>NW_028270163.1:33567940-33885591 GCF_037043375.1 Chiloscyllium plagiosum
AATTTACAGATCAGTGACTTAACATACGTGCTTGAGGGGAATTAAACTATGCAACTTCATCAAAGGAAAAACTTGCTTTTATTCACGTCTTTCACATTCTCCGGATATCCCAAAGCACTTCATTGACGATGAATCAATGATTCAACGTCCAGGTATAGACAGGATAGATCGAGTGAATCCTTAGAGTATAAAGGAAGTAGGAGTATATTTAAGAGGAAATCAAGAGGGCAAAACGGGGAATTAAGGAGAATCCAAAGGGTTTTTACAAATATATTCAGGACAAAAGGGTAACTAGGGAGAGAATCGGGCCCCTCAGCGGTCACCAAGGCGGCCTTTGTTTGGAGCCACAGAAAATGGGGGAGATACAAAATGAATATTTTGCATCAGTACTTACTATGGAAAAGGATATGGAAGATATAGATTGTAGGGAAATAGATGGTGGCATCTTGCAAAATGTCCAGATTATAGAGGAGGAAGTGCTGGATGTCTTGAAACAGTTAAAAGGTGGATAAATCCCCAGGACCTGATCAGGTGTACCCGAGAACTCTGTAGGAAGCTAGAAAAGTGATTGCTGGGCCTCTTGCTGAGATATTTGTATCGTTGATAGTCACAGGTGAGGTGCCAGAAGACTGGAGGTTGGCAAACATGGTGCCACTATTTAAGAAAGGTGGTAAAGATAAGCCAGAGAACTATAGACTGGTTAGCCTGACCTCTGTGGTGGGCAAGTTGTTGGAGGGAATTCTGAGGGACCGAATGTACATGTACTTGGAAAGGAAAGGACTGCTTCAGGATAGTCAACATGGCTTTGTGTGGGAAATCATGTCTCACAAACTTGATTGAGTTTTTTTTTGAAGAAGTAACAAAGAAGATTGATGGCAGAGCAGTAAATGTGATCTATATGGACTGACAAGGCGTTTGACAAGGTCATGGGAGACTGATTTAGCAAGGTTAGATCTTATGGAATACAGGGAGAACTAGCCATTTGGATACAGAACTGGCTCAAAGGTAGAAGACGAGGGTGATGGTGGAGAGTTGTTTTTCAGACTGGAGGCCTGTGACCAGTGGAGTGCCACAAGGATCGGTGCTGGGCCCTCTACTTTTTTCTCATTTACATAAATGATTTGGATGCGAGCACAAGAGGTACAGTTAGCAAGTTTGCAGATGACACAAATTGGAGGTGTAGTGGACAGCAAAGAGGGTTTCCTCAGATTACAACAGGATCTGGACCAGATGAGCCAATGGGCAGATGGAGCTTAATTCGGATAAATGTGAGGTGCTGCATTTTGGGAAAACAAATCTTAGGACGACTTATACACTTAATGGTAAGGTCCTAGGGAGTGTTGCTGAACAAAGACCTTGGAGTGCAGGTTCATAGCACCTTGAAAGTGGAGTCGCAGATAGGTAGGATAGTGAAGGTGTTTGGTATGCTTTCCTTTATTGGTCAGAGTATTGAGTACAGGAGTTAGGAGGTCATGTGGCTGTACAAAACATTGGTTAGGCCACTGTTGGAATATTGCATGCGATTCTGGTCTCCTTCCTATCGGAAAGATGTTGTGAAACTTGAAAGGGTTCAGAAAAGATTTAGAAGGATGTTGCCAGGGTTGGAGGATTTGAGCTACAGGAAGAGGCTGAACAGGCTGGGGCTGTTTTCCCTGGAGTGCCGGAGGCTGAGGGGTGATCTTATGGAGGTTTACAAAATTATTGGGGCCAGGGAGTCCAGAACTTGAGGGCATAGTTTTAGGGTGAGAGGGGAAAGATATAAAAGAGACCTAAGGGGCAACTTTTTCACACAGAGGGCATGGAATGAGCTGCCAGAGGAAGTGGTGGAGGCTGGTACACTTGCAACATTTAAGAGGCATTTGGATGGATATATGAATAGGAAGGGTTTGGAGGGATATGGGCCGGGTGCTGGCAGGTGGGACTAGATTGGGTTGGGATGTCTGGTTGGCATGGACAGGTTGGACCGAATGGTCTGTTTCCATGCTGTACTTCTCTATGACTAAGTCTTTTCTGTCATTTGATAAGATTGTGTTGATCTTTGTTTCAAATTTCACCTTCCCATTTATCCCCGATTAACCTCTGTTTTCCTTGTCTAGCAAGAATCTATCTACCTCTAAATTTAAAGTATTTAATCACCCACCTCCTCCCCCTTTTCTGAGGCAGAAAGTTCCAAAGCTGCACAACCTTCGGAGAGAGAAATTAGAGTTAGAGATGTACAGCACAGAACCACCCTTCTTTCATCCATGCCTACTAGATATTCTATATTAATCTAATCCCTTTTGGCCCATATCCCTCAACCCTTTCTATTTGTCTAACCATCCAGATGCCTTTTAAAAGTTGTGATTATAACTGCCTCCACTACTTCCTCTGGCAGCTCATTCCATACATGCATCACCCTCTGCATGAAAAAGCCGCCCCTAGAGTCCCTTTTAAATCTTTACCCTCTTACCATAAATCTATGGAGTTTAATATAGATAAAATGTAAATGCATTTTGGGAAAGCAAATCTTAGCAGGACTTAGACACATAATGGTAAGGTCCTGGGGAGTGTTGCTGAACAAAGAGACTTTGGAGTGCAGGTTCATAGTTCCTTGAAAGTGGAGTTGCAGGTCAATAGGAAAATGAAGGAGATGTTTGATATGCTTTCCTTTATTGGTCAGAGCATTGACTATAGGAGTTGGGAGGTCATGTTGCAGCTGTGGGTAAATAGTTTGAAATTCTTTCCCAAGAGGCATTGCTGTTTGGGTCATTTGAGCTTATTCTAGTGTAAGTTGAACAGACTTTGATAGACAAAGGAGTTGCGGGTCATGTGGGACAGACCTGACAACCGAGTTAAGATCAGTTCAAGATCCGCCATGATTTTATCAAACAATGGAACAAGCTTAAAGGGCTGAATGGCCCAATCCTCTTCCTCAGGCGTAATACTCCTAATGTACTGCTTATAAAAACAAAATGTATGGATGTTGCAAATCTGAGATGATTTTGTTTTCAATATTAACTGTTTTGAAGCATTTACAGCAGCAAGGAAAAGGGGAAGCAGGAAAGAGGAAGATTTGTGTTATGGTGCCAGATAGGAAAGATGGTGCATGGCAAAAGGAGATGGCAACAAAATCCGGCCGAGAAAGGATAAAATGTCCAAATGATGAGTGGTGGTTATAACCTAAAATGGTTCAACTCAATGGCCAGAACAATTTATTCCAGTTGCAGAAAAAAAGTACCTATTTACCTGCTATTTATGGCCATTCTTCTAATGCTGGCTGCTCCCTGAAACCTCCATCATGGAGAATTGGGCAGACTTTAATGCACCACAGGCAAAGCCCAGCCCTTCATGACACCAGAGGAGCAAGGAACAGCCCTTAAGAGCAGCAACAGATGTCATGAGGATTCAAACTACAAATTCAGTTCAATTAAAATTCTCTAGCATCTTTTAGGTATTGCATAACTTTCTTTTTTTTTCCTAAAGTATTTTTTAAAAAAAGGTAAGACAGCCTGTCGAGACATGTTATGATACACCTCTAAAGCAGGTGGAACTTGAATGCAGTTGGATAGAAAACTGGCTAACCGGTCGAAGTCAGAGAGTGGTGGTAGATGGTAAATATTCAGCCTGGAGCCCAGTTAAAAGTGAAGTTCCGCAGGGATCGGTTCTGGGTCCTCTGGTGTTTGTAATTTTTATTAATGACTTGGAAGAGGGAGTCGAAGAGTGGGTCAGTAAATTTGCAGATGATACGAAGATTGGTGGAGTTGTGGATAGTGAGGAGGGCTGTTGTCGGCTGCAAAGGGACTTGGATATGATGCAGAGCTGGGCTGAGGAGTGGCAGATGGAGTTCAACCCTGTCAAGTGTGAGGTCCATTTTGGAAGGACAAATAAGAATGCAGAATACAGGGTTAATGGTAGGGTTCTTAGTAAGGTGGAGGAGCAGAGGGATCTTGGGATCTATGTTCATAGATCTTTGAAAGTTGCCACTCAGGTGGATAGAGCTTGTAAGAAGGCCTATGGTGTATTAGCGTTCATTAGCAGAGGGATTGAATTCAAGAGTCGTGAAGTGATGTTGCAGATGTACAGGACCTTGGTTAGGCCACATTTGGAGTACTGTGTGCAGTTCTGGTCGCCTCACTTTAGGAAAGATGTGGAAGCTTTGGAGAGGGTGCAGAGAAGATTTACCAGGATGTTGCCTGGAATGGAGAATAGGTCGTACGAGGATAGGTTGAGAGTGCTAGGCCTTTTCTCATTGGAACGGCAAAGGATGAGGGGTGACTTGATAGAGGTTTATAAGATGATCAGAGGAATAGATAGAGTAGACAGAAACTTTTTCCCTGGGTACAACAGAGTGTTACAAGGGGACATAAATTTAAGGTGAAGGGTGGAAGGTATAGGGGAGATGTCAGGGGTAGGTTGTTTACCCAGAGAGTGGTGGTGGCATGGAATGCGCTGCCTGTGGGAGTGGCAGTGTCAGAATCATTGGCGACCTTTAAGCGGCAATTGGATAGGTACATGGATGGGTGCTTAAGCTAGGACAACTGTATGGCACAACGACATGGGCCGAAGGGCCTGTTCTGTGCTGTATTTTTCTATGTTCTATGTATTTAATGACATTATTTACTAATTATATGTAATTTAGTTTTTCTTGTTTTGACATTCGCTATATACTTAATTCTTAATGAATGAATGAATGAATGAATGAAGTGAGGGAGTTAGAGGATAGGTGGGCATCTAGCTAGCGTAGTAAGTGGCTGAGGGAGTAGGTTTGATCAGGCAAGAGCCGGGTTGGGGGGAGTTGGGTCGTGAGGTCAGGTGGAGATTTGGTGGCATTGACTATTGAAGGCAGGGTGGATTCTGGTTGGTTGGGGTGGGGTGTCAAGGGAGGCTTGATGTAGGGTGGAGGATGTCAAGTCGGATTTGAGGAAGGGACAGAACTGGTGGTCAGTGGTGAGTTCAGGAGAATGGACAATTTTTATAGTTTATCTAAGATTTAGAGCAGGTTTTCATCCCTCTAATTCTCCTGTGTAACTATTCAAGCAAATGAGTCAATTCTGCGAAGACTCCAACTCAACTCAAGAGTTGGAGACCTTATTGGTAAGTTACAGACAAACTATAATGTCCTATTGGAAGCTTAAACTTCCCCAGTAGTTACTGCTTTGTTGGGTATATTGGCCCCAACACATATACATGGCCCCAACACATCTCCTGTCTAAGCTACTGCAATGACTACCTTCCTGTTGGAAGATCTAGTTTATTATTGAGCTGGAAGATTACAAAGTTCTTTGAGTTACACTAAAACAATAGAAGAAGGTGTGGATAGACAGCAGACTGTGTGCCTTAGAAAATTAAAGGCACCACAGTCAGGATTATGCTTGCAATTGAATATGAATGTTCTGCAAAGCAGTCTGCAGACTCATTTGGCCTCCCCTATACCAGAGTGATTACTTATATGCTACATCATGAGCAGTGAATACAATACAGCATACTAAATTGAAAGAGTGTTAGTAAATTACTGTTTCACTTGTAAGTGTTTTTAACCCTGAATAGTTGCAGGTGTTTTATTTCCACACTTGCACCTGTCTCCAGCATCCACAGTCCTTTTTGCTTCTAATTGTTTTATATTTTGTTCCTATCACTGCTGAAAATAGAGTATATCTCTTGGGAAGACAATAAATTAAAAATGTTTTTACTTTACATTTCTGTGTATTATGAACACAAATGTAATGGTTTTGGTGATAATTGAAGAGTGGAACAGAATACTGTGGAAGGATTGGTCACTTCATAATATTGAAAGTGGAGGGGGGTGATGATTTATTTGGTAGTGACTTTCTGTTGAAAGTAGTAGAAATGGCAGAGGTTGATTTGTTGAAAGTGGAAGTTAATGTATTGTCCTCAAGCCATTCTTTCCAACACATCTTTGTATCATTAGCAAATTTGGCTTCAGTACATGGTGTCTGTTTAGCAAGCAAAGTCACCAACACCAGCTGTAGCTCTCCTTATTTTCAAATGCCCCGCCATTTCTGTTTGACAGCATTGTCACCTGCTGTTGTGTTCCCAAGAGGGCTGCAGTCCTCTGGACTACCTGTGTGATTACTGCTCACTCTTCCTACCCATTGTGATGAGCTTCTTGTGCCTGTTCCTCAGTGAGCAAGTCTCTGTGTTGTTCAAACTTCCATCAGGTCCAGTTAATTCCTTGGGCCATACATGATCGGTCTGCACCTGACAACACATGCAGCCCATGCAACCAATTTTCACCCATGAAAGTCATGCCATGTCCCTTTAACTGAGTGCTTAGTAAAATTGTTAACAGTTTTGATTGGTCGTCTTAGATCATGTAAGATCCTACTGCCACACTACCTCAACCTGAAACTGGCCAAACCTGAAACTAGCCAGTGCTAATTTTTAACCTTATTCCAGTTTTGCTTCTAGTGGATCTCCATGTTCAGCAGTTGGTGCCTGAAATGAAAACTATTCTATTTTCTACAGCATAGGAACCATAATTTTCTAGTCCTCTTTTCTTCTGAAGAAGACTCAAAACACTAACTCTTTTTCTTCACAAATGCTGTCAGATCTTCTGAGTTTCTCCAGCACTGTTTTCATTTCACCTCTCCAGCATCCACAGTCCTATTTTTTTTTTTTTTGCTTCTAATTGTTTTATATTTTGTTTCACTGCTGAAAATAGAGTATATCTCTTGGGAACACAATAAATTAAAAATGCTTTAACATTACATTTCTGTGTACTATGAACACAAATTTGGTATGTAAAGAATCCGGCAATGAATTATTTAATGTAGCACTGGTGTACATATAGAGTTGGATTTAGTAGATTTTACTAATTCAGTTGATGTAAATATTTCCTTGAATACCTTGTCCAAAGTAAAATTTCAAATTTATTGTTAAGGTAAATTAAGAAATACTAATGACCAAAATCTGTTTGATACATACAGCACTATTTGAGGATGTACAATTTTTGAAGAGTGTAAGCAAAGTTTACCTTTGTCATTCATTATTATACAGCACAGAAACAGACCCTTTGGACCAACCAGTCCACACCGACCATAATCCTAAACTAAACTAAACTAGTCTCGCCTGCCTGGTCCATATACCTCCAATCCTTTCATATTAATGTGCTTATCCAAATGTCTTTTAAACATTATGAATGTACACACATTCACCACTTCGTCAGGAAGTTCATTTTCGCATGCGAACCACCCTCTATTTTTTTTAAAAAAATTGCTCCATATGTTTTTTTAAAATCTCTCTCCTCTCACTTCTCGCCTTTAAAAATCTGCTTCCTACTCTTGAAATCCCCATCACAGGGAAAAGACAACTACCAATAACTCTATCTGTACCACTCATTATTTTGTAAATTTTTATAAAGTCGCCTTTATGAAATAGTTTAATCTTCATTAAAATGTACCACCTTTAAAGCTTGATTCAACTATTTGTCTTCTGAACTGGGTTTTGAAACTCTATGAATGTACCCTAAGGGTAATTCGATAATATTTACCCTTTTGATGAATAAACCTTTTGATTCCCAACTTTGAGTTAATTTGCAGATTTTATTAAATCAGAAAATGCATCTTTACTTGTCTTTTACAACTAAAGTTTTCATTATTTTAAAAAATGTATTCACTCATCTCCAAGTATTTGTGTCACATTGAGCCAAATTAACATAGATTGCCCATTAATTTACTTTTACAACATTTGCAACTAAACAAACCTCATTTCAGGGGTACCCTAACAGAATAATGGTCCTTTCACTGTTGCTACAAAAAATACTTTATTCAATGCATAGTGCAGAGCTTTGTCTCATTGAGGTCAGCCTGATTGGGACTGACTTTTGTTTTCGTGCATGAGTGGTCATTTTATGGTAAGGTCGCTTCAGTGGAGACAATATTAAAACAGTTTGTAATGCAGGACATTTAGTACAAGAATTTGAGGGATGGCCTTGGGAATTCAGAAATGGTTCACACCCCTGCCAATTGCATATTCAATAGAAATGGAGATTGTGCAATGGATAATAGACAATTACTTGATAAGTGAGCTATAACAATCTATCACATGGGATTATGTGGGTATTGAGACATTGGTAAACATTGGCCTAAATGTGCTGTCTGTCTGTTTTTCTTTTCACTAGAACTGAGGCAGCTGGAGATGGGAAAAAGTTTTGGCAACATGATTCCTCAGCCAATGGCCATTTTTACACAGTGAAGCAGAGAAAAAAATAGATTATATGACACACAGGACCTTTCAGCCCATATGTATGTGTCAGCCAATAAAGGGCTATCCCTAGTTCATAACTTTGCAGTTCTTAATTAAATTCCATTTGCTGCTATTTTGTCCATTGACGTCATTCTATTGTCTAAGCTTTCTTCATCAACTGCACTTTTTTTTTGTATCCTCTGCCAGCTTCTTTCACAACATCTGCATGGTAAGTCGAAATCATTGCTCAGTGTCATGAAAAGCAAAGGGCTTTGTTCTGAGCCCTAGAGAATACTACTGAGACGGCTTTCCTGTGAAACGAATACTGGCTGAGCATTACACTACCTCCAGTCCCTGAGCCAATTCTGAATCCACTTGCAGTTTTCTTATGGATGCCATTGGCATTTACTTGTCTGACCAGTTTGTTGTCTTTATCCTTGCCAAAATTAAACACATGACCTTCATCAAGCCTCTTTGTTACTACCTGAAAAGTTCAATCAAGTTACTCATAAGACAAAAATAAAACAAAGAACTGTGGATGGTGGAAATCTGAACAAGAACTAATTGCTGGAGAAATTCAGCAGGTTTGGCAGCATCTATTGAGAGAAAGCAGCGTTTGTTTTGAGTCTTGTGACCATTCTTCAAGACTGTTAGCAGCAAGGGAAAGGCGATATGTATTCAGAAGACTGGAATAGGGTGCACCGGGGGAGGGGGTGGTGAGGAAAGTGTAAGTGAACAGGCAGAGGTGGAGACCAGAGATGGGAGAGAGAACGACAGTTAGGTAGTCAAAGGTATGGCAACCTCTGTGGAAAGAAAGCAGAGTTAATGTTTTGAATTCTGTCTCCCTTCTGAACTGTTAGTACTTAGGAAAAGCTGATAAGTCCGCTAAAGACAGGCGGAGGGAAATGAGAGTGGACCGTGGAGCTGTGACTGTGTGTAAATGAGTGAGAAAATTACAGACAAACAAAGAGATGGATGGTAACCTGCCGGGGAGAAAGAAAAACTGATAATGAAGAGCACAAGTAGGTGAAACCAACCTGTGTCAAGACAAGAGTAAGGGGCGGGTAAAGGACATAGATGTTCAAGTTCTAAAACTTGATCTATTTCTGAAGGCTGCAAGGTCCCCAAGCAGAAAATAAGATGCTGTGTTGAGCCTTGCTGGAGCGCTGAAGCAAGCCTGAGATAGAAATATTAGGTAGGGAACGTGGTGGTCTCATCTACGTTGAGTAGATTAATCAAGACTGGTGAGCACCTTGCAGAACGCCTACATTCGATCTGTAAGGGAATGACTTTCTTCCAGTTTCCTACTGCAGTACTCCAGTGAGACTCAGCCTGGCTGGAAGAACAGCATCTTGTTATCTTGGGAATCCTGCAACATTTATGCTCCCTAGTATGCTCTCATCCATCCCTTTTATCTGCCAAATTGCTGTTTTCTCACTCACCATCACAGTCACAGCTCTGCCATTCACTCGCTCCTTTTTCTGTTCCATCTCCCTGTCTTGTGTATATACGAGTTTTTTTTTTTCCCTAAGTACTGTCTGTTCTGAAAAAGGTTCAATGGAATCAACACATTAACTTTGTTTCTCTCCACAGATGCTGCCAGTCCTGCTGAATTTCTCCAGCAATTTCTGTTTTTACTCCAATAAGATCTTCCCTTAAAGGTATGCAGGCTCCCCTTGATTGATCCATGCCTTTAAAAATAACCAGGAACTTTTATATTGTTTCTAAGAAATTTCCCAATCATTTGCCCACTGCTGAGGTTAGGCTGACTGTCTTGTCATTACTCAGCCAATACCTTTTTTGTCTTTTTTTAAACATTAGTATGAAGTTATCAATTCTCCAGTGCCTCGCTAGTAGCGAGAGAGAACTAGAAAAAAAATGGTCATCTAGTAGTATCAGCTGTTACTAATGGGTGATATTATCATGCGCCATTGATTATGCCTGTATTGTATGCAAAAGGCAAATGTGTAATCTAATGTAAATTCTGCTGTTTGTACATTTAGCAACGTTGGGTTTCAAAGTAGCTGATTTGCCTAAACATTTAACATTGCTGTTTGCTTTGAAAGGAATATATAACTTCTAAAGCAGCTGGGGTCAGGCACCTTTTTTGTTTTGTTAAAATGTTTGAACTTTAAATGTAAAATTGAGACTAAGGAAAGCCACTCAGATAATTGGTTGTCACAGTCATGTCATGCATCAACTTGCTCCCCACCCATGAATTCCTGAGTGGAGCCACGAGGGTCCTTGTTATGCTGTTTTTTTTTGTTATTGTGGGATATGTGAAACCTTCTTTATTCCACCCTTCCTCTTGGCCTCCTCCCTCATTTTTTTTTTAGGTAGATTGATAACTATGGGTGCCTCCTCTGGGTCTCATAATGGACTCAAATTTTATTGACTCTGTTTCCAATTTCCATCGTTCGTTCCTCTTTTTATCTGGTCTATCCCTCTCTCTTTCCTTCTTTTTCCTTGATTTCTCAGTCTGCCTCCAGGAATGGAGTCAATCTACTAATGTTCACTTAAAAACTCTCTGATTTCCATAACTACACTTCACAGCCTGCTACCTGTAAAGACTGCATTCCTTTTTTCTGTTTCTCTGAATCCTTTGATGCTACCTTTCACACTTGCACTTTTCATATGTCCTTCGTTTTCCTCTTGAGAATGTCCATGTGATATGGTTATCAGGCCCACCAACTTGTTCATTTCATTTCATCTGCTGTCACTCTTTCCCATCCCCTCCAGAAGGATGATTAGGGTTTTCCTTCATCTAATCTTCCACATCAGTGGCATGTATTCATATTATTTCCACTGGCTTCAGTATGATCTGACTAGCAAGCATCTTCTTCTCTCCCCCCCCTTCCCCTCTTCCCCTCCTTCCTTTGCAGTATTCCCTGGGGACTGTTTCATCTTTCACCCTCATCAGCTTTTGCAACCACTCTCTTCAAAATGCAAGCTTTTTTTTGCGAGTGTAGAAGATGCAGCACCTTACTCATTCATCTGGCTGTCCATGGCCCCAAATACGCATTTATTTATTTATTTATACTTCTTTCAATTTAGTCCGCTGTTTGCTGATCATGATCACCTTCTCTATATTAGGAAGACCAAGTGCAGAATGGATGAACACTTTGCATAACACCTCCATTCAGTTCACAAGCACAACCTTGTAGGTTGTTTGCTTGTAGGTTTAAGTCTCCACCTAGTTCTCTTGATGACATTTCTATCCATGGTCTGCTGCAGTATTCCAGTGAAACTCAACACAAACTTGAGGAACAATACTTTTACTTTATCTTTCTACTGAACTTATGCACAATCTTCTGGACTCAACATTTTAAGTCAACAATTTTCTTCCTGACCTCTGCCTCTGTCTTTTTTTTTATGTTTAGCTGGGTTAATCTTGCTTTATTTCTTTTCACTTTGGTGTTGTATTCAGATATTTTGATATATAGCTATTCACTCCTCATTTAGACACCTGTTTCTTCACCTCATCCATTACCAGTGTTTTTGATGGTCACATCATGCAATCTTTTATCATCTATTTTTTTTCTGGAATTCACCCATTCTCCCACTTCCTCCTTTCTCTGTCCTCTCCTACTACTGGTTTTAAAAACTTTTAAATCTCTCACTCTATTTTTTTTCAGTTCTCATGAAAAAGTCATCAAGCTGGAACATATAGAACTGCAAATGTTGGAAATCTGAAACACAGACATTGCTTGCAAATTCTGTGGATAGAAAACAAGAGTTAATATTTTGAGACCTGTGATCCTTCAAAACTGAGTTGCATCTAGGAAAAAGTAATATTTATACTGATGACCGGGCATGGGGCAGAAGGGAAACGAGTGAGGGGATAAAGGTTAGACGAACAAAGATTGTTGATAAAACATCAGAAAAGAAGAAAAGCTAGATAAGTAATATTGGGGGCTATGTGTGGATGAAAATTGTGTATATGCTGAAAGCAACCCATGACAGGACAGGACCTGGGGTGTGGAGGTGAGTAAAGGACATAGAGAAAGATGTTCAAGTTTTAAAATTATTGAACTCTGTAGAGTCCTGAAGACTGCTAGGTCCCCATGGGGAAAATGAAATGCTGCTCTTCAGGCTTGCGCTGAGCCTCACTGGAGCACTGCAGCTAGCCCAAGATAGATAATTTCTTTTGTTAAGCAAAAGTATTAAGGGATATGGCCAATGGCAGGTATATGGAGTTAGGCTACAGATCAGCCAGGATCTCATTGAATAGGGGAACAGTTTCAATGAGGCTGACCATCCTGAGCCTGTTCCAGTGAGACTGCACTGTTAGCATGGGAACGCAGTAGTGTGGTGAAGTGGCAGGCAACTGTAAAATTGGGATAGTATTTGTGGACAGAACGTAAGTGTTTCTCAAGTCACCTAGTCTGTTTCATCTTCCTAACATAGAGGAGACAAGATTGATTGAAGTGTGGGTAAATTGCTGCTTCCCACGGAAAGTGTCGGGGACCTTGTGAGGAGAGAGGAAGTAAATGGTCAAGTCCTGCACCTTCTGTGCTTGCATCGTAAAGGACCTTGGTGTTATGGAGAAATGTTGAGAGTGAAGGAGTAGTGAAGCAGGATGCCCTTGAGGGAGTGGTCTCTGCGGAAGGCTGACAGGAGAAAGGAATGTGTGTCCAATGGCAATATCTGCCAGAGGAGACAGAAAAGGTGGATTGTGGTCCTTCTGGATATGGAGGCTGGCTGCATGAAAAGTGAGGGAGGACCCTATTGTTTGTAGGAGGGAAAATGAGGAGTGAGGGCAGAAGTGCAGGAAATGGGTCAGACAAAGCTTAGGGAAAAGATAGGTATTTCTGAAGCCCTTCTGTTAAAAAGGTAGCCCTCGTTAGACTAAATAAGACCGAGAAACTAGGAGAATGGAATGGAGTCCTTATAGGAAAGAGTGTGAGGATATAATTTCCAGGGAGTTGGTAGGCGTGTAATGGATATTGGTGCCCAGCTTATCTGTTGAAGTGGAAATGGACATTGAGGAAAGGAAGAGTCTGAGATGGACTAGGTGAAAGTGAGAGCAGAATGGAAATTGGAGGTAAACATTTATAAAAGTTTTCCAATTCTAAACTAGGGAGGGAATCAGCCAATAATGTCATTGATGTACTGGAAGAAGATTTGTGGGGAGGGACCCAAGTAGGATTGGAACTGAGAATGTTCCATGTACCCCTCAGCGACAGGCACAACTGAGGCCCATGAGGGTACAGTGGCCATTCCTTTTTTGCTCTGTAGAAAGTGAGGTGTTTTAAAGGAGAAACTGTTCAAAATCAGAATGAGCTTGGCTAGATGGCAGAGAGTGGTGATGGATGGGGATGATACAGGCTTTCTTTCTTGGAAAAAGCAAGGAGTCCTGAGATCACCCTGCTGGGGGATAAACATATAGAGGGATTGCATTATCTACAGGGAAGAGGAGGTGGCTGGTGCCCACAAACTGGAAACTTTGAAATCACAGTTGTTGTGGAAGCGGCTGGACAAGGGGAGAAAAATAGTCAAGGTAGGAATACCTAAGTTCCATGGGGCAGGAATGGGCACACCTGTTTGTAGATTTTGGGAAGAGGGTAGAAGTATGCTGTATGGGGTTGGGGTCTGAGCTGGGAGACTGTAGCGTAAAGATTCCCAGAGCAGATGAGGTTATTGACAGTCATTGATACGTTAGCTTCAAATTTTGATTTGATTTATTTCTGTCACATGTACTGAGATACAGTGAAAAGTGCTGTTTTGTGTGCTCTACAGGCAAATCGTACCATGCAAAGTGCATCAGGTAGCAGAACAGACTGTAGATTAGTGTTACAGCAGCAGAGAATTTTCAGAGAAAAATCGATATTAACATTGCAGATCTCTGTTCAAAAATGTAGTAACACTGGGAAAGAAGCTGTTTTTGAATCTGTTCATACATGTATTCAAGCTGTTGTATCTTCTGCCCAACGGAAGAGAGTATAACTGGGGTGGGAGGGGTTTTTGATTATGCTGGCTACTTTCCTAAGGCAGTGAGCAGTACAAATGGAGTCAACTGATGGAAGGCTGATGTGCGTTGTGCACTGTCTGGTTTCTTGTGGTCTTGGGAAGAGCATACCATGCCATACCATGCTGTGATGTAACCAGGTAGGATGGTCTCTATGGTGAATGTATAAAAATTGATAAGAGACTTTGTGGACATGCCGAATTTGCTTAGCTTCCTGAGGAAGTAGAGGCATTGTTGTACTTTCTTGAGCATTGCGTGAATGCAGGTAGACCAGGGCACATTGTTGGTGATCATCACTCCCAGGAATTTGACCAAGTTTGGTGTGGTCATGGTCTGGAGGAGGTGACTGACAGCTAGAACTCAGCCTCTGTAACTTATAAAGGTAAAAACAATGACTGCAGATGCTGGAAACCAGATTCTGGATTAGTGGTGGTGGAAGAGCGCAGCAGTTCAGGCAGCATCTGAGGTACAGTAAAATCGACGTTTCGGGCAAAAGCCCTTCATCAGTAATACAGGCAGAGAGCCTGAAGGGTGGAGAGATAAATGAGAGGAGGGTGGGGAGAAAGTAGCATAGAGTACAATAGGGAGGGGATGAAGAGGTGGGGGGGGGGGGGGGGGGGGCGAGGGTGGGTGGAGTGGAGTGGAAAAGCAGGTAGGACAAGTCATGGGGACAGTGCTGAGCTGGAAGTTTGGAACTGGGGTGAGGTGGGGGAAGGGGAAATGAGGAAACTGTTGAAGTCCACATTGATGCCCTGGGGTTGAAGTGTTCTGAGGCGGAAGATGAGGCGTTCTTCCTCCAGGCGTCTGGTGGTAAGGGAGTGGCGGTGAAGGAGGCCCAGGACCACCCATGTCCTCGGCAGAGTGGGAGGGGGAGTTGAAATGTTGGGCCACAGGGCGATGTGGTTGATTGGTGCGGTTGTCCCGGAGATGTTCCCTAAAGCGCTCTGCTAGGAGGTGTCCAATCTCCCCAATGTAGAGGAGATCGCATCGGGAGCAACTGATACAATAAATGATATTGGTGAATGTGCAGGTAAAACTTTGGATGTGGAAGGCTCCTTTAGGGCCTTGGATGGAGGTGAGGGAGTAGGTTTGGGTGCAGGTTATGCAGTTCCTGCGGTGGCAGGGGAAGGTGCCAGGATGGGAGGGAGGGTTGTAGGGGGGGCATGGACCTGACCAGGTAGTCACGGAGGAAACGGTCTTTGCAGAAGGTGGAAAGGGGTGGGGAGGAAAATATATCCCTGGTGGTGGGGTCTGTTTGGAGGTGGCGGAAAATGTCAGCGGATGATTTGGTTTATGCGAAGGTTGGTAGGGTGGAAGGTGAGCACTAGGGGCGTTCTGTCCTTGTTACAGTTGGAGGGGTGGGGTCTGAGAGCGGAGGTGTGGGATGTGGACGTGATGCATTGGAGGGCATCTTTAACCACGTGGGAAGGGAAATTGTGGTCTCTAAAGAAGGAGGCCATCTGGTGTGTTCTGTGGTGGAACTGGTCCTCCTGGGAGCAGATACGGTGGAGGAATTGGGAATATGGGATGGCATTTTTGCAGGAGGTATGGTGGGAAGAAGTGTAATCCAGGTAGTTGTGGGAGTCGGTGGGTTTGTTTTAAAAAAAAAATGTCGGTGTCAAGTCGGTCGTCATTAATGGAGATGGAGAGGTCCAGGAAGGGGAGGGAGGTGTCAGAGGTGGTCCAGGTAAATTTAAGGTCGGGATGGAATGTGTTGGTGAAGATGAGTAAACTAGACAACAACAGTACCACCCTTGGTGGCAGGCTTGATTACAAAGTCAGTGTTGGATCTGAGAGCAAAGAGTGCAGTTGGTTCAGAAGGAAATAGATTGGAATGGGTGAGGAGAGCAGAGAAATTTAAGGCAACCAATGTCCTGTTGTCAGTTCTCTGAGCAGGTTAAATGTAGGAAAAAGGCCATGGAGGAGACCAGGTGGTGGGAGAGTGTTGGATGTGGGTGAAGGGGTCTGTG
Source organism: Chiloscyllium plagiosum (assembly GCF_037043375.1). Lineage (NCBI taxonomy): Eukaryota > Metazoa > Chordata > Chondrichthyes > Orectolobiformes > Hemiscylliidae > Chiloscyllium > Chiloscyllium plagiosum. The sequence continues at coordinate 33,584,063 of NW_028270163.1, forward strand.
GGATGGGAGAGATCTCTCTGCCAAAGAAATGGGTGCAGAAGTAATGAAAGAATAGTTAAACTTGATGTCATGCCCAAAATTCATTGAGGTTGGGGTGCAGAGAGGTAAAATAAATTCCTTTTGAGGATAGAATGCTCAGCCTCAAAAGTCAGAAGGGATAGTCAATACCTGATGAGGTAGAGTCATAGGGGAGAAAGGTGTGTGGATATCTTTTTTTGAGTTGTTACAGCTTGCATTCCCTAATGCTTGAAAGGATGAGAAATCATTTCTTGTTAGAATGTCGAATGAGCTATAAAAAAAAATGAAACTTGGGTACAGGACAGCAGTGAGATGGTGTGAGGCAGTGTGAATAGAGAGGTTGAATATGTACATATGACAATGCATAGCAATGAGTGTGGAATTAAGAATGTGGTGAGAACTGCTGTCTGAGTGTTATATTATGAGGGAGAGACCTCTGATTCTGGGTGGATTCAAAACATGAAGGATGTAACTTCAGTTGGAATTCACAACCTGGTTTTTTCCAGTCTTTTTAAAAAAAAAAATCTCTTCATCCCATGACTAATCAGGAAAATTATTATTTCTGCAGTTAACATATGATAGCAAGTTAGATGATCATTTTGATATTTTTATTCCCAATTTTTAAATTTAAATTTCACCATCTACCGCGGTGAAGTTTAATCTATGTTGTGATGATGCTGCTCCTTTAACAAATGTTGTCCTTGGTTTTTTTCCAAAAGGGTTGTAAAAGGCAGAGCTTCCATTTTGTCTGGTATTAGGCCACTTGCATTATGATTAACAGATTCTGGATTAGTGGTGCTGGAAGAGCACAGCAATTCAGGCTGCATCCGAGGACAGGCAAAATCGACGTTTCGGGCAAAAGCCCTTCATCAGGAATAAAGGCAGAGAGCCTGAAGCGTGGAGAGATAAGCTAGAGGAGGGTGGGGGTGGGGATAGAGAGCATAGAGTACAATAGGTCAGTGGGGAAGGAGATGAAGGTGATAGTTCAGGGAGGAGAGGGTGGAGTGGATAGGTGGAAAAGGAGCTGGGCAGGTCGGACAAGTCAGGGGATCGTGTTGCTGGAGGTTAGAAACTAGGATGAGGTGGGGGAAGGGGAAATGAGGAAGCTGTTGAAATCCACATTGATGCCCTGGGGTTGAAGTGTTCCGAGGCGGAAGATGAGGCGTTCTTCCTCCAGGCGTCTGGTGGTGAGGGAGCGGCGGTGGAGGAGGCCCAGCACCTCCATATCCTCGGCAGAGTGGGAGGGGGAGTTGAAATGTTGAGCCACGGGGCGATTTGGTTGACTGGTGCGGGTGTCTCGGAGATGTTCCCTAAAGCGCTCTGCTAGGAGGCGCCCAGTCTCCCCAATGTAGAGGAGACCGCATCGGGAGCAACTGATACAATAAATGATATTAGTGGATGTGCAGGTAAAACTTTGGATGTGGAAGGCTCCTTTAGGGCCTTGGATGGAGGTGAGGGAGGAGGTGTGGGCACAGGTTTTACATTTCCTGCGGTGGCAGGGGAAAGTGTCAGGATGGGAGGGTGGGTCGTAGGGGGGCGTGGACCTGACCAGGTAGTCACGGAGGGAACGGTCTTTGCGGAAGGCGGAGAGGGGTGGGGAGGGAAATATATCCCTGGTGGTGGGGTCTGTTTGGAGGTGACGGAAATGTCGGCGGATGATTTGGTTTATGCGAAGGTTGATAGGGTGGAAGGTGAGCACCAGGGGCGTTCTGTCCTTGTTGCGGTTGGAGGGGTTGGGTCTGAGGGCGGAGGTGCGGGATGTGGACGAGATGCGTTGGAGGGCATCTTTAACCACGTGGGAAGGGAAATTGTGGTCTCTAAAGAAGGAGGCCATCTGGTGTGTTCTATGGTGGAACTGCTCCTCCTGGGAGCAGATACGGCGGAGGCGGAGGAATTGGGAAAACGGGATGGCATTTTTGCAAGAGGTAGGGTGGGAAGAGGTGTAATCCAGGTAGCTGTGGGAGTCGGTGGGTTTGTAGAAAATGTCAGTGTCAAGTCGGTCGTCACTGATGGAGAGGTCCAGGAAGGGGAGGGAGGTGTCAGAGATGGTCCAGGTAAATTTAAGGTCAGGGTGGAATGTGTTGGTGAAGTTGATGAATTGCTCAACCTCCTCGAGGGAGCACGAGGTGGCGCCAATGCAGTCATCAATGTAGCGGAGGAAGAGGTGGGGAGTGGTGCCGGTGTAATTACGGAAGATCAATTGCTCTACGTAGCCAACAAAGAGACAGGCATAGCTGGAGCCCATACATGTGCCCATGGCTACCCCTTTGGTCTGGAGGAAGTGGGAGGATTCAAAGGAGAAATTGTTAAGGGTGAGGACCAGTTCGGCCAAACGAGTGAGAGTGTCGGTGGAGGGGTACTGTTGGGAACATCTGGAGAGGAAAAAACTGAGGGCTTGGAGGCCCTGGTCATGGCGGATGGAGGTGTAGAGGGATTGCATATCCCTGGTGAAGATGAGGCGTTGGGGGCCGGGGAAACTGAAGTCTTGGAGGAGGTGGAGGGCGTGGGTGGTGTCTCGAACGTATGTGGGGAGTTCCTGGACTAGGGGGGATAGGACAGTGTCGAGGTAGGTAGAGATGAGTTCAGTGGGGCAGGAGCATGCTGAGACAATGGGTCGGCCAGGGTGGTCAGGCTTGTGGACTGGATTAGGGGGGATAGGACAGTGTCGAGGTAGGTAGAGATGAGTTCATTACTGCCTAAGGCAACAATCATGGAAAAGGGCTTTTAGGTTTGTGTTTTTCAAAAACACTTGTATAATGAAAGGGGAGCAGCCAGCTCTCCCAGTTCAGGGATTTTTCAGTTTGGTGTGGTTTTAGCTGGGGACCCTGAGAAGCTGCTTAGTGGTGGAGTGGGGAGGAAGAGGTTCCATGATCCTGTCTGCAATCTCTCGCTCTCTCTCTCGCTCCTGTGTAAGAACCTGTTTGAATTTGCTTTTTTGCCAAAGAATGTGTTTATGGGATATTGTAGCAAATCTGAACAGCTCTTTAAGTTGAGGGGGATATCGTGTCGGTTGGGTTTTCAAATAGTTGTTCTAAATTCTGTTTTCGTTTGCTTATGTTTCATTCAGCAGTTTGTAAACAAACTGTTTTGTTTAAAACTGGTTTGACCAGCAGTATCACTCCTGGAATATCCATCTTGCATCTGCTTAAAGCAGCTGGAAAGGTTTAAGGCCTGGCATATCTTCTTGAAGTGTTTTGAAGGGGTCTGGTTTGGTCCATAACAATATCCTCAGAAGGTTAACCTGGGGTTCTGTGCTACTAGGCCAGTGACATTACCACTTCCCCAGTAAGATACCATTTATGCATCACACTCTCAATAGCATTGTGAAATGATTCACTGGCCCTGACATCTATTCACTGCAACCATTTTCGCAGAACTTGGTGGTTTACTGTGTCAAAAGCTTTGGTCAGGCAAATAAGCTCCATGTCGCGGTCCATGTTTTGTTTGCGGGACGTTTTTGAGTTTTACATGCTGGAAAGAACCTGTTGCTTGTCCAACAAGAATACAACACTGTAATTTTATGTATACCATATTTGAATAAGTCAGATGTTCTCCCTATATTTCATATGATCTAATCTTGCTAACCAGATGAAAGTGAGTACCGCAAATGCTGGAGATTAGAGTCTAGAGTGTAGTGCCGGAAAAGTACAGCCGGACAAGCAGTATCTGAAGAGCAGAAAAATTGGTGTTTCGGGCAGAAGCCCATCAGGATTACGGCCGGGAGCCTCCGAGATAAATGGGAGTGGGGGTCGGGCTGAGGGGGGGGGGGGAAGGTAGCTGAGGGTGCAGTAGGTGGATGGAGGTGGGGGTAAAGCTGATAGGCAGGAGGGGAGGGTGGAGCAGATAGGTGGAAAGGAAGAGGGACAGATAGGACAGATCATGAGGACAGTTGAGCTGGAATGTTGGAACTGGCTAAGGTGGGGGGAGGAGAAATGAGAAAACTGAGGTCCACATTGATGCCATGGGGTTTTGAGAGTCCCAAAGCGGAAGAAGAGGCGTTCTTCCTCCAGGCATCAGGTGATAAGGGAGTGGAACGGACGAGGTCCAGGATCTGCATGTCATCGGCAGAGTGGGAGGAGGTGTTGAAGTGTTCGGCTATGGGACATTGAGGTTGATTGGTGCAGGTGTCTCTGAAGCTCTCTGAGAGTAGGCATCCTGTCTCCCCAATGCAGAGGAGACTGCATCGGGAGCAATGGATACAGTAAATGACATGTGGAAGTGCAGGTGAAACTTTGGATGTGGAAGGTTCCTTTGGGGCCTTGGATGGAGGTGAAGAGGGAGGTGGGGATGCAGGTTTTGCAATCCGCTTTCAGTAAAGACTATTCCCTACCTCATCAGGTCCATACCCCCTGACCACCTATCCTCCCCTCCTGGCACCTTCGTCTATCACTGCAGGAATTGCAAAACCTGCACCTACACCACCTCCCTCACCTCCATCCAAGGTCCAAAAGGAGCCTTCTACATAGTTTCACCTGCACTCCCACACATGTCAATTACTGTACCAGTTGCTCCCAATGCTGTCTCCTCTACATTGAGGAGGAGACAGGAACCTTACTTGCAGAGTGCTTCAGAGAAATATCTCTGGGATACTCGCACCAATCAACCCCACTGCCCTGTAGCCGAACACTTCAAATTGCCCCCTCCCACTCTGCCGAGGACATGCAGGTCCTGGGCCTCCTCTGTCATCCCTCCCTTACCTCCTGACGCCTGGAGGAAGAACTCCTCCTCTTCTGCCTCAGGACCCTTCAACCCCATGGCATCAATGTGGACTTCACCAGTTTCCTCATTTTCCCCTCCCCCACCTTACCCCAGTTCCAACCTTTCAGCTCAGCACTGTCCTCCTGACCCGTCCCATCTGTCCATCTTCCTTCCCACCTATATGCTCCACCCCGCCTATCATCTTGATTTCCACCTATTGCACTCTCAGCTACCTTTTTTTTTCCCTCACCCCTAGCCCCCCCCCCCCCCCCCCCCCCCCCCCCATCCCATTTATCTCTCCACCCTCTAGGCTCCCAGCTTCATTTCTGATTAAGGGTTTTTGCCTGAAATGTCAATTTTCCTGCTCCTTGGATGCTGCCTGATCTGTGCTTTTCCAGCAACACTCTTAACCTTGCTAACCAGTCTACTATGAGGAACCGTGTCTTAGTTCAGGAAATTATTAAACCGCTTTGTCTAGTGAAAGCTTCATATCCGTTGAACAGGATAGAACTGCTGTCTGCTGAGAAGACTGATATGGTATCATTGATTTTCAGGTCATAAATAGATCGGAGATCTACAATTGAGAGCCTCTCACCACTTTCTAAAGCTTTGCAGCCTTGCTTTGGCACCATTGGTTCCTCATCTGTTTTGCTTTTTGAAAATTTGTTTTATTCTCGTTTTATGGTTTCTGTTTTTCTTGCTGGTCACTTTTTTTTTCTTTTGTCAGGTTGTGATATTAGTGGGAATTATACAAATCATTGTAGAAACTTGGTCCTTCCTGATGAAGGGCCTTTGCCTGAAACATTTGATTCTCCTGCTCATTGGATGTCTGACCTGCTGTGCTTTTCCAGCGCCACACCCTCTATTCTGATCTCCAGCATCTGTAGTCCTCACTTTCGCTTTGGTCCTTCTTGTCAATCCAACCTTGATGCTTCCATTTGATAATTTTAAATGTGATAAATGTTTACCCTATCAAAAGGTACACTCTTGATTTTACATTTTTTTTTTAGAAAACTGCAATGCATTATTCTAAGAGATTTGAAAGCAAAAACTTTAAAAACAGCTGCACCACCAGTGTGCAAAATCATTTTGTGTGAGACAGCGACTGAGTTTGAATTAGGTCTGTCAAGGTTTTTTTTACAAGGCCAAACTCGTTTGTACAGTGATCTCCATATATAATTTTTAAGAAGGCTAGCTCAATGTTGGGTGGTTTGTCCAGGTTTTCACTCCTTTTTGAGACTTGGGAGGTTGATACAACAGAGTGGCTTGCTAGGCAATTTCAGGGGACAGTTGGAAATAAGAGCTGAAAAATGTTTTACTGGAAAAGCGCAGCAGGTCATGCAGCATCCAAGGAGCAGGAGAATCGACGTTTCGGGCATAAGCCCTTCTTCAGGAGGCTTATGCCTGAAACGTCAATTCTCCTGCTCCTTGGATGCTGCCTGACCTTCTGCGCTTTTCCAGCAACACATTTTTCAGCTCTGATCTCCAGCATCTGCAGTCCTCACTTTTCCCACAGTTGGAAATAAACCAGTGTTGTCTGGAGTCACAGTAGGCCAGTCTCTGTCTCTCTCAAAATGATTTTGCACACTGATGGTGCAGCTGTTTTTGCTTTCAAATCTCTTTGAAGGTTTTTTTTAAATCTGCACTATTCTATGTAAAAACAAGGGTGTACCTTTTTGATAGGGTAAGAAGAAATTGTTGACTTCAGTCAACTGCCTGAGGGCACCCCTATAGTGTTAATGGATAAAATGTTGATACTAGTTATGGCAAAGTAAACATTTGAAATACAAGGCTGAAATTCTCAATTTAGGAGAGGCTTAGTGGCATTGTTGCTGGACTCGTAACACAGACCCAGTTAATATTCTGAGGACCTATAATTCAAATCTCACCACTGTAAATTGTGGAATTTAAATTTAGTAATAACTTGAGTCTAATGATGACCATGAAATTGTTGTGGTAATTCATCTGACTCACTAATGACATTTTTAAGGAAGGAAACGGTGCTGTTCTTACCTGAACTGGCCTATTGTGACTCCAGATACACAACACTCTGGTTTATTTCCAACTGTCCCGTGAAGTTGCCTAGCAAGCAACTCTTGTATCAACCTCCTAAGTCTCAAAGGAGTTAAAAACTGGACAAACCACCCAACATTGAGCTAGCCCTCTTGTCCTCCTTGCTAGTCCTGGGGATTAATGCCAACATTGTCTAAGACATGATTCCATGTTTATGACTCTGCATCATGACTCCTTTTGGGAATGTTTTGTTTGCCCCCCCACTCCCAGCAGAGGGAGTTGCCCTGGGTATCCTCTTAATCCAAACCCCGTGATGTCTCTTGGAGGAACTGAGCGTGGCTAGGATGCAGAATCTACTCTGAGGGACTTCAGTGTTCATCACCAGGAGTAGCTCGACAGCACCTTCACTGATCACAAGCTGGTTGAATCCTACAGGATGTAATTGCCCACCTTGGGTCAGCAGAAAGTGGAGAAGGGACTAATAGGAGGGATAAATATATTTGATCACATTCTCATTAACCTGCTTGCTGCAAATGCTTCTATCCATGACAATATTGGTAGCAATGAACACTGCACAAACCTTGTGCAGGTGGTCCCATATTCACATTGAGGAAATAGCGCCACACAACACCATGGATTATCAGTGCTAAATGGGATTGATCTAAGGCAGATCTTGTGACTGAAGACTGGGTATCATCAGACTCTGGGCTATCAGTAGAGTTGTACTCCATACAGTCTACAACTACGTGGCCTGACACATTCTCTATAGTTTTCCTGAGTGAAAGAAAGAAGACTTTTACTATGAAATCAGGGAAAGGAATAAAAATATGACTTTCAAAATGCATCAGTTTGAAAATGGGGAGTATTTTAGTACAACCGGGAAATAAAGACTCTTGCACTTCAGATGTTCTTGGAGTCCATGAACTGTTGAACCTGAGACCATGGCTGTTTAGCTACTATCAGGTCTCAGCAGTTGTGAAATCAGGTAGAATACTTGAGTTCTCAGTAATTGGATGTTTCTTTGATGTACTGAGCAGTGATGCTGAGGAGGAAACTGGAAGAGCAGAAGTCTTCCATTCTTTTACTAATGTTTTTTTTTTCTCTCTGTCTCTGTTGCTCTGCTAAGTAACTGTTTAAAATATGGTTTGAGATTTTGTGAGTCGAGCTGCATTTGTCGTTCCAAGCTGGATATATGCAGGAAACCTTCTTTATGTACTGTATGAGACATTTCTCATACAAGTGTGAATTAGAACAGGAGTTGCAAGTTTCTTACATGTGACTCATTTTTGTCTTGTTTCCACGTCTTTAGAAAAAGTAGCACTTTTTCCAGTTTGCTTAGTCGTACGCCATGGAGCCAGACCCTTCGGTCCTACTAGTCCATGCCAACTTCCACTTGCCTACGTTTGGCCTATATTCTTCCAAATCTTTCTTTTAAAAGACATTTGGATATGTACATGAAAATGTTGTAATTGTACTTTCATCCACTACTTCCTATGGCAGTTCATTCCACATACAAACCACCCGGGTAAAAACAGTTGCGCCTCATGTCATTTTTTAAAAAAAAAATCTTTCTCCTCTCCCTTTTTTCTTTTTAAAAAAAAACCCTGAGGTTTGAACCCCCTCAGCCTAGGGTAAAGACTTTTGCTATTCCCCTTGTCTATGCCTCTCATGATTTTATAAACCTCTGTATAAGGTCATCCCTCAATCTCCTATGCTGTTGTCCATTCAGCCTATCTTTATAACTCCAACCTTCCATTCCCGGCAACCTCCTGGTAAATCTCTTCTGAACCCTCTCCAATTTATTTACGTCCCTCCTAGAGCAGGGCGACCGGAACAGTACACAGTACTCCAGAAAAGGTCTCTCCAATACCTTGTGCAACTTCATCATCCCATCCCAGCTCTTATTCCACAAAGTTTGCTGTAGTTCATGTGGTGAAGGTATGCCCATCATGTGGTTAGGATATTACAAGCAGACTAGCAGGTGGGAATCTCAAAATAATTTCAACACCGACACAATTACTCAATCCATCAGGACCTGGATATTCATATTATGTGGCAAGCAAAGGACCTGGAATCGACGGCTGCTACATCCGTGGAGGCAACAAAAGAAAAGTAGACACAGCAGCGAAAAGATGTCGGCTGAGGATCAGCGACTTTGGGTCCAATGGAGGAGGGATGGTGGTGTAGGCATCATTGGTGATAAGCTGGCTCAGGACTAATAGATATAGCTTAAAGAGAATCCTTCCCTTTCCTTTTATTCTTTAAACTATTCAAAATGGCACCAAATTGTGGTGACAAATGAAAGCTTTTCACTATTTTATTGTATTATTACATGATAAAATATACATGATAAAATCATTCATTCACTTGCCTTGATCTGTGGTCAAATAATCATTGTGACTAACTCCACGCTTCCTCCTTTTTGAAAAAAAATCTGTATGAGATGTTATATTTGTGGAAAGTAACTTTTTTTTTCAAAATTAAAATTATAACCTACTTTGAGCCTTAGGAGCATCTAAATGGCAGAAGACTGCTTTCAGTACTAACTTGGCCAGTAGCTGTTTGGAAATGAACTCTTTTATGATCATGGAAAAGCATAGCTGGTCAGGCAGCATCCGAGGGACAGGAGAGTTGGTTGGAGGGTCCCAAGGCGGAAGATGAGGTGTTCTTCCTCTAGTTGTCAGAGGCTTGGATTGGGCGGTGAAGGAGACCCAGGACTTGCATGCCCTTGGCAAAATGGGAGGGAGAGTTGAGGGCAGTGGAGGAAGGCCCCAGTGTATTCCCTTGTTCCCCCCCCCCCCCCCCCCCCCCCCCCCCCCCAACCTTATCCTAGAACCCTCCAACCACATGGAATCAATGTTGATCTCACAGTTTCCTCCATTTTTTTCCCCCCCACGTTATCCAAGATCCAACTCTCCATTTGGCACCGCACTCTCTTGAACCGTCCGACCTGTCCCTTTTTGTTCCCATCTATCCGCTCCATCCTCCACTCTGACCTACCAGCATCAACCCACCTTCATCTGCCTATTGCATTCCCAGCTACCTTCCCACCACCCACAGCTCCATCCCCCTCCCATTTATCTCTCTGCCCCCCACATTCCTGATGAGTTTATGCTCAAAACCTTGACTTTTCTGCTTCTCGGATGCTGCCTAACCAGCTGTGCTTTTCCAGTGCCACCCTTTTTTTTTGACTCTGATGTCCAGCATCTGCAGTCCTCACTTTCTCCTTTTTTATATGATCTATAACCATGTTTTAAAAACAACGTTCCATACATACCATGAATAAATCATAGTTAAAATAAGGTAAAAATAGTATAAAATGAAGAGTGAATCAAATGGGGGTGGTTAAACTCATCATAATTTGAGTATGGCCAAGTTATAAGTGAATTTATTACGTGCTGTGAGCCCTCTTGTGACTGAAGGGTCCAATACAAGATTGATACGAGCATCCATGGAACTGTCAGTTCACCCTGTTGGTGTCTGGGAGAGTCTTTTGTGACTGACCTTGTCTTCCTCTGACATCATGATTGTTGCGTGTTTAGCATAGATTGGTCTTCAAAGAACATGGAGCCAAATTCAGAAATTTGATTCAATGAGTTATTTGGCTTCAGTCTTTTCCCAAAGAGTTTGTTGGCAACGTAGAAGGTTGTAACGCTTTTTGTATAAGGTGTTCTTGAATCAGTTGTATTGTCACTTGTTATTTGAATTGAAATAGTTATCTACAGACTATTAATGGAGTTTGACTTGTACTTTCCTCTGGTGTATTGAATATGAAAGTGCTTTATAAATACAAGTTGCTACTTGGCAGCTCTGTCTCACCACTATGTACATCAGCAAAACAGTCCTCAAATCGCTCCATTTGAAAAAAGGCCCTGCATCTTAAATGTTTGAGAACCATTGTGCTGGTGATGAGGTCTGAATGGATTTTTAAACATATGTAACGTTTACACAGGTTAGATACACCTTTCTCAAAATTTTAAATACAAATCTTTACCCAAATAAACATTAGTTTGCAGTTCAGTCTTGTTAAAGACTAACAGCTCAAATGCATCAGCTTTATTTGAAGATGGTGTGATCATATTGATGTTCTAATCTTTTGAAAGAGGCACCCTCTGTGAGATAGCTTTCTTATTCATATTAACTGAGTTACAGCTGAACATGTCCATCATACAGGATTGTCTTTATTGAAGTGTAGTTCCTACATGAGTAATGCTAAAACTTAATTCACTCTCTCATTTTATATCACTTTTACCTTATTTCACCATGATTTATTCAGTATGCATGGAATGTTGTAAAAAGGTACATAGCAGTGACAAATAGACACAGCAGAAACTAAGTTAGTCCCTTCACTCTCTTCCAGTCAACTACTTACTGTAGTTAGGTAAAAACAATGACTGCAGATGCTGGAAACCAGATTCTGGATCAATGGTGCTGGAAGAGCACAGCAGTTCAGGCAGTATCGAGGAGCTTCAGCAAAATTGACGTTTCGGGCAAAAGCCCTTCATCAGGAATAAAGGTAGAGAGCCTGAAGCGTGGAGAGATAAGCTAGGGGAGGGTGGGGGTGGGGAGAGAGTAGCATAGAGTACAATGGGTGAGTGGGGGAGGAGATGAAGGTGATAGGTCAGGGAGGAGAGGGTGGAGTGGATAGGTGGAAAAGGAGCTAGGCAGGTCGGACAAGTCCAGACAAGTCAAGGGAACTGGAAGTTTGAAACTAGGATGAGGTGGGGGAAGGGGAAATGAGGAAGCTGTTGAAGTCCACATTGATGCCCTGGGGTTGAAGTGTTCCGAGGCGGAAGATGAGGCGTTCTTCCTCCAGACGTCTGGCGGTGAGGGAACGGTGGTGAAGGAGGCCCAGGACCTCCATGTCCTCGGCAGAGTGGGACGCACCAATCAACCAAACCGCCCCGTGGCCCAACATTTCAACTCCCCCTCCCATCTTCCGCAGCTACATTGGCACCACCCTCCACCTTTTCCTCCGCTACATCGATGACTGACTGTATCGGCGCTGCCTCGTGCTCCCACGAGGAGGTTGAACAGTTCATCCACTGTTGTGGTTCTGTTCGCCGAGCTGGAAGCTTTTGTTGCAAACGTTTCGTCCCCTGGCTAGGCTATATCATCAGTGCTTGGGAGCCTCCTGCGAAGCGCTTCTTTGATGTTTCTTCCGGTGTTTATAGTGGTCTGTCCCTGCCGCTTCCGGTTGTCAGTTTCAGCTGTCCGCTGTAGTAGTTGGTATATTGATATGAAAGTAACCACCCCAACACACACAAACGAAGCTGCATCAGGTCACTATAAAAGGGCCACAACACACTGCAGTACACCAGAACTGCAAAAAGAAGAGGAGGAACAAGGTATTCGCCAAAAACGGATACCTGCACAACTTCATCAACAGATGCCTAAGAGAAAGACCACGGAACGAGGACATACCACAACCAAAAGGACTAGCCACACTACCATACATCAGGAGCATCTCAGAACTGACAGCCAGACTACTGTGACCCCTAGGACTCATAACGGCACACAAACCAACAGCCACGCTCAGACAACAACTCACCAGAATGAAGGACCCGATACCCAACATGAGCAAAACTAATGTAGTGTACAAAATACCATGCAAGGACTGGCCAAAACACTATATAGGACAAACAGGAAGACAGCTAACAATCCGCATACATGAACATCAACTAGCCATGAAACGACACGACCAGCTATCCTTAGTAGCCACACACGCAGACAACAAGCAACATGAATTCGACTGGGACAACACTACTATCATAGGGCAAGCCAGACAGAGAACAGCCAGGGAATTCCTAGAGGCATGGCATTCATCCACAAACTCTATCAACAAACACATCGACCTGGACCCAATATACCAACCACTACAGCGGACAGCTGAAACTGACAACCGGAAGCGGCAGGGACAGAGCACTAAAAACACCGGAGGAAACATCCAAGCAGCGCTTCGCAGGAGGCTCCCAAGCACTGATGATGTCGCCTAGCCAGGGGATGAAACGTTTGCAACAAAAACTTCCAGCTCGGCGAACAGAACCACAACAACGAACACCCGAGCTACAAATCTTCGCACAAACTTTGAGTTCATCCACTTTACCAACACCTTCCACCCCGACCTCAAATTCACCTGGACCGTCTCAGACTCCTCCCTCCCCTTTCTCGACCTTTCCATTTCTATCTCGGGCGACCGAATCAACACGGACATTTACTATAAACTGACCGACTCCCACAGCTACCTAGACTACACCTACTCCCACCCTGCCCCCTGTAAAAACGCCATCCCATATTTCCAATTCCTTCGTCTCTGCCACATCTGCTCCCAGGAGGACCAGTTCCAATACCGTACAAACCAGATGGCCGCCTCCTTCAAAGACCGCAATTTCCCCCCAGACGTGGTCGACGATGCCCTCCACCGCATCTCCTCCACTTCCCGCTCCTCCAACCGCCACCAAGACAGAACCCCACTGGTCCTCACCTACCAACCTCCATATACAGCGTATCATCTGCCGTCATTTCCGCCACCTCCAAACGGACCCCACCACCAGGGATATATTTCCCTCCCCTCCCCTATCAGCGTTCCGAAAAGACCACTCCCTCCGTGACTCCCTCGTCAGGTCTACACACCCCACCAACCCAACCTCCACTCCCGGCACCTTCCCCTGCAACCGCAAGAAATGCAAAACTTGCGCCCAACCTCCCCCCCTTACCTCCCTCCAAGGCCCCAAGGGATACTTCCATATCCGCCACAAATTCACCTGCACCTCCACACACATCATTTATTGCATCCGCTGCACCTGATGTGGCTTCCTCTATATTGGGGAGACAGGCCGCCTACTTGCGGAATGTTCAGGAGAACACCTCTGGGACACCCGGACCAACCAACCCAACCCACCCTGTGGCCCAACACTTCAACTCCCCCTCCCACTCCACCAAGGACATGCAGGTCCTTGGACTCCACCATCGCCAGACCATAGCAACACGACGGTTGGAGGAAGAGCGCCTCATCTTCTGCCTAGGAACCCTCCAACCACAAGGGATGAACTCCGGTTTCTCCAGTTTCATTTCCCCTCCCCTTCCCACCTTGTCTCAGTCAAATCCCTTGAACTCAGCACCGCCTTCCTAACCTGCAATCTTCTTCCTGACCTCTCCGCCCCCACCCCACTCCGGCCTATCACCCTCACCTTGACCTCCTTCCACCTATCGCATTTCCAACGCCCCTCGCCCAAGTCCTTCCTCCCTACCTTTTATCTTAGCCTGCTGGACACACTTTCCTCATTCCTGAAGAAGGGCTCATGCCCGAAATGTCGATTCTCCTGCTCCTTGAATGCTGCCTGACCTGCTGCGCTTTTCCAGCAACACATTTTCAGCTCTGATCTCCAGCATCTGCAGTCCTCACTTCTACCACTTTAATCTTGTAAACTCTAGAGAAAACAGGTCTAATTTGAATACTTTTTCCACATAACTTAACCCCTTAAGTCCAGGTATCATTCTTGTAAAGTTACATCGTACTCCCTCCTCGGCATTGAGATATATAACAGATCCTTTGGTCCAGTCACCAGATATCCTAAACTAATCTAGTCCTGTTTGCAAGCACTTGGCCCATCCCCCTCTAAACCCTTCCTATTCATATACCCATCCAGATACAATTTCAGCATTTAAAAGGTATGAACCTCCACTACTATTTCTGGCAGCTCATTCTGTACACACATCACCCTCTGTGTGGAAAAGTGGCCCCTTTAGGTCCAGATATCCTAAATTAATCTCGTCACATTTGCCAACAATTGGCCCATATCCTTCTAAACCCTTCCTACTCATATACCCATCCTGATGCCTTTTAAATGTTGTAATTGTACCAGCCTCCACTAGTTCCTCTGGTAGCTCATTCCATACGCATACCACCCTCTGAGAAAAAGTTTCCCCTTAGGTCTTTTTTTTCAATTTTTCTCCTCTCACCCTAAACCTATACCCTCTAGTTCCCCAACCCAAGGAAAAGACCTTGTCGATTCACCCTATCTATGCCCCTCATGATTTTATAAATCTATATAAGGTCACCCCTCAGCCTCCAATGCTCCAGGAAAAACAGCCCCAGCCGAGTCAGTCTCTCCCTATAGCTCAAATCCTTCAACCCTGGCAACATTCTTGTAAATCTTTTCTGAACCCTTTCAAGTTTCACAACATCTTTCCAATGGGAGGGAGACCAGAAATGCACGCAATATTCCAAAAGTGGCCTAACCAATGTCCTGTAAAGCTGCACCGTGACCTCCCAACTCCTATAATCAATGCTCTGACCAATAAAGGAAAAAGTACCAATTGCCTTCTTCACTATCCTATCTACCTGCGACTTCACTTTCAAGGAACTGTGAACCTGCACTCCAAGGTCTCTTTGTTCAGCAACACTTCCCAGGATCTTACCATTAAGTGTTCAAGTTGTACATTCTATTTGCTTTTCCAAAATGAAGCACCTCGCATTTATCTAAATTAAATTCCATCTGCCACTTCTCAGCCCATTGGCCCATCTGATCAACATCCCGTTGTAATCTGAGGTAACCTTCTTCGCTATCCATGACACCTCCCAATTTTGGTGTCATCTGCGAAGTAATAACTATACCTCTTACATTCACATCCAAATCATTTATATATCACTATGAAAAGCAGTGGACCCAGCATCAATTCTTGTGGTACACCGCTGGTCACAGGCCTCCAGTCTGAAAACCAACTTTCCACCACCATCCCCTCTCTTCTACCTTTGAGCCAGTTCTGTATCCAAATGGCTAGATCTCCCTATAAACCATGTGATCTAACCTTGCTAACTAGTCTCCCATGAAGAACCTTGTCAAACACCTTATTGAAATCCATGTAGATCATGCCTACCGCTCTGCCTTCTTCAATCCTCTTTGTTACTTCAAAAACCTCAATCAAGTTAGTGAGACATGATTTCCCATGCACAAAGCTATGTTGACTCTCTCTCTAATAAGTCCTTGACTTTCCAATTACATGTAAATCCTGTCCTTCAGGATTCCCTCCAATAACTTGCCCATCACCAATATCAGACTCACCAGGCTATAGCTCTCTGGCTTTTCCTTACCACCTTTGTTAAATAGTGGCACCACGATAGCCACCTTGCAGCCTACCAGTACCACCACCTGTGACTGTCGATGATAGAAATATCTCAACACAGAGCCCAGCAATCACTTCCCTAGCTTCCCACAGAGTTCTAAGGTACACCTGATAAGATCATGGAGATTTATCCATCTTTATGCGTTTTAAGACATCCAGTACCTCCTTTGTTAGATGGTGGCATCTTGAAAATGTCCACTTATTTCCTCACATTCTATATCTTCCATGTCCTTCTCCACAGTAAACACTGCTGCAAGATATTCATTTAGTATCTTCCCGCCCCCCATTTTCTGTGGTTCCACACAGGCTGCCTTGCTGATCTTTGAGGGATCCTATTCTCTCCATAGTTATCTTTTTGTCCTCAATGTATTTATAAAATTCCTTTGGATTCTCCTTAGCCCTATTGGCCAAAGCTATCTCATGTCCCCTTTTTTGTCCACCTGATTTCCCTCTTAAGTGGATGTAGGTTTGCTCGCTGAGCTGGAAGGTTCATTTCCAGACATTTTGTTACCCTACTAGGTAACATCTTCAGTGGGCCTCAGGTGAAGCAATGCTGAAAATTCCTGCTTCTATTTATATGTTTGGGTTTCTTTGGGTTGGTGATGTTATTTCCTGTGGTGAAATCACTTCCTGATTGCAAAAAGATTGCCCTTCCTCCAATTTAGAACTTCAACTTTTTGATCTGGTCTATCTCTTTCCATCACTATTTTAAAACTAATAGAATTATGGTCGCTGGCCCCAAAGTGTTCCCCCACTGATACTTCAGTTACCTGCCCTGCCTTATTTCCCAAGAGTTTTGCACCTGCTCTAGTAGGTACATCCACATACTGAATCAAAACATTTTCTTGTACACACTTGACAAATTCCTCTCTATCTAAACCCTTAGACTGGGACTGCCATAGTGTTATGTTTGGAAAATTAAAATTCTCTATTATAACCACCTTATTATTCTTACAGATAACTGAGAACTCCTTACAAATTTGTTCCTCAATTTCCTGCTGACTGTTGGGAGGTCTATAATACAATCCCAATGAGGTGATCATCCCTTTCTTATTTCTCAGTTCCACTCAAATAGCATCCCTGGATGTATTCCCAGGAATATGATCCCGAAGTACAGCCATAATATTATCCCTTATCAAAATACCACACCCCCTCCTCTTGCTTCCCTTTCTCTCCTTTCTATAGCATTTATAGAGTCATAGAGATGTACAGCATGGAAACAGACCCTTCGGTCCAACCCGTATATGTATCTTAGAATTTTAAGCTGCTAGTCCTGTTCATCCCTAAGCCATGTTTCTGTGATTGCTATGATATTCCTATCCCATGTTCCTAACCATGCCCTGAGTCCATCTGCCTTCCCTGTTAGGTCTGAAATAAATGCAGTTTAATTTATCAGTCCTACCTAGTTCTCTGCTTTGTTCCTGCCTGCCCTGACTTTGATTCGCTCCTTTTCCCAACTGTACCAGTCTCAAATTGATGTTTTTCCTCACTATTTCCCACTTCCCCACCTATCTTACTAGTTTAAATCCTCCTGAGCAGTTCTAAGAAATCTCCTTGCCAATATATTAGTCCCTTTCCAATTGAGGTGCAATCCATCCTTCTTGTCTAGGTCACTTCTCCCCAGAGAAGAGATTCCAATGATCCAAAAATGTGAACCCTTCTCTGCTGCACCAGCTCCCCAGCCATGCATTCATCTGCTCTATCCTCCTTCCTACCCTCACTAGCTCATAGCAACAGGAGTAATCCAAATATTACTTCCCTCAAGGGCCTTATTTTTCAATTTCTGCCTAACTTTCTATATTCTTCCTTCAGAATCTCATCTCTTTTGTCTTCCTAAGTCGTTAGTTCTAATGTGTACAATGACCTCCTGCTGGACCCTCTCCCCTTTGAGAACATTCTGCACCCTCTCGGAGATATCCTTGATCCTGGCACTAGGGAGGTAATACAGCATTCTGATTTCTTGCTGCTGCCGCAGAAACATCGGTCTGTGACTCTTACAAGTGAGCCCCCTAACACAATCAATTGCTTGGAACCCAACATATCCCTCATTCCGTTACAGCCAGTCTTAGTACCAGAAACTTGGTTGTTTGTGCTACATTCTCCTGAGAGTCCATAACCCATCACATTTTCCAAAACTGCATATTAGGATCTGTGTTTTGTTTTGCATTTTTGTAAGCCCTTTATGTTAATTTTTGCTGTTCTTTATCTCTTTGGTTGTCCTTGGCTGGTTTTTTTTGTGAAGTTTTTCCCTGTCAGACATATAAACTGGTTTTGTATTGTTGTTGTTTCTTTAAACATCCTCCATTGTTCTTCAGTTGTTTTTACCAATTATCAGATTTTCCCAGTTCACTGTGACAGTCTGTCTCATCTCGTTAAAGATTAGATTAGATTAGATTACATTACAGTGTGAAAACAGGCCCTTCGGCCCAACAAGTCCACACCGACCCGCCGAAGCGAAACCCACCCATACCCCTACATTTACCCCTTACCTAACACTACGAGCAATTTAGCATGGCCAATTCACCTGACCCTGCACATCTTTTGGACTGTGGGAGGAAACCGGAGCACCCGGAGGAAACCCACGCAGACACGGGGAGAACGTGCAAACTCCACACAGTCAGTCGCCTGAGGCGGGAATTGAACCCAGGTCTCAGGCGCTGTGAGGCAGCAGTGCTAACCACTGTGCCACCGTGCCGCCCACAAAAGTTGGCCTTGTCTAAATCTAAAACTCTTAGCAGCTGATTCATGCTTTTCGCTTTCAAGTGCTGCATTGAACTCATCATGTTGAGATCACTTTGATAAATGTTCACACATCATTAAGTTACTGATTAAATTCAGTTCAGTACTAAATCCACTATTGTATGTCTCATTGTTTCATCTTAAACATATTGCTGTAGGAAGCTATGTCAGGAGTTAACTACCTTTCTGACAGGTAATTGTCTGCCTCTCCCAACCCATGTTTAAGCTGAAATCCCCCAATGAAGACTACGTTGGCTTTGCTATACATTTGCCTAATCTCTGCATTTGTACAATCTTGCACTTCTGAGCTAGTTCCAGCGGGTCTGTACACAACAGCAATTACAGTTTTAGATACTGTTCCTCAGCTCCACTCTTATGATCTCTACTAAATGCTTTTCCTCATTATATCCTCCCTCACCATTGAAGTAATTTTGTTTCTAATCAGTAAATGTACTCCACCTCCTCTGCCATTTTCCCTGTCCATCCTGTAAACGTTATTTTAGTTCCCAATCCTGACCATCCTGCAGCACGTTCCTGCTACTATTATCATAGTATCTCATTAATTTATTCCTTATCCTCTGGGCATTTGTATATAGAACTCTTACTTGGGCCATATACTGTAAACTGTCCCCCAGCTGTTGATTAAACTGTAAGGGAGAAATAGTAAATTCACTTCTTACAGTTTTTGCCATTACCTGGAGTAGGATTCATGATTCTTTCTTTACTCAGTCCTGTAATTAAGTTTTGAGCTTCCACATGCGCACACACCACTGGTATTCTCAAACTGCACGTGATGCAAATAAATTTCAAATGGAAGTTCACTAGAAACATATGTTCAAAATTAGATACTTTGTTCGTAAACTTTCTTGCTCATTGAAGTTGCATTCTGTGCAGTAGCATCTTTGTATGTTCTTACCTAAGCTGTTTTACAAATGAATAAAGTTCATGTGAAAATAAAATAAAAGGTACAAATGTTTCTTTTCTACTTTCACCCTTCTGCTAAGAGCATGAACTCCAAGGATCTAAATGTACATTTAAATGAGGTACCAGTGAATTACAGGTGGTTCACAGATGATGCACAGTCCGGAAGCACGGTTCACTTATAACGTCACTGAGGAATTAAGGAACGGTATTTTTGAGAATGCTTACCTCTGTTTGCAACAGTGCGATTCCAGCAATGATCATTTTGTGTGCTTCGTTCTGCATATGCGCCAATGTCCATGCCAAAGTTTTCACACCATTGTGCGCGCGCACCAACGTCAGCACCTGTCTCTGTGCCATTCTATGCATGCTGCTGACAGAGCAGCTTTCTGTGACAAATACTGTACAAAGACCAGCTTTGAGAGAAATACATTGAGCAGCTTCCTGTGAAAAGTATACTACTCCTAGATTATCCCTTTTTTTTTGAAAAAAAATGGAGGTGTATAGTGACCAGAATGTTAGCAATAAGCATCTTAACGATACAATTGCAATTGGTAAATGTAAAAGGCTATAAAACTGGAAGAAAAGTTAGATATTATAAAGTGTTTTGGGCATAACGAGAGAATATGTGATATAGCTTGCTTAACAGGAATGAGGGAGTCTATCTTATATACTATGATGACCCCCTCCCTGCATTAACCGTATTTTTTAAATGTACTATTGTTTTGATTTGATAGGTGTTTTGATGAGTATGATTTATACCTCCATTCAGACTGTGCTATACTTTGTGTTAGGCTTTAGGGTGACCTTTGAGCGATCATGAGTGATTTTTATTTGCTGGTCTGCCCCTAACCCCATTTTTCTCATAGGGTCTATTATTTATGTTAAGCAAGGTTTCACTTATAACTATCAGATTCTATTGTGTGCTGGCAGCCTATTCCATCACAAGGCCATCATAGCAAGCCTGATCTTTCTAATCCAATATTCAGCCACATGCAACTTCTGGCAGTTTTTACTCCAAGAGGAAGAATGAAGCTAGTGATTGTATCGTGATTAACTCCATCTCTGGATCAGGTAGGACTTGATCCAATCCAGAACACTACCACTGTGACACAAGAGACCTACTGGAGCCTCATAATCATAAACTAGAATATTGCTTTCATCTGTATCTAAATCTTTGTGTTTATAAAACATCATATTAAATTTGGAGTAAGTGTTTGAGAATAGATAGCCTTTATTTTAAATTTCACTAAAACAATCTGCAACATGAATTTCACATGCAATATTGTGAATGCAGTAAAATAGCATCCTGTGGAACTGCTTTGTGATTCTGAAGCTTGATCCAATTGAGTAAATAAGAGACCAGGAAAACCCTTGGATTTGAACTGTCTCTGTTGGTGATTTCCCTGATCTCTGCTGGAGTGATACAAATCACTACACTAAGTTTTTAACAACTTTGGTTAACAAATAACAATAAGCCAAGGTTACCACTCCCGATCATTCCATCTGATCCCCTGCTGCAGGAGCTTCCTGCAATATGATCCATTTGTCTATGATGCACCACATGATTCAATAATTTGCTGATATTCACTGCAAAGATTGTAGTTTGGCTGGTTAATTAGCCAGAATTTCCGATACACATTGACCAAACCAAATCTTTTCAATGGAGAGAATGATTTGGGATTGAATTAATTCATCTCCCCCCTCAAATGCTTTGCAAGTCATTCTTGTGCAGTCATAGTGAGCCCAGACCTCTTGGTTCAGACCAATCTGATTGCTTGACAGTTTAAGGGGTTTTTTTTTGTAAGGGATGTGGACTTCATTGGTTGGGGCAGCATTTATTGTCCATCTCCAGTTGTCCTTAAAGGTGGTGATGAGCTGCTTTCTTGAACCAATGCAGTCCATGTGCTGTAGGTAGGTCTATATGCTGTTAAGGAGGGAGTTCCAGCATTTTGATCCACTGACACTGAAGGAACAATAATGTATTTCCAAGTCAAGATTGTGGACAGCTTGGAGGGGAGCTTGCAGGTCGTGGTGTCCCAATGTATCTGCTGCTCCTTGTCCCTCTAAATGGTAGTGGTCATAGATGGAAGGCATGTTTGGGAATTTCAGCAGTGCATCTTATAAATTGTTCACTCTGCTTCTGCTAAGTGTCTGTGGTGAGGTCATAAATGTGGTACCAGTTAAGTGGGCTGGTTTGACCTGGATGGTATCAGCTTTTTGTGTTGTTGGCGTTGCAGTTGTCCAAGTAAGGGGGAGTATTCCATCTTGCTAAGCCAAATAAATGATAGACAGGTGGAGTCAGGAGTGAGTTACTTGATTCAGGATTCCCAGCCTCTTATCTGCTTTCACAGTCACAGTACTTATATGGCTTATCCAGTTCAATTTCTGGTCAAAGGTATACCCCTCCTCCTCAAAAGAATATTAATAATAATTCTCTCCTGTTGGAGCTAGTCGTTGCCTGGTATAAATGTCTGCAAATGTTTTTTGTTACTTGTCAAATAGGTCATGAAAGAAAAATTCCCTTTTGAGTTCTTGTAAAATAAATGCAATGGGGAGTCGATGGGACTTCTGTGTGTGTTGGCATTTTTCCAACAATTATATTTAGACAGCATATTTATTTATTTAATGCAATAAACTTCTGTTAAAATCAAATCTGCAGCCGCTGCCTTATATCTCAATGTAAGAACTTCTATGTTAGATCATTTTTAAAAAAAATTTATCAAACCAAATTTCATTCTGGGATCTGGATTTTAATGTAGTAACATTGGTTGGAATCATAAAATGACTAATATTTTTGTGTTTTGAATTCCATATTCCTGATTATTCCTGATAACCTTGGTCCCTTACCAATAATCTATTTCCGCCTCAATGATCCCAGCTCCACTGCCTTTTGATGCAAAGCTCCAAAGTTGCACAACATCAAAGAAAGAAAAAATTTTCCTCATCTCTGTCCTAAAAGAGCAATCCCTATTTTGTAAAATGTGACCCCCCCCCCCCCTCTCCCACCCTGCCAGTTTTGGACTTCTTCACAAGAAGAAGCATCCTATCCACATCCACCTTATCAAGAGCATTCAGGATCTTGTATGATTTAACCATTGTCATCTATCATCTTCTAAACTCCATGGAAATGAGTTCTGTCTAACCAAGCTTTCCTCTTTTGATAACTCACTTTTCCCAGGTACCAATTTAGCAAACTTCTTATGAGTTGACTCCAATGCATTTGCATCCTTCCTTAAACGAGGAGCCCAGATCTATATTTTTAAATAGTACTCTCACCTGTATTACTGAAATGCAACATTCTTTCTTTTATGTTGAATTCCTCTCATAATTAAAAATGGCATACCATTATCTTTCTCAAATATTTACTGTACCTGTATGCTGATATTTTGTGACTCATGCATAGCAATACCATATGTATTTATGTTCATAATCAACATGATAAAAGTTAGATTCCGTAATCATATAAGAACATTGCTATTTGTCGGTGATCATTGCATGCAATAAGGCTGCCTTGTGTACCACAACACTGACTACACTTCAAAAGTATTTCGTTGACTAAAAAATGCTTTCAGACATTGATGTCCATGAAAAGCAAATAGTAGATGCAAATCTTTCTCTCTGTTACACATATGGGTTTGCAAAATATGTTTTAAATCCACAGAGAATATTCAATAAAAAGGATTAGAATGTGAATTATTTTGCATTCTGAACTTCAGAAATGGTTTAATTTAATCTAATTTAACATTTCCGCGTCAATTTGAACAATTTCTTCCTTTCAGGAAATGTTGGCAGAGTTTGATGCTGTGATGAAATGTCGAGAGCATGAGTTTACACTCCGAGCAGATGAAATGAGTAATGCAGTACTTAGCAGTGAACTAAAGGTTTGTGGGAAGTTTTCATTGTGATTTCCTTTTACATCAAAGGATCCAACGCTTAACTTTCTGAAAGAGAGGTAACATACTTTCAGCAATAGATGAAGACAAGAAAAGTGTATATATTTTCCATGTGTCTGAGCAGCTGTATTAAGGTCTGTTACACAAGCATGCTTTAGACAATGGCCACAGGGGCCAAAAAAAAAGCTTCTAATCAGTACGTTTCTCCTACAAGACTTCAGTGAAAATATTCTACTCCCTTTGTGATTCACTTTGGATGAATTTATCTTGATTCGGATAAGTACTCTTATTTACAGATTTGGACTAGCATCTGTTTTAAAAAAATGATATGTAGTCCGCTGTAGTAATTTTTAATGCACCTTAAGTATTATTTGTGACACAGTTTAGTCCTTTTTCATTGAGGATCATCATTCATCCACTCTAACTCCACAAATTAAAGGGTCGTCCTTTCAATCCACCAGCAAATTTAGCAAACTTCTTATGAGCTGAAGGTTTTTAAAAGCTTTAATGTCAAGAGAGAAAGAGGAGGTCTGGGTGACGAGATTCATAAATCCAAGTTAAAGGTTTTGGCTAAAGAAAGGTATATGAAAGACAAACTGAACAGAACAGAAAGGAACTTTTAGTTTAACAATAAGATGATCAAAGGACAGTAATGCAAGAAAAATTGAAGTCCATGGGAATAGTGGTTTAAAAACAAATGATGTCACTATCTATAGCTTATTATCTCACTAAGGGTTCACTCAGTGCATCTTCAGAAAGATTGAAAAAAACCTGAAAATAAAGGGTGTCTAATGCATATCATATTCATGTTGCATTTTTGCACTTCCATAAGCAAATTCAGGGCAGCATGATTCAATTTCTCAAAAGAGTAGCATGTTCTTGCTATGAGGGAAACCTCTGATGCAAAGGTCACTGCAGGAGATCAATGTTGGTAATATAGTAGACGACCAGGTATTTTGATTCCTTTGGAATTATTTTCGATGATCTCGAGTAATTATTTTTTAATCAACTGGAGCTTGTGCAACATAAATATATGTACAACTCTCTACTCTCAACTAGCTTTCTCTACTCCTCTGTCCTTCTCCTGCAACAAACTGTCTTCCTTCCCTATCCTTTCCATGCTCGATGATACCTAATGGGTATTGGGTGCTTCAGCTCACTATCAAATTTGGATTTTAGGCTAATTGGATTTAGAATGAATAATTGGAGGAGGGAATGGAAAAGAAGAAATGGGTGATGAAAGAAGAAGAATATAGGGAAGAGATGACATAAACCTATATAATTAAAAATGTTCAATTATGGTTGGCTGGTCTATGGATAGATAGTTAGGGTCAAAATCCCATAAATTCTTGTGAAAATTGTGGTACAGTTACTTGTAGTTTATTTCATGGAATGTCCACATTAATTCTTTAACAAGATGTCACTTAAAGATAACAGTATTTGCATAAGTTGCCACAGCTTAGCCTTAAAAGAACGAACAAATGTTTTGGTGTTATCCTATTATTAACCTCTACAGGTGAAACTTCTTTCAAAAGAGATGGAACTTTTGAAGGATGCAGGACAAAAGGCTGCAGAATCACTTCTTGCAGCAGAGAAAACAAATAGTCAACTGGAAAAAGTCCTTCAAAGAAAAGACTGTGAACTGAAAGATGTAGTCACCTTAAAAGATGTCAGGTTTGTCTTAGATGATTTAAGTTCAAATTTTATTAAAATTTCTTATGACTTACAATGTTCACAAATGTCTGAATATTTTGTCAAAGTATAAGGACTATCTACAGGATATTTACATTATACATTTTGGTATAATTTCTACATGAAGTTTCATAAGGGCAAGAAAGCTGTTTTGGAATTGATTATGGCAGCCTTTCACGTCTAGGCTAATGGAATAAAAGTTTGAAATTTGATTTGGATCTGCTTATTCATGGCCTTATGTTTATGATCCCAGCTGCCACTAATACTGAACTGGTCAGATTCCAGAGTGAAATCTGGCTTGATGGCTCATAAGTTTTATTTTTGCAATTTGGTTACCATGGTGATCAATCACAACATATTCATATAAGTGTATCAGTGTTTCTTTTTAAACAAAGTAACATAACCTTTGGTTAATTTAGCTTAAGTAACATTATTTATTTGACTGTCTGTGGCTCACTATTCCAACTAGCTTGCTGAACATTTCTATTTAAAAAAAACAGACCTTCACTGCACTAAAATCCAATAGCCTGTTTACCTCTACTTTACACTGTATTGCTATTTGGGAACTTTGGGTGTAAACCTTCTTCACAGTTGCAGATAATCCTACTTTAAATTAAAAAAAAATCACCATAGTCTTAGCAGACCATATGACTGCGCTGTCATTGGAGAGAGTGATGACTGATAATGGTTTAACTTGAGGGTCACCAAGCCTCATGCAAGATCTTGAGAAGGAGCGTGCTTATGGTAAACTCAGCCAGTGCAGGAATTGAACGCATACTGTTGGCATCACTCTACATCATAAACCAGCTGTCCAGCCAACTGAGCTAGTTAGAAACCTGATTCAAAGGTTAAGATGGTTGGAGGGGAAAACATATGTTTTGATAGGTTTTTGATTATTAAGTGAATCAAAGATTACAGGGAGAAGGCAGGAGAATAGGTTTGAGAAACATATCAGCTACGTTTGAATGGAGGAGCAGACATGAGGAGCTGAATGGCTAATTTTACTCCAATGTCTTATGGTCATGGTTTTTCAAGGTTTGGAGTTGAGGCATATTGTTTGGGCACAGCAGAAAGAACTTGATGCTTCCAAAGGGAGCCTGAACCTGAAAGTATTTGATTTGTTAGTCACTACTCAGTGGGTTAATTGAACACTATTTGTTATGGATGCAGAAACTCATGCTTTTATTGCAAACTTGTCTCCATCAGCAAACAATGTGGGCAGTTGTCCAATTGAGTGCACTCAGGGTTGTTAATGTTGTGAATGCCATGTCAGTTGGTGCATG
This sequence comes from Chiloscyllium plagiosum, assembly GCF_037043375.1. Taxonomy (NCBI): domain Eukaryota; kingdom Metazoa; phylum Chordata; class Chondrichthyes; order Orectolobiformes; family Hemiscylliidae; genus Chiloscyllium; species Chiloscyllium plagiosum. Next base: position 33,610,449 of record NW_028270163.1, read on the forward strand.
CTGTCAGTGTGATGAAGAGCAGCTCATACTAATTGAGGAAATCTTTTGGCACATATATAAGAACCAGTTTAGGATGTGGTGACATCGTGGTTTTGTCTCTACCTCTGAGCCAGAAGGTCTGGGCTCATGTCCCATCTGCCTTGGATGTGTGATAACATGTCTGAAGAGATTGACTAAAAATAATGTTGTCGAGACTGAATGGATAAAGTGATGGATTTGAAATCCATGAGAATTTTCCCCATGCAATTTCAAATACTACAGATGCTGTTTCTCATATTTGTGATTTTAACCATGTGTCTATAGAGATAGTTAGTTATTCAGAAACCTTGTGGCACTTTGGTAGTGTTTCTGTATCTGGGCCAGAATGTCTGGGTTCAAGTTACACTGTTGGCACGTCATTGATTCAAAGTAATTTTATAAGAACTAGTTTCCATTTAGGAGGGAGCTGGTATCGTGAAAGGAATAGTAGACTGCACTTATGCTGTATGGAGTATAGCACATAAACCTGTGTGGAAGACACACCAGCTCTTGCTCCTTCCTTTGCCAGATAAATGTTTACAATATTAATAAAGTTCATTCTGGCAAATTGTAGGGATGGGAAAACAATAAAGTGATACAATTTATTCCAGATAATAAACTACTGTATTACTTAATATGTAAACAAAGAACTCTTCTTAGTTGCTTCCTTAAGTGCTTAAGATCCAGCTTGTCCAGTCTTGTTTATAATTCAATCTTGAACACAGATAATTGGCCATACAACTCTCTTCCATTATTGCTTTCACAGCTTCAAAGTTTCACTTACATCATAGTGGTAAAAATTGAATGCAGCATTTGATGTAGAATGGTCAGAGCATTTTACAACTTCAAGTTATACTCAACTGTTGCCAAACAATGCAAGATACTATTTGCTTTGTTACTCACTGATTGATACTAACTCACAGTTCGAAATGAGAATACAAACCTAATCAGATTTTCTTTAACTTCATTCACTTAAGTCTGATTCATGGAATGTGAAACCCTGGAAGTACTCATCAAGCAAGGTAGTGTTAGTTGACAGAAATAGTTAAGGTTACATTTTGGATGAGGACCCTTTGTCAAAACTTTTAAGGAAATAGTCGGTGAAATAACTCCACAGTTTCCAAGTCACTCTTTACTTACATGTGGAGAGATCCTGACACTGATCCAGCTCCCTCCGAGCCTGCTCAAGTGAATAGGATGTCTGGCACTCCTGTTCTTTTTTTGACACTCCTTATTTTTTTTTATTTTCCTCACACTACCACCTAACAGTTGTAGTGCTTACTTTTCCCCAGCACCCATGTCGTATGCGTATAGGTGTAGAACACAGTGAAGAGCAAACAAGTGCATAAATCTTACTTATATTCCACCACCGGGAAGAAAGGATTCACCCGAGTGGCCAGTGACAAGCAATGCCCTTCTCATCAAAAGGGACACTCCTTTTTTTTTAAATATTTGTTAGTGAAAAGGATGTCTGACAGTCCTGTTTCTTTTTTTCCTTTTTCTTTTTTCTCTTCTTTTTTCTCTCTTTCTCCCCACACCATTGCTCCCGTACAACATGCTAATAAGGCCAGAAATAGGGCTGTGCAGTTGAAGAGCTGCTGTAGGAGGGAGGGAATCTCTTCCAGAGGAGGTGGGACCTGTACAAGAAAGTTGGGTTGCACCTAAACTGAAGGGACACCAATATCATTACAGAGACATTCCCCAGTGCTACTGGGGAGGATTTAAGCTAGTGTTGCAGGGGTGTGGGAGTCAGAGCAATAAGTCAGCATGTGGATTGTTTGAAGAGAAGAGAGAGACTAAACCAAGTACGTCTAATAGGAAGAACAGGCAGGACCAGGTTAATGACAACGGTGAGTCTAGCGGTCTGAATTGTACCACTTTTTTAATGCAAGGAGTATACAATTAAGGCAGATGAGCTTAGGACCTGGATAAGTACATAGGACTATGATGTGGTAGCCATTACAAAAACGTGGTTGAGAGAAGGGTAGCTTAACATTCAAGGGTTTAGATGTAGAGGGGATGTAAGATGGGTGGACAAGTTACATTACTGATTAAGGAGAATGTCACAGCTGTATTAAGAGAGTACATCCCGGAGAGCTTGTCTAGTGAGGCAATATAGAGTCACAGAATGGAAACTAACCCTTCGGTCCAACTTATCCGTGCTGACCAAATATCTCAATCTGACCTAGTACCATTTGCCAGCACTTGGCCCATATCTCTCTAAACCCTTCATATTCATATACCCATCCAGATGCCTCTTAAATGTTGTCATTGTACCAGCTTCCACAACATCCTCTGGCAGCATGTTCCATACACACGCCTTGTCTGCACGAAAAAGTTACCACATCGGTTCTTTTTTAAATCTTTCCCCTCTCACCTTAAACCTATGCCATCCAGTTCTGGACTCAGCCACCCTGGGGAAAAGGGCTTGCCATCTTATTCACGTCCCTCATGATTTTATAAACCTCTATACCATAGTCCCACAATGGTTAGAATTTTGGAATAAAAAGGTGTAATCACTATGATGGGATTAGGTCTCCCAACAGCCAGCAGGAATTATGGGAACAGATATGTAAGTGGATCAAGGAAAGACTTAAAACAAAAGGGTTGAGTTAGTGGGTGATTTTAGTTTTCGCACTATTCACAGTGACTGCCTTAGTGCTGTGGGCTTAGTTGGCACAGAATTTAATAGATGTATCCAGTAGGGACTCTTTTAAAAAAAAAGTATGTGGATAGTCCAACTAGGAAAGAGGTTGTATTAGACCTTGTATTGGGAATGAGCCTGGCCGGGTGATTGAGATTTCAGTGGGGAAGTATTTTGGGAATAGTGATCATAATTCCATAAGTTTTAAAATACAGGTACACAGTCCTTTATTCGAAACCCTCTGGGCCAGCTGATTTTTGGAATTTTGGAAGTTTTCAGAGTTTAGAATAAGTGACAGTTTCACGGTGAAATCTAAAAAAAAATTATCAAGCAGCAGACGTCTCCTGTGAGTAATATGAGCGCTGAGACAGAATTGACACCTGCCAGTGCTGGGCCACGCCGCCATGTCGCATCTGAGTGATGTGGGTCGAGTGGATGTGGACTTGGGTTAACTGCGCACCAAACAACCTTGTTATGGAGAAAAAAACTTCATGAGAAAAGCTTCGAATAAAGGATTGTATATTTGTAATTATGGAAAAGAATAAGACTGGTCCTTGGGTGAAAGTGTAAAATTGGGGGAAGGCTAATTACAACAGTATTAGGCGGGAACTGGAAAAATTGGATTGGTGCAGCTGTTTGAAGATAAATCCACAACTGACAGGTGAGAGTCTTTCAAAGCCTGTTGACCAGAACTCAGGACCAGCATCTTCCTGTGAGGAAGAAAGATAAGGATGGCAAGATTTGGGAACCTTGGATGACAAGTGATGTTGTAAGGTTTAGGAAACTGAAATCAAACAAGCTCCTAGAATATAAAGGAAGCAGAAAATAGTGGTTAAAAGAAATTAGAAGGACTAGACGGGGCCATGAAATGTCCTTGGCAAGTAGGATTAGAGAGAATTCCAAGGCGTTTTATACGTACTTTAGGAGCAAGAGGATAACCAGGGAAAGGATAGGTCCACTTAAAGACAAAGGAGGATGCAGCCAGAGCAAGTGGGTGATGTCCTTAATGAATACTTATTGTTGGTATTTACCAAGGAGAAAGAAAGGATAACTTTAGAGAGGAGTTTATTGAAAGTCTAAAGCATGCCAATATTAAGAAGAAGGTGCTGTTGTGTGCCTTGAAACACATTAAGTTACATAAGCCCACAGGGCCTGATGGGATCTATCCCAAAATACTGAAGGAAGCAAGGGAGGAGATTGCTAGGGCTTTCACAGAGATCTTTGTATCTTCTTTAGCCACAGGCGAGGTCCCAGAATACTGGAGAATAGTGAGTTCCTTTCTTAAAGAAGGGAAGCAGGGACAATTCAAGAAATTATAGGCTAGTGAGCCTTACATCAGTGGTAGGAAATTATGGAGAACATTGTTGTGGACAGGATTTCCTGGCATTTGGAGAAGAATGGACTTACTATGGATAGTCAGCATAGCTTTATGCAGGGCAGGCCTTGTTTCTCAAGTTTGTTTGAGTTTTTTGAGGAAGTGACAAACATGATTGAGGATTACAGATTACATTACAGTGTGGAAACAGGTCCTTTGGCCCAACAAGTCCACACCGACCTGCCGAAGCGCAACCCACTCATACCCCTACATTTACCCCTTACCTAACACTACGGGCAATTTAGCATGGCCAGTTCACCTGACCTGCACATCTTTGGACTGCGGGAGGAAACCCACACAGACACGGGGAGAACGTGCAAACTCCACACAATCAGTCGCCTGAGTCAGGAATTGAACCTGGGTCTCTGGCGCTGTGAGGCAGCAGTGCTAACCACTGTGCCACCGTGCCACCCATAAAGGCAGTGGATGTTGTCTACGAAAGCATTTGACAAGGTAGGCTGGTCCAGCAGATCAAATTGCATGGAATTTGTAGTGAGTTGGTAAATTGGATATAAAATTGGCTTGGCCACAGAAGATAGAGTAATTGTGCAGTGCCGTTTTTTTGGATTGGAGTTCTTTGACTAGTGGTATTTCACATCAGTGCTCGGATCTCTTGTTGTTTGTAATATATATATATATAAATGATGTGGGGGGAAAGAAAAGTAAGTCATCTGATTAGTAAATTTGCAGGTGACAGAAATTGGAGGAGTTGTGGATAGTGAGGAAGCATATCAAAGGACATAGATTAGCTGGAAAATTTGGGTGGAGAATTGTCCGGATTAAATTTTATCTGCTAAGTGTGAGGTGAAGCATTTTGGGAGGTCAAATGCAAGAGGAAAGTGTACAGTAAATGGCCGGACCCTTAGGAGCTTTGGTACACAGAGGAATCTTGGGGTGCAAGTCCATAGCTCCCTGAAAGTGGCAGCACAAGTGGGTAAGATGATAACTAAGGCATACAGATGTTTGCCTTCATTGGTCAGGATATTGAATATAAAAGACTTTTGTCAGGACACGTTTTGAGTACTGTGCGCAGTTCTGGTCATTATACTATAGGAAGGATATGGACATGGACCATGGACATCCAGTCCCTGTACACCGCCATTCCCCATCACGAAGGACTCAAAGCCCTCCGCTTCTTTCTTTCCCGCCGTACCGACCAGCACCCTTCCACTGACACCCTCCTTCGACTGACTGAACTGGTCCTCACCCTGAACAACTTCTCTTTCCAATCCTCCCACTTCCTCCAAACGAAAGGAGTAGCCATGGGCACCCGCATGGGCCCCAGCTATGCCTGCCTCTTCGTAGGATATGTGGAACAATCCATCTTCCGCAACTACACTGGCCCCACCCCCCACCTTTTCCTCCGCTACATCGATGACTGTATCGGCGCCGCCTCGTGCTCCCACGAGGAGGTTGAACAGTTCATCCACTTCACCAACACCTTCCACCCCGACCTCAAATTCACCTGGACAGTCTCAGATTCCTCCCTCCCCTTCCTCGACCTTTCTATTTCTATCTCAGGCGACCAAATCAACACGGACATCTACTACAAACCGACCGATTCCCACAGCTACCTGGATTACACCTCCTCCCATCCTGCCCCCTGTAAAAACGCCATCCCATTCTCCCAATTCCTTCGACTCCGCCGCATCTGCTCCCAGGAGGACCAGTTCCAAAAACGCACAACCCAGATGGCCTCCTTCTTCAAGGACCGCAATTTCCCCCCCGACGTGGTCGACGATGCCCTCCACCGCATCTCTTCCACTTCCCGCTCCTCCGCCCTTGAACCCCGCCCCTCCAACCGCCATCAGGACAGAACCCCACTGGTCCTCACCTACCACCCCACCAATCTCCATGTACAGCGCATCATCCGCCGTCATTTCCGCTACCTCCAAACGGACCCCACCACCAAGGATATATTTCCCTCCCCTCCCCTATCAGCATTCCGTAAAGACCACTCCCTCCGTGACTCCCTCGTCAGATCCACACCCCCCACCAACCCAACCTGCACTCCCGGCACCTTCCCCTGCAACCGCAGGAGGTGCAAGACTTGCGCCCACACCTCCCCCCCACCTCCCTCCAAGGCCCCAAAGGAAACTTCCATATCCGCCACAGATTCACCTGCACCTCCACACATATCATCTATTGCATCCTCTGCACCCGATGTGGCCTCCTCTATATTGGGGAGACAGGCCGGCTACTTGCGGAGCATTTCAGAGAACACCTCTGGGACACCCGGACCAACCAACCCAACCACCCTGTAGCTCAACATTTCAATTCCCCCTCCCACTCCACCAAGGATATGCAGGTCTTTGGACTCCTCCATCGTCAGACCACAACAAAACGACGGTTGGAGGAAGAACGCCTCATCTTCTGCCTAGGAACCCTCCAACCACAAGGGATGAACTCGGATTTCACCAGTTTCCTCATTTCCCCTCCCCCCACCCTGTCTCAGTCAAATCCATCAAATTCAGCACCGCCTTCCTAACCTGCAATCTTCTTCCCGACCTCTCCGCCCCCACCCCAGTCTGACCTATCACCCTCACCTTGACCTCTTTCCACCTATCACATTTCCGATGCCCCTCCCCCAAGTCCCTCCTCCCTACCTTTTATCTTAGCCTGCTGGACAAACTTTCCTCATTCCTGAAGAAGGGCTTATGCCCGAAACGTCGATTCTCCTGTTCCCTGGATGCTGCCTGACCTGCTGCGCTTTTCCAGCAACACATTTCCAGCTCTGATCTTCAGCATCTGCAGACCTCACTTTCTCCTATAGGAAGGATATGTAGGCTTCGGAGAAGGTCAGGAGAGGTTGACCAGAATGTTGTCTGGTTTAGAATGCCTTAGCTATAAGCACAGTTGGACAAACTTGGATTGTTTTTGCCAGAGTGTAACAGGCTGAGGTGTGACCTGATAGAAGTATATAAGTCATGAGAGGCATTGAGAGGGTGGTAGTTGGAGACTTTTTCCCAGTGTGGAAATGGCAAATACTAGTGGGTGAATAAGTTTAAGGTGAGAGGAAGAAAGTTTAAAAGAGATATGCAAGGAAAGTTTATTTTTAGTACTGAGGGAGTAGGTCCCTGGATTGCACTGTCTGGGGTGGTAGTGGAAGCAGATACAATAGCAAAGTTTAAGACTCATTTAGACCAGGAATAGAGGGATATGGACCATGTGCAGGCAGATGGGATTAGGTTAGAAAAGGATCATGGTTAAGAGACATGGTGTGCCATAGAGCCTGTTCCTGTGCTGTCCTGTTACATAGAAACATAGGAGGAGGCCATTCAGCCATTCAAGCCTGCTCTGCCATTCATCACGATCATTACTGATTGTTCCAATCCTGCTTTCTTCCCAGAACCTTTGATCCGATTTGCCCCAAGTGCTATATCTAGCAGCCTCTTGAATACATTCAATGTTTTGGCATCAACTACTTCCTGTGGTAATGAATTGCACAGGCTCACCACTCTTTGGGTGAAGAAATGTCTCCTCATCTCAGTCCTAAATGGTCCACCCTGAATTCTCAGTGTGACCCCTGGTTCTGGGCCCATCATCGGGGATATCTCCCTGCATCTACCCTGTTTAGTCCTGTTAGAATTTTATAAGTCGTTAAGAGATTCCCCCACCCCACCTCACTCGTCTGAACTCCAGTAAAAACAATCCTAACCTAGTTAATCTCCCATCATACGTCAGTCCCACCATACCTGGAATCAGCCTGGTAAACCTTCCCCTTAAGAGCAAGAACATTCTTCCTCAGAAAAGTAGATCAAAACTGCGCACACTATTCCATGTGAGGCCTCATCAAGGCCCTGTATAACTGCAACAAACATATCCCTGTACTCAAAACCCCTCATAACAAAAAGTGTAGTACTGGAAAGGCATAGCCAGTCAGGCAGCATCTGAGGAGCATGAGAGTCTTCCTGATGAAGAGCTCATGCTTGAAACATTTCTCTCCTGCTCCTCGGATGCTGTCTGACTGGCTGTGCTTTTCCAGCACCACACTTTTTGACTCTGATCTCCAGCATCTGCAGCCCTCACTTTCTCCTCTCTCGTAATGAAGGCCAACATACCATTTGCCTTTTTTACTGCCTGCTGCACCTATACACCTACCTTCAGTGACTGGTGCACAAGGTCCTCCATGTCCCACTGCACACTCTCTTCCCCCAACTTGTCCACTCATCCAACCTGTCCAGATCATGCTGAATCCTCAACACATTTCACCATCCCACCTAACTTAGTGTCATCTGCAAGATGTTACATTTTATTCCCTTATTCAATATCATTAATGTATATTGTGAATAGCTGGGGTCCTAGCACTGATTCCTGCCACAGCGAAGAGGGTTACCTCAGATCACAACAGGATCTTGATCAAATGGGCCAATGGGCTGAGAAGTAGCAGATGGAGTTTAATTCAGATAAATGTGAGGTGCTGCATTTTGGGAAAGCAAATCTTAGCAGAACTTATACACTTAATGTTAAGGTCCTAGGGAGTGTTGCTGAACAAAAAGACCTTGGAGTGCAGGTTCATAGCTCCTTGAAAGTGGAGTTGCAGGTAGATAGGATAGTGAAGAAGGCATTTAGTATGCTTTACTTTATTGGTCAGAGTACAGGAGTTGGGAGGTCATATTGCAGCTGTACAAAACGTTGATTAGACGACTATTGGAATATTGCAATTCTGGTCTCCTTCCTATCGGAAAGATGTTGTGAAACTTGAAAGGGTTCAGAAAAGGTTTACAAGGGTGTTGCTGAAAATGTGTTGCTGGAAAAGCGCAGCAGGTCAGGCAGCACCGCATTCCTAACCTGCAATCATCTTCCTGACCTCTCCGCCCCCACCCCACTCCGGCCTATCACCCTCACCTTGACCTCCCTCCACCTATCGCATTTCCAAAGCCCCTCCCCCAAGTCCCTACCTTTTATCTTAGCCTGCTGGACACACTTTCCTCATTCCTGAAGAAGGGCTTGTGCCCAAAACGTCGATTCTCCTGTTCCTTGGATGCTGCCTGGCCTGCTGCGCTTTTCCAGCAACACATTTTCAGCTCTGACCTCCAGCATCTGCAGCTCTCACTTTCTTTCTTACAAGGATGTTGCCAGGGTTGGAGGATTTGAGCTATACAGAGAGGCTGAATAGGCTGGGGCTGTTTTCCCTGGAGTGTCAAAGGCAGAAGGGTGACCTCATAGAAGTTTATAAGATCATGAGGGGCATGAATAGGATAAATAGACAAAATCTTTTCCCTGGGGTGGAGGAGTCCAGAACTAGAGGGCATAGGTTTAGAGTGAGAGGAGAAAGATATAAAAGAGACCAACGGGGCAATTGTTTCACACAGACGGTGGTATGCGTATGGAATGAGCTGCTAGAGGAAGTGGTGGAGGCGGGCACAATTGCAACATTTAAAAGGCATTTGGATGGGTATATGAATAGGAAGGGTTTGGAGGGATATGGGCCAGGTGCTGGCAGGTGGGACTAGATTGGGTTGGGATATCTGGTCGGCATGGACGGGGTTGGACTGAAGGGTCTATTTCTGTGCCGTATGTCTCTATGACTCTATGACCCATTAATTCCTACTCCTTGTTTCCTCTCTGTCAACCAGTTTTCTGTCCATCTCAGTACTCTTAGCCCAATCCCATGCACTTTAATCTTGTACATGATCTCTTATGCAAGACTTTGTCAAACGCTTTCTGAAAGTCCAAATATACCACATCGACTGGCTTCCCCTTGTCAACTCTACTAGTTACATCTTCATAGAATTCCAACAGATTTGTAAAGTATGATTTCCTCTTCATAAAATCATGCTGACTCTGATTCTGCCACTGCTTTCTAAATGCTCCACTATAAAGTCCTTGATGATGTATTCCAGAATTTTCCCCACTACCAATGTTAGGCTTATTGGTCTATAATTCCCTGGATTCTCTCTACCTCCCTTTTTGAATATTGGAGTAACATTACCTACCCTTCAATCTGCATGGACTCTTCCAGAGCCTTTAGAATACTGTTCTATGTTCTTCTTCTATGTTCTGTGGTCTGGAACTTTTGGTGCAGAGCATTATCAACTTTAATTCTCTTTCAATGTTGCTTCCTTAAAACAAAATTAAGGAAATTGGTTAAATAGTATCTTCCTGGCTGTTACTTGCTCAACTATCATTATACAGTTAGTCAATAGGTTTGGTCCTTTTTATAATTGATTTTTTAATGAATGAGTATGTAATTTGATGAGCTTCTCAGTCGATTCTCTGCCATTTAGAATGACAAGGTTATGAAGGGGCTAGACAGTGTAATTACATGGTTGGGGAATCTAGAACACTGACCCAGTCTCTGGATATGAGGGCAATCATCTAGAACTGGGATATGGAGAAATGTTTTGAGTAGCAAGTTGTGAATCTATGGAATCTTCTATCCCAGAACGTTATGGATGCTGGATTTTGAATATATATGCAGTTGGCAAAGACCGAATCTTGTTCTCGGGAAATCAAGGGATATGGAGAACCTCACACTCAGGCTTGACAGCTATATGGCCTGATCTTGCTCTTTTTTTGTGTTTAGATTAGATTTAGATTAGATTACAGTGTGGAAACAGGCCCTTCGGCCCAACAAGTCCACACCGACCCGCCGAAGCGAAACCCACCCATACCCCTACATTTACCCCTTGCCTAGCACTACGGGCAATTTAGTATGGCCAATTCACCTGACCCTGCACATCTTTGTGATGTGGGAGGAAACCAGAGCACCCGGAGGAAACCCACGCAGACACGGGGAGAACGTGCAAACTCCACACAGTCAGTCGCCTGAGGCGGGAATTGAACCCGGGTCTCAGGCGCTGTGAGGCAGCAGTGCTAACCACTGCGCCACCGTGTTCTTGTGTAAATATCTTACAGTTAAAGAAGAAATAAACTTTTTATTTAATATTGAACAGCATTAAGCATTACAGTGGGAAACATTTAAACTATTTGTTTTAGAATAGCCTGAGGATATTGAAAAAACAAATGAAAGCATTCACCAATGTGAAAAAAGAACTGATCTGCAAAATTCCTGTTCTTGCCCCACTCAATTGATTAAAATAAGTCCTGGAGACAACTTTTTAGCCCTGATCATTATTGTATTTTAGATAACTTAATCTAGCGTGAAATCCCAAACTAGAAATGAGATACAGTTTATGTTCTGTGCTACTTTAGTAAATGTAACATGATTAGTCTCTGAGCAAGTTCATTGGGAAAATGAGACATTCTTGCTCTGAATGCTTTTGTATGAACATGCAACATGAATATGATTGGAATAAAATAAATAATTGTGAATGCTGGAGATCTGAAACAAACAAAAACAGAAGTTGCTGGTGGATCTGTGGAGAGAAAACAAAGTTAGCATTTCAAGTCCTGTGACCCTTTTGAAGAATGGAGTCTCTTTAAGTCATCACATTTAAATTTTGAGTTAAAAATCACACAACACGAGGTTGATTTTTAACTTTGTATACCCCAGTCCAACACCAGCATCTCCAAATCAAAACTTTTTGAGGAAAGTATGAACTGATCATTGCTACAGCTACCGTTTAATCTATCATGTAATAAAGTTTCTCTGTCTGGGTCTGAAAGGTTTGCAATGAATTAAGTGCTCGATCGTTGGGGTCATAAAAACTATCACTTAAAACGTTACCCCCATTACAACGTGAATTGGAAGCTCCAATTCCTTAAAGTTTTGAGGTATATAGATATGTGAGTGATTCTATAGGAAACAAGAAGTTTTATTCTGAGTTTCTCTATCTGTCCAACAGGATCAAGGAACTGGAAGACAAAGTAAATAGAATGGAAATTAAATTGAAAAAAGAAGAAGAAATATTCCAACGCAAGTAAGTGCATTTATTAAAATTTATATTCTTCAAGTCATCAGTTGGTACCTGTCGTATGAAATACAAAATTACGTAGCTGCCCAGAAGAGAGAGTCTGTTAACACTGTAGTTTCAAATATTTGTTTAGAAAACAGCCTCAGTTTCCATATATATTATGTTTAAAAATACATGCCCACTATCTTAAAAATATCATAACATGGCAGACAACTTAGTGGGTCAATCTGCTAAGGAAATCTAAATTATGGTCCCAAATCTCTTGTGTCTGGATTGAAATCACTATTTCTGACCCAGATCAGCCAACACGTTGCTCACTTTCCCAGGACTTTTCCACCTAAACATCCAATGCAGAATAAATCTCAATAAAATACATGCAGGCAGCACCAGACCAAATCGTGCAGAAACTACACCCCTTTTGTGACTATATCTATACTTTAAAATCCCAAAGCCACTTTAACAGCTATTGAGGAAAAATAATTGTGGTAAGGTGAGTGCATAGATTAGGGTGGTTGGTAAAGGAGTACTGCAGCAAGTTTGTGGATGCGGTCGCAGATGAGTATATGTGAAGTGTAGGGCAGTAAATGAATAGTGGAGGGTTCATGTGGGAGGTGGGTGAGGGCCTTCAACAGTGAAGAATAGCAGAGTTTTTAAAACCACGGTGAGATAATTACTGCCAAACAACATCCGATCTTGAATATAGTTGGTTCTGCTCTAACATTTGTTTCTCCAGTGGGAATTGGCTCTAACATGAATGAAGGGTTTAGACCATTATTTGTAGAATGAGAACTTTCTTTACCTGTATTGACTATAATGCAGTTCCAGCCCCATTAGTTTAAATGGCATGGCTATTGTGCGATTTTCTTACAATGTGAGATCACACAAGAATGGAACTATCACATTAAATCAGAACCAACTGCATGATGATTTTACAGATGCAGAATCACATTTTGTTAGATATTCATATTGCAGATATTAAAACATGAAAGTTAAATTTCTGTTTTAATATTTTTCCTGTTTTACTTTTCCTTTCTCGTAATCACGTGGAAACTCCAATCATTTTTCACTTACTTTACAATGATTTACATGTAACTTTTCACTGCTATTTACTGCCTGCATTCCAGTTTGTATTCCTCAGTGAGGGTTTGTTAGCCTGATTAGTTTGGGAGCCTTCTTACTATTTGCACTGCTGAAAGACATTCTCGGCAGCCAGTGAATTCAAATAGATGATTGAAGGTCTTAGCTGACAAGCCTGTTAAAATTCTGTCGGTAACTGGCTGGCGTTCCTTTCCATACTCTGGGAGCACTGCCAATTTCTCAATCAATTTCTCAACTTCCTACCTATAGCTTCATTCTACCTCCATAGTGAATTATTACAGAAATGAGACTGATCATGAAGCCTTACACATGTTTGTGGTTTTTTAAGAAGCTGCAGATATTAAAATCTTACAGCCAATAATCCTGAAATATCTGAGAATGCTCAGCAGTAAATTGCTGGTCCAACATACCCTGTGAGTTTAAAAAAAAAACTACTGCAAATACTGGAGATCTGAAATAAGAATGAACTAGAGTTTTGAAGAAGAGTCATAACAGACTTGAATTATTAATTCTGTATCTCTGTCCTCAATACCTGCCAGACCTACTAGGTTTCTCTGTTTGCATTTTATATTCTATTTAAGTTTCCAGCTATATCTGAACTAAAGATTCATTCATGACTAATCGCAGCCTACTTAGGAAACAAATCCAACAAATTGTTTTAAAAGCTATAAGTACAAAGCATACAATTTAATATTGGCATTGATTGAATGATTAATTGTCACATATATCTTTGAAAATACAGTGAAAAGTATTTTGTTGCCACAGTCAGTGCCATTTTGAATTACAATAAGGATAAAAAGAAATTGCACAAATAAGAATTCATCATCTTTTCAAACTGGGGTCTGAAGCATGGCATCAGGGTTTCTGTAAGGTGACTGGAAGGTGGTCCAGTACCCAAGGAATCCCGCCTCTGGAACATCAACAATGGCATCAATGCCCACTGTCGCCACCATGCTCTAATAGCCAGGGGTCCAGGCTCTGTGCCTGCCGCAGCTGCCAGGGGTGTGGGTTCTGTGCCTGCTGCCAGGGGTGCAGGCTCTGTGTCTGCTGTCGCCAGGGGTCTGGGCTCTGCGCCTGCTACCAGGGATCTGGGCTCTGCGCCTGCTACCAGGGGTGCGGGCTCTGTGCCTGCTGCTGCTGTCAGGGGTCTGGGCTCTGCGCCTGCCGCCACCAGGGGACTGGGCTCTGCGCCTGCTACCAGGGGTGCGGGCTCTGTGCCTGCTGCGGCTGCCAGGGTCCGGGCACTGTGCCTGCCGCCACCAGGGGACTGGGCTCCGCGCCTGCTACCAGGAGTGCGGGCTCTGTGCCTGTCGCGGCTGTCAGGGGTCCAGGCTCTGTGCCTAATGTCAGGGATCTGGGTTCTGTCTGCTGTCACCAGGGGCGCGGGCTCTGTGCCTGCAGCGACAGCCAGGGGCGCGGGCTCTGTGCCTGCAGCGACAGCCAGGGGCGCGGGCTTCTGTGCCTGCAGCTGCTGCCAGGGGACCGGGCTTCTGTGCCTGCTGTTGTCAGGGGCGCGGGCTCTGTGCCTACAGCGACAGACAGGGGAGCGGGCTCTATGCCTGCAGCGACAGACAGGGACGCGGGCTCTGTGCCTGCTGTCGTCTGGGGTGCGGGCTTCTGTGCCTGTTGTCGTCTGGGGTGCGGGCTCTGTGCTAGTCGGGGGTGCGTGCTCTGTGCCTGCTGCTGCTGCCAGGGGTCTGGGCTCTGTGCCTAGCTGTCGCCATGGATGCGGGCTCTGTGCCTGCTGCTGCCAGGGGTCTGGGCTCTGTGCCTAGCTGTCGCCATGGATGCGGGCTCTGTGCCTGCTGCTGCTGCCAGGGGTCTGGGCTCTGTGCCTAGCTGTCGCCATGGGTGCGGGCTCTGTGCCTGCTGCTGCTGCCAGGGGTCTGGGCTCTGTGCCTAGCTGTCACCTTGGGTGCGGGCTCTGTGCTTGCTGTCGCCATGGGTGCGGACTCCGTGCCTGCCGTCACCAGGGGTCTGGGCTCTGTGCCTGCCGTCACCAGGGGACTGGACTCCGCGCCTGCTACCAGGGGTGCGGGCTCTGTGCCATCCGCTGCTGTCAGGGGACCGGGCTTCTGTGCCTGCTGTCGTCAGGGGTGCAGGCTTCTGTGCCTGCTATCACCAGGGGTCTGGGCTCTGTGCCTGCAGCTGCTGCCGGGGGTGCGGGCTCTGTGCCTGCCGGGGGTGCAGGCTCTGTGCCTGCCGGGGGTGCGGGCTCTGTGCCTGCCGTCGCTTTGGGTGTGGGCTCTGTGCTTGCTGTCACCAGGGGTCTGGGCTCTGTGCCTGCAGCTGCTGCCAGGGGTCCGGGCTCTGTGCCTGCTGTCACCAGGGATCTGGGCTCTGTGCCTGCAACTGCTGCCAGGGGTCCGGGCTCTGTGCCTGCTGTCACCAGGGGTCTGGGCTCTGTGCCTGCAACTGCTGCCAGGGGTCCGGGCTCTGTGCCTGCCGCTGCTGCCAGGGGTCCGGGCTCCGTGCCTGCTGTCACCAGGGGTGTGGGCTCTGTGCCTGCCGCTGCTGCCAGGGGTGTGGGCTCTTGCCCTGCTGTCACCAGGGGTCTGGGCTCTGTGCCTGCCGCTGCTGCCAGGAGTCTGGGCTCTGTGCCTGCAACTGCTGCCAGGGGTCCGGGCTCTGTGCCTGCTGTCACCAGGGATCTGGGCTCTGTGCCTGCAACTGCTGCCAGGGGTCCAGGCTTCTGTGCCTGCTGTCACCAGGGGTCTGGGCTCTGTGCCTGCAGCTGCTGCCGGGGGTGCGGGCTCTGTGCCTGCCGGGGGTGCGGGCTCTGTGCCTGCCGGGGGTGCGGGCTCTGTGCCTGCCGTCGGTTTGGGTGTGGGCTCTGTGCTTGCTGTCACCAGGGGTCTGGGCTCTGTGCCTGCAGCTGCTGCCAGGGGTCCGGGCTCTGTGCCTGCTGTCACCAGGGATCTGGGCTCTGTGCCTGCAACTGCTGCCAGGGGTCCGGGCTCTGTGCCTGCTGTCACCAGGGGTCTGGGCTCTGTGCCTGCAACTGCTGCCAGGGGTCCGGGCTCTGTGCCTGCCGCTGCTGCCAGGGGTCCGGGCTCCGTGCCTGCTGTCACCAGGGGTGTGGGCTCTGTGCCTGCCGCTGCTGCCAGGGGTGTGGGCTCTTGCCCTGCTGTCACCAGGGGTCTGGGCTCTGTGCCTGCCGCTGCTGCCAGGAGTCTGGGCTCTGTGCCTGCCGCTGCTGCCAGGGGTCCGGGTTCTGTGCCTGCCGCTGCTGTCACCAGGGGTGCGGGCTCTGTTCCTGCTGCTGCTGTCACCAGGGGTGCGGGCTCTGTGCCTGCCGCTGCTGTCAGGGGTGCGGGCTCTGTGCCTGCCGCTGCTATCACCAGGGGTGTGGGCTCTGTGCCTGCCGCTGCTGTCAGAGGTGCGGGCTCTGTGCCTGCCGTCGCCAGGGGTGCGGGCTCTGTGCCTGCCGCTGCTGCCAGGAGTCCTGGCTCTGTGCCTGCCGCTGCTGCCAGGGGTGCGGGCTCTGTGCCTGCCACTGCTGTCAGGGGTGCAGGCTCTGTGCCTGCCGCTGCTATCACCAGGGGTGCAGGCTCTGTGCCTGCTGCTGCTGTCGGGTGCAGGCTCTGTGCCTGCTGCCAGGTGTGTGAGCTCTGTGCCTGTTGTCGCCGCCAGCGGTGCAGGCTCTGTGCCTGCCGCTGCTGTCAGAGGTGCGGGCTCGGTGCCTGCCGTCGCCAGGGGTGCGGGCTCTGTGCCTGCCGCCGCTGCTGCGAGGGGTGCGGGCTCTGTGCCTGCTGCTGCCAGCGTTGCGGGCTCTGTGCCTGCCATCGCCAGGGGTGAGGGCTCTGTGCCTGCTGCCGCTGCTGCGAGAGGTGCGGGCTCTGTGCCTGCCATCGCCAGGGGTGAGGGCTCTGTGCCTGCCATCGCCAGGGTTCGGGCTCTGTGCCTGCTGCTGCCAGGGGTGCGGGCTCTGTGCCTGGCACTGCTGCCAGTGGTGCGGGCTCTGTGCCTGCCGCTGCTGCCAGGGTCCGGGCTCTGTGCCTGCCGCTGCTGTCAGGGGTGTGGGCTCTGTGCCTGCTGCCAGGGTTGCGGGCTCTGTGCCTGCCGCCGCCGCCAGGGTTGCGGGCTCTGCGCCTGCCGCCGCCAGGGTTGCGGGCTCTGTGCCCGCCACCGCCAGGGTTGCGAGCTCTGTGCATGCTGCCAGGGGTCCGGGCTCTGTGCCTGCCACTGCCAGGTGTCCGGGCTCTGAGCCTGCTGCTGCTGCCAGGGGTCTGGGGTCTGGGGTCCGGGCTCTGTGCCTGCCGCTGCTGCCAGGGGTCTGGGGTCCGGGCTCCGTGCCTGCCGCTGCCGTCATAGGCTTTGTGGTAGCTATGGCAGTCTTTTGGCCCAGCGTGTCCTTAGTGTGAACTTCTGGCCTTGAGGTGATTCCAGAGTGTCTCCCAGCCTTGAGTTACATCCCAGCATGGTCTGGAGTCAAGACCCAGAACGGGCTGGGGGCCAGTGTGGTCAGGTTTGCAAGACTGTTGATCAGAAGTTTTTATTTCTCTATTTTATAATTTATTCATATGATTTGTAATGTTGGACTTTTTATTTCTTTATTTTTCTATTTTTTTCCCCTAAGAACTTGTACTGAAGAATCCATATTTAGGTACCTTTTACCTAACAGAGGGTCATAGGTGGTGACTTGTACTTTTCGCTGTACTCATTTGAGTATATATGACAATAAGGCTAATTCAATTCAATAAATTCCTTTCTTCGCTGGTGAATGATGCTTGCCTGTAGAAAATGAAAGATTAGAGAAGGCACAGTTCTAAATGTGGACTTTACGTGTGACCTATGTGCAAGCATTACCACACAAGTGTAGGGAAGGACACGCAATTTTGAACCTGGCTTCAGTGGTGGGAGGGGGGACATGGGACAAATCCCCACAGTGCGAAGAGAAGAGGAGAGCCCAGGGTGGGGATGAAAATATTTAAGCAACACAATGGATGTAGCATTGAATTTTTGCATCTCATCCTAAAAAATGTGGGAGCAAAGGAAACTGCCTATATAGAATTTTTAAAATCATCAAAATATCCTTTAAGCATTTCAGTTTTATGGCCAGCAAACATGGTAATCACTTTGTGCTCAACAAGTGCAGCAAACATAGATAAATGATTAGTTAATCTGCTTTGGCAGTCGTATTTAAAGGATCAGTGTTACCAGGACAGAACTCCATTGTTCCTTTAGCAGTCGTGCATGGGATATTTTGCACTCACTTAAAAGACAAGTAAAACTGTAGTCTGATATTTTTTTTCAAACAGGAACAATTTTTGATCTTTTTGTCCTTTATAAATTTTTATCTTTCTCCACCATCATTGAACAAGCTCATCTTTCCTGGAACACCATTTGAGAAACCGTCAAGTCAGATTTCTGCCCTTACCACATTACCAAAATAGATCTGATCAAAGCTTATTAAACAAAAAAGGAAAAAAAGACAAGTAAAGCTATATAAATTACAGTTTATAAAGATTTTATCACCAATAGCAAAAAGAACAATTCAGTCTTTTTCACAGTAATATTCTTTCTTGATTCTCAATCCCAGTGAAGTATCACTTTTATTTTTAATTCTGTACTTCCTAACCTAATTGACTCTTTCTTTCCATTTTTGATGGCCTCAAGGCTTCCTCCCAACTCAATAGGCCCAAATTTCTTTTCAGTTTTGATAACTTGAAAACTTCTTCCCAAACTCTCACAACAAAGAGTTCTCGAGCTAAAACCCTTTTCAATAAGGTGAAATTATTCTTCTGAACTGGAAAACAAGTTGCTGACAGTCTGTTTCTCTGTATAGCATACGAGTTCCATTTTGTAAACATTTCATAAATTAATACCACAGCTATTCTGCTGGGCACTGAAATCATTCATTTTCTTGGAAATGATGTATTTTACTTCCGTGTTCCAAATGATTTCTGATCGCTTTTAGTTTTCAGTGAAAACTAACGTGTGTTTACTTCTACTTTAAAAACGCAGATTCCTAAATGATGAGAATATTTTGCTCCTTCATCACACTTTTAAGACGTTCCCTAAATCCTACCTGTTTCACCAAATTTTGATCATGTGCCATAATCTTCCCTCATGTGGCATATCAAATTTTAGTTCATAACTATCTTAAAACAAAATCACCTTGGGACATTTTATATTAAAGGCCCTACATAAATTAAACCGGTTGTTCGTAAAGTAACAAACTTCTCAGAATGATTTGCTATTTCAGTAATGCACTGAAGTGTCAACTCATGATATGATGAAATTCTGGAGCAAAGCTTTAATTCAAGACCTTCTAACTTGAGAGATGAGAGGGTGCCACTGCATCAACTTTTAATGGAACACTAACTTTCTGACTTAAAGATCAAGCATTATGTGTAAAGAACCAGTTCCCAGTCCTTGTCAAATTTGCTGGTGTTTATCCTGTTGCTGCACGTCTCAGTGTGGGGTGGGGAGTTGGAAGCTGCATAGTAGTTGTACATAGAATAATCTTGGTACTGAATCACCAATAGGATTGTAACTTAAATTATTATCGAACCCTGATTTTCAGAAGGTTGCAATGAAAAATATTAATGCAGAGAAATGAAAGAAAAACAAGTTGACTACTTTTACACTGGATTCAGATTATTCTGACTGTAGTGCGAACATTGCTTTTGTGTGTTAAAGTAGGTCAGATTCTCATTGATCCACTTTAATACAGCATTATGCAAGCAGTAATTGGTTTAGTCGCTCCCAGATTTATGTGAATTTCAGTCCTGCCTTGTCGTTTCAGTACTTAACATTTAACACATTTTAAGACAGAACAATATATTAACAGTATTACTGTTAAAGACAGTAAGTAGTTTTACTAACAATATTTAATAATTTTGATTGTAAAGCTAAAATTCACAGACTGATTTCCCAAGAGTGCATTTTATTGTATGTAGCAGTTGGATAAACAGCTTAGTTGTTTGCTCTCCTCCTGAATCTCTTTAAATACTTTGTGCACTGTGCAACGACTAAGTGGTCTCTCTGAGATTGATTTTTTTTTCTTTTTGCTGGTACAATTGCAACATTTAAGAGGCATTTGGATGGATATGTGAATAGGAAGGGTTTGGAGGAATATGGGCCGGGTGCTGGCAGGTGGGACTAGATTGGGTTGGGATATCTGGTCAGCGTGGACGGATTGGACCGAAGAGTCTGTTTCCATGCTGTACATCTCTATGACTCTCTGACCTGGTGAGTAGCTCATCCACACAGATCATCCCTGTATAGGATCTAGGTTCTCTGGGTTTTGGTCTCTTAACCCATCTCTTTTGAAACAGCAACAGGAATGAAGCACTGAGCTTCACCCCCTTCAAACTAATGAGGAAATATTAACTAATTATTGATTGCTAACTGGAAACCTGTGTTCAGAGTGCTCATATATGGATGTCAAGTGAGATACTTGTGATGACCAGCACCTATGGAACCATAAGGGAGCAGGGGATTTGGTAAGGGAAGGAAACTAACTACATTAAACACTACTTCGGTATTCACACGCCATTTCTACTGTCAACTTTACAGAAATGAAAGTTGGAAGAAGATAAATCCATGTATCTGAGTCAGAAATTAAGGATTCAAGCCTCAGGGAGATTGAGGGAAAAGCAGTATTGAGGGAGTACAGTAGTACTGTTGGAGATCCCACTTTCAGATAAAATGTTAAAACTAGGCCCTGTAAGGCACACAGTATAGTGAAATAAAACAGAAATGCTAGAGACACTGAGCAGATCTGGCAACATCTGTGGAGATAGAAACAGAGATAATGCTTCAAATCCAATAAGACATTTCTTCAAAACTGTGGAGAGAGGAAGCTGGAAAATTGATGTTGCTTATGCTGTAAGAAAGTCGAATGGAGGAGTAAGTGGAGCAGTTGGGAACGAGCCCTGAAACAAAAGGCAAAAGAACTATTAGTGGTAATGGAGAAGAAATGTAGATGAAGGGGGGATGCTACTGGTGATTGTTAATGGCAGAAAATAGATCAGTTCTGCTGGGAGCAAACACAAGCAAACAAGTTACTTTGTGGGAGGAGAAATCAAAATGGATGACACACTATATGGTCTGAAGTTGTTGAACTCAATGTTGAGTCCTCAAGACTTGAAAGTATCGAAATGAAACATTTGGTGCTTTCCTCCAACTTATGTTGGGCTTTGCTGGAACACTGCAGCGTGCCAATAACTTAAATGCTAGCATGAGTGCATCTCCTCTCTGCCAAAACTAACATTGTCACCATGGACACACATCACCTATGATTTGAGAGTGCCTGCTATGTTATTGTGGGCTGTCGATCTCTTCAATTTTTCATACAACGCCTAATCTTGAATGTTTGCAAAAGCAAAACTCTCTTATGTCGTACCGGACTAGCCATACAAATGCAGTGGCTTCAAGAGCAGGTTTGAAGCTAGGAACGCTGCGGTGAATAACTTGCCTCATGATTCCACAAAACCTGGCCGAGCACAAGTCAGGAGTGCAGTGGACTACTCCCGACTTACCTAGATTAGTGAAGGTACAAGAAACTCAACACCAGACAGGTCAAAGCAGACGACATTAACAAATATCCACTTTATCCATCACTGATGCTCAGTGGTAGCTGTGTGTACCGTTTCCTTGGGTCAAAATACTGGAACTCCCTCCCCATTGGCATTATAGGTCTACCAACCAAATATGGACTGCAGCAGTTCAATAAGGCAGCTCACCACCACCTTCTGAAGGGCAATTAGAGATCGGCAATAAATTCGACCTACCAGGGAAAAACCACAGTGGCCAGGTTTCTCGCATTGAGACTAGCTCTGTGGCTGAGAAGGGAAGGGGGGAGAATAGGAGAGTGATAGTGATAGGAAATTCAATCATGAGAGGAACAGACAGGAGATTCTGTAGTGTCAAGCGAGATTCGTGGATGGTATGTTGGCTCCTGGGTACCAGGGCCAGGGATATCTTGAAGTGAGTCTACAGGATTCTTAAAGGGAAGGGAGGGCAGCCAGAAGTTGTGGTACACATCGGTACAAATGACATAGGTAGGGAAAGGGAGGAGGATCTAAAAATAGAATTTAGGGAATTAGTTTGGAAATAGAACACAGAATGAACAGACTAGTAATCTCAGGATTGCTACCAGTGCCACGGGCTAGTGAGACTAGGAATAGAGAGCGAGAGCAGATGAACACATGGCTGCAGGGCTGGTATAGGAGGGAAGGCTTCAGGTATGTGGATCATTGGGATACCTTCTGGGGAAGTTGGTACCTGTACAAGAAGGACGGGTCGCTCCCGAACTGGATGGGCACCAATATCCTGGGCGGGTGGTTTGCTAGAGCTCTTTGGGTGGGTTTTATCTACATTGGCAGGAGGTTAGGAACCTGAGCTACATATCAAATGATGGAGTAGGGAGTGAACAGCCAGATACAGCATGGAGAGAGTCTGTGAGAAGGGATAGGCACTTGATAGGGCAAAGGTATAGTCAGTGTAATGGGTTGAAGTGACTATTTTAATGTATCAGGAATAAGAATAATGAACTCAGAGCATGGATCAGAACTTGGAACAATGATGTTCTGGCCATTTAAGGAGACTTGGATAATACAGGGGCAGGAATGGTTGTTGGATGTTCCAGGGTTTAGATAATTCAAAAGGAATGGGGCGGGGAGGTAAAAGAGGTGGAGGAGTGGCATTGCTAATCAGGGATAGTGGAACAACTGCAGAAAGGGAGATCATTGAGAAGGGTTTGTCTACAGAGTCAGTATGGGTGGAAGTCAGAAACAGGAAAGGAGCAGTCATTTTATTGGGAGTTTTCTATGGTCCCCCCAATAAGAGGCGTGGAGGAGCAGATTGGGATCAGATTTTGGAAAGGTGCAAAAGTAATAGGGTTGTTGTTATGGGTGACTTTAACTTTCACAATATTGATTGGAAGCTACTTAATTTAAATAGTTTGGATGGAGCAGTCTTTGCCGGATGTGTCCAGGAAGTATTCCTTATGCAATATGTAGATAGGCTGACTAAAGTGGAGGCCAATTGGATTTGGTGCTTGGCAGCGAACTACGCCAGATGTCTCTGTGGGAGAGCATTTTGGTGATAATGATCACGACTCCCTTACCTTTACTGTACTCATAGAGAAGGATAGGAGCAGATGGTATGGGAAAGTATTTAATTAGGGGAGGGGGAATTACAATCCTATTAGGCAGGAACTGGATGAGGAAGTGGAAGGGTGGGTTAGTAAGTTTGCCGATGATATGCAGGTTGATGGAGTTGTGGATAGTATGGACGGCTGTTGTAGGTTGCAACAGGGCATTGACAAGATGCAGAACTGGGCTGATAGGTGGCAGATGGAATTCAACCTGAAAAACTGAAGTGATTCACTTTGGAAAGTTGAATACAGGGTTAAAGGCAGGATTCTTGGCAGTGTGGAGGAACAAAGGGATCCATGTCTACATATCTTCAAAGTTGCCACCCAAGTTGATAAGGTGGCTTTCATTAGCACAGGGATTGAATTTAAGAGCCACGAGGTTATGTTGCAGCTCCATAGAGCCCTGGTTAGACCACACTTGTAATATTGTGTTCAGTTCTGGTCGCCTTATTATAAGAAGGATGTGGAAATTTTAGAGAGAGTGCAGAGGAGATTTACCAGGATGTTGTCTGGACTGGAGGGCATGTCTTATGAAGAAAGGTTGAGAGAGCGAAGGCTTTTCTCATTGGAGTGAAGAAGGATGAGAGGTGACTTGATAGAGGTGTACAAGATGTTGAGAGGCATAGATAAAGTGAACAGTCAGAGACTTTTTCTCAGGACAGAAATGGCTATCATAAGGGGTCATAATTCTAAAGTCATTGGAGGAATGTTATATCAGAGGTAGGTTCTTTACACAGAGAATGGTAGGTGTGTGGAATGGGCTGCAGGCAGTTGTAGTAGAGTCAGATTCATGAGGGAGTTTTAAGCGACTCTTGAATAGGCACATGGAAGATAGTACAGGGAAGGGTGTGTCAGTTAGTCTGATCTTTGAGTAGGATAAAAGGCCAGCACAACACTGGGGGCTGAAGGGCCTATACTGTTCTCTAATGCTGACCCAACAAGTGACATTCATATCCCATGAATTAATTTTTTTAAAAATTCAGGCCTAGTCAGTCAAATATTCTATCTTTCAAATATGTTGAAGGAAATATGTTAAGCACTTTCCATAGTTATCTTTCAAAAGGCCACCAATAATAAAGTGATGCAACACTGGATCAACTGTACCACCTTGGCCTTCTACAAAACAAAGGCCATCATAACTGCGAAACCAATTATGATGGATCAGGCACTACATCAGCATGGCTGAAAAGCATCTTCTCTGCCATGTTCTGTTCTTTGTGCTCTCAGATGACCAGTGTTCCAGGGGAGGACAAAGAAAATGCTCAAACTCTCCTTGAAGTGCAACAACATTGACATTAGTGACTGGAAGGAACTTGCAACAAAACTTTAAAAATGGCAATAATTTGTCCATCAAGTTCTGTTATGCTTTGAGTCAAATTTCCTTAATAGTGAGACAGAGCATTGCAGCAAAAATAAGTAGTAAAGGAAACAAATTCTGTGCTCTAAATCCCACATCTTGTGGTATGTCCTGTTCCATATGCTCAAATATCTGCAGTTTGGGAATCCGCTATTCAGTCACATGAAGGCTCATAGCTGAATAATGTATTGCTGGAAAAGCGCAGCAGGTCAGGCAGCATCCAAGGAGCAGGAGAATCGATGTTTCGGGCACAAGCCCTTCTTCAGGACTTATGCCCGAAACGTCAATTCTCCTGCTCCTTGGATGCTGCCTGACTTGCTGCACTTTTCCAGTGACACATTTTTCAGCTTTGATCTCCAGCATCTGCAGTCCTCACTTTCTCCTACATGAAGGCTCATGGCAAACTTGCAACTGAATAGATCAATCAAGGGACAGCTAACGACAACTAGCTAATATGTGTGTGGGAGGTGCCGGGTTTTTGGATGGGATGTTAATCTGTGGGTTCACTAGGTCAACTTTACAATAATTTCTTCTCATAGTGCCCTGACTAACACCCAGCCCGCAACTAAAGTTGCCAACACCAGATTAGGTTGTTATGGGTTTTAGTTGTTATTAATGGGATGCTGTATCAAACACAGATCAAGGTTTATGTAGCAAAAACAATCAATGCCATTAATTTGTAAGTAGAGTTCCTTGGGACATTTCGAAAAGAATTTTACCTAATCTTAAACCTATAATTCTTTCACTCTGATTTAGTCTTACATAGTAAATCAACACCTAGAAACTAAGTTAAACGTCATTCAGGAATTAGCTTTCTTTGAAGTTAATTTTTAAAGATGTCATTCACGTCATTGATGTCATCCATGGACCTGGAAAAACTTGTTGAAAATTCTATCAAATGTATCGGTTTCAAATTTTCAAAGTCTGCACTGTTTTATTTTTACCCAGTGTTTATGACTTTCTCCTCGTACTACAGTTGTTTTGTAGTGATGGGCTGGAGTGGTAAGACTTTAATGGCTTAAACATATGATTTCTCTTCTCTTTTAGTCCTGAAAACCTCATAACAGCTCCTGCTTCCCTAACATGTGCATAAACTATCTTAATCATTGTGGTAACTTTAAGCTGATTGGTTTTTGAAGACAGGTATCTTCCATTTTCTCACAGACATACTGCCAAAATGTCATGCTTCAGTGCTCCTGGATATGGATATGCCAGCAGTGCATATCAAGATGTTCTGCACTGAGTTGGAGAGTTTACCATAAGTGTTCCTGACCTATTCAGGACTGTGGGAACACAAAATCCTGGCCAGTAATGCCTGCTGTTTTCATTATTGTGTCTGCTGCAAAACTGTAATTTTAAAATGCCACAGGTCTAAAACCAGAGGGTGGTGAATTTGTGGAACTCATTATGGCAGAAGGCTGTGGAGGCCAAGTCATTTGAATGTTTTTAAAACAAAAATAGATGGGTTCTTGATTAGCAAGGAGATCCAGGTTTATAGGAAGAAGACAGGAGAAAGGAGTTGAGAAACATATCAGCTTGATCAAATAGCTTGACTTGATTTACTATTGTCACATATACTGAGAAACAGTGAAAAGTATTGAGTGCTCATCATAACCTGATGCACTTATGTAAGGTAATAGAACAGAATACTGAATATAGTGTTACAGTTACAGAGAAGGCACAGAGAAAGATCACTCTCATATATGCGAGGTCCATTCATAGGTCTGATCATAGCAGAGAGGAAGTTATTCTTGAATCTGTGTTGGCATATGTTTTCAAACCTTTGTAACTTCTTCCTGGTGGAAGAGAGTATAACCAGGATGGCAGGGATTTTTGATTATGTTGATTGCTTTCCCTAGGCAGTGAGAAGTGTAGACTGAGTCGATGGAAGGTAGCTTGGTTTTTGTGAAGGACTGGGCTGCATTCACAACTCTGTAATTTCTTGCAATCTTGAGCAGACCAGTTGCCATACCAAGTTGTGATGTGTACAGATAGGATGTTTTCAATGGCGCATCTATAAAAATGTAGGCATGCCAAATTTCCTTAGCCTTCTGAGGAAGTAGAGTTGTTAGTATGTTTTCTGGACCGTAGCATCATTGTGGATGGACCAGGACAGATTGGTGATGTCTACTCCCAGGAGCTTAAATTTCTCAACCACCTCCACCTCAGCACCATTGATGTAGACAGGGTCATGATTTCCACTCTGCTTCCTGAAGTTGATGACCAGCTGCTTCATTTTGCTGACATTAGGGGAGAGATTGTTGTCTTTATACCACACCACTATGCTCTCTATCTTTTTCCTGTACTCTGTGCCATCATTGTTAGAGATCCGACCTACTACAGTGGTGTCATCAGCAAATTTGTATTCGAGTTAGAGCTGAATTTGCCATACAATCATGAGTCTGTAAGGAGTATAGTCCAGGGGTGAGTATGCAGCCTTGCAGGGTACCGGTGTTGGGGATTATTGTGGAGGTGGTATTGCCACTTATCCTTACTGTTTGCAGTCTGTAAATCAGGAAATCAAGGATTTAATTAAGAGAGGGGAGAAGAATCCTAGGTCTCAGAGTCTGGAAATGTACTTTTATTAGAACAATGGGCTGAATAGCCTAATTCTGCTCCTATAAACTTATGATTTTATTGTCTAAGATGATGTATAAACCACACAGAAGAGAAAAAGCATATTATCATAACCGTTCTTGTAAGCTTATTTAGTTTTCCTTCATACACTGTGACTTGAATTTCATGCATGTCCCCTAAAGTTTTATTGATGTCTGGCACATTGGTTCAGTTTAATTAATGCCACAAGTGTATACAGAGGAACCTCAATTATCTGGCATTCAAATATCCAATTTTTGGATTATCTGGACAAGATCGCAAGGTCCCGATGCTTGGCTAAACTGTGTTATCCAGCATTCGATTATCCGAACAAAATACTCCCTGCCTGTGTTGTTTGGATAATTGAGGTTCCTCTGTATATAGAAACCTATCGAGCCTAACTAAGCAAAGTAAAAGTAGCACACACATGAGAATGCATGCTCTCTATCCACAGTCGATAATTAGTGATCTTGACTGCATTAAATAAACACAGGACCACATTATGCACTTATTCTCTCCTTGAGAATCCATGCTGAATTCCATTAGCACTTCCTGTTCCAAGTTAATAGTACAACACCACGGTTATATATGAGATTTATAAGACGGTTAGGTTTTTGGACTGTGAAATTTATGGTAAAAATGAGGGAAGTCATGTGACTTAGTCTGAAGTCTGACAACAAACCTGGATGAGGGAACTGTTAAAAGATGGCTTTGATTGTTTTACTGGAAAGAATATATAAGGTACTTATGCTTGGACGTAATGCCAGTAGCATTTATGCTTATGATAATTAGAGCATTAGTCTCCAAATTCCAAAGAGCGTGTTATGAATGTCAGGTTGTAGGCAGTTTAATGTATGCAAATAGCATCTTGTATGTTAGTTCTTAAACTTTTCTATAGGGGACTCCTTCAAGGTACAACATTCATCTACAGACTCCCAAACCAGAAATTACTACTGTACATCCAGCTACCAGGTGATCTACCTTGAATGACTGTCAGATATCTAAAGTACATAAAACAGTAATTTTAGTAGATATTTTTCAGTGAAGCAAAAGTGCATATTTGATATTTTTATTGCACTGTTGACAACCTAAGGTCATCCTAATACATTTTACTGTTTAAATATTTTCAATGCATAATAACTGTTATAATGTAGGAAATGCAACAACCAAATCTCATACATAAAGCTCCCATTGATGACAATTAGATAGATGACTCGATCATCAACTTTGTGCAGTGTTTCTTAATTAACTGCTTTCCTTCTTACATATTGAGGTGACATAGTGATAATGTCAATGGAGTAGTAATCCAGAAATCCAGGCAAGTTCCCTGGGGCATGTTACAGCTAAAAATGTGTTGCTGGAAAAGCGCAGAAGGTCAGGCAGCATCCAGGGAGCAGGAGAATTGACGTTTCGGGCATGAGCCCTTCTTCAGGAATCTTCAGGATTCCTGAAGAAGCGCTCATGCCTGAAACATCGATTCTCCTTCTCCTTGGATGCTGCATGACCTCCTGCGCTTTTCCAGCAACACATTTTTCAGCTCTGATCTCCAGCATCTGCAGTCCTCACTTTTCCCCCCCATGTTACAGCTAATAAAATTTAAATTCAGTGAATAACTTTTTGGAGTTAAATGCTAATTTCAGTGATGGCAACCATGAAATTATCATTGATTATTGTAAAGCAAACCCCACGATTGGAGTATTGTGTGCAATTCTGGTCTCTTTCCTATCGGAAGGATGTTGTGAGACTTGAAAGGGTGCAGAAAAGATTTGCAAGGTTGTTGCCAGTGTTGGAGGATTTTAGCTACAGGGAGAGGCTGAATAGACTGGGGCTGTTTTGCCCTGGAGTGTCGGAGGCTGAACCTATGCCCTCTAGATCTGGACTCCCCCATCCCCAGGAAAAGACCTTGTCTGTTTATCCTATCCATGCCCCTCATGATTTTATAAACCTCTAAAATCACCCCTCAGCCTCCAACACTCCAGGGAAAACAGCTATAGTCTATTCAACCTCTCCCTAAAGCTCAAATCGTCCAACCCTGGCAACATCCTTGTAAATCTTTTCTGAACCCTTTGAAGTTTCACAGCATCCTTCCAGTAGGAAAGAGACCAGAACTGCACGCAATATTCCAAAAATGGCCTAACCAATATTCTGTACAATTGCAATGTGACCTCCCAACTCCTTTACTCAATGTTATGACTAATAGAGGAAAGCATACTAATTGCCTCCTTCACTAACCTATTTACCTGCGACTATGGGCGGCACGGTGGCACAGTGGTTAGCACTGCTGCCTCACAGCGCCAGAGATCCTGGGTTCAATTCCCGCCTCAGGCGACTGACTGTGTGGAGTTTGCACGTTCTCCCCGTGTCTGCGTGGGTTTCCTCCGGGTGCTCCAGTTTCCTCCCACAGTCCAAAGATGTGCAGGTAAGGTGAATTGGCCATGCTAAATTGCCCATAGTGTTAGGTAAGGGGTAAATGTAGGGGTATGGGTGGGTTGCGCTTCGGCGGGTCGGTGTGGACTTGTTGGGCCGAAGGGCCTGTTTCCACACTGTAATGTAATGTAATCTTCTTTCAAGGAATTATGAACCTGCACTCCAAGATCTCTTTGTTCAGGAATAGTCCCCAGGACCTTGGAATTAAGTGTATAAGTCTTGCTCTGATTTGCTTTTCCAAATTGCAGCATCTCACATTTATCTAAATTAAATTCCATCTGCCACTTCTCCAACCCATTGTCCCATCTGATCAACATCCTGGTGTAATCTGAGGTAACCTCCTTCACTGTCCACTACATCTCCAATTTTGGTGTCAGCTGCAAACTTACTAACTATACCTCCTATGTTCACATCCAAATCATTTATATAAACTATGAAAAGCAATAGACCCAAGCACTGATCCTTGTGGTACACCACTGGTCAGAGGCCTCCAGTCCGAAAAGCAACCTTCCACCACCACCCTCTGTCTTCTACCTTTTGAGCCAGTTCTGTATCCCAAATGGCTAGTTCTCCCTGTATTCCATGAGGTCTAACCTTGCTAACCAGTCTGTCATGGGGAATCTTGTTGAACGCCTTACTGAAGTCCATATAGATCATGTCTACTGCTCTGCCCTCATCAATCCTCTTTGTTACTTCTTCAAAAAAACTGAATCAAGTTCGTGAGTCATGACCTCCCACGCACAAAGCCATGCTGCTTATCCCTAATCAGTCCTTGCCTGTTTTTCCAAATACCCTCTAACAACTTGCCCACCATGGATGTCAGGCTCACTGGTCTATAGTTCCCTGGCTTGTCCTTACCACCTTTCTTAAATAGTGGCACCATGTTAGCCACCCTCCAGTCTTCCGACACCTCGCCTATTGATGATAGAAATATCTCAGCAAGGGGCGCAGAAATCACTTCCCTAACTTCAAACAGAGTTCTAGGGTACACCTGATCAGGTCCTGGAGATTTAACCAGATTTATCAAGACATTCAGCACTTCCTCCTCTGTAATTTGGACATTTTTCAAGATGTCACCATCTATTTCCCCACATTCTATACCTCCCATTTCCTTCTCTACAGTAAATACTGATGCAAAATACTCATTTAGTATCTTCCCCCATCTCCTGTGGCTGCACACAAAGGCCGCCTTGCTGATCTTTGAGGGACCCTATTCTCTCCCTAGTTACCCTTTTGTCCTCAATATATTTATAAAAACCCTTTGGATTCTCCTTAATCCTATTTGCCAAAGCTATCTCATGTCCCCATTTTGCCCTCCTGACCTCCCTAAGTTTACTCCTACTGCCTTTATACAGAGGAACCGCGATTACCCAAATGAGATGGGCATGCACTATTTCATTTGGATAATTGATTATTTGTTTAATTGATTTCCTCTGGGACTTGGAGTTTTCTGTGAAGTCTGCTCCCCGTTCAGGAGACTAGACAGCAGCACATGGCATGCGAGGCCTCAACACGTCCCCCAAACACCCCCCCCCCACATCCGCTCCCACCTCTAATCCCTGTTCTGCTCCCACCCCGTGCCCCCAACCCTGTCCACTCCCGCCCGCCCCCCCAATCCTGCCTGCCCACCCCCAAACCTACTTGACCCCTCCACTCGACCCCATCCCCGCCCCCTCAACGCCCGTCCACCCCCACCCTCTGTCTGTCACCCGTCTGTGTCCCAGCTGAACATCCCTCTTTCCGCCCCCCCCCCCCCCCCCCCCCAGGCAGCCAGACTGTACACCAACAGTAAGACTGCTACTGCCTTTGTGAGGTAAGTCTCCAAATAGGTCACACAACTTTCTACTGCAACTTTTTGACAGTTTCCACCTCTGCCCTTTACAGGACAATATTGGAGAGATTATCTGGGGAAGGGAAGGGGAGGGGGTTTATGGTACACTCCAGGGAAAGAGTCGGGGAGAGAGAGAGGGCAGGAGGTCGGACGGTGCCTGGACTGTTCAGGACTATTCTCGGCAGCATTTCAGTGAGCTGAGTTAGTTTTTAATCATCGTACCTATAAACAAAAGACGCGATCAGGGTTGAAACAGCTCATTGACGTAATGTCTCAATCGAGACCTCAAGATCTCCTTCGGATAATCCGAAATTCAGATAATTGATATGCTGATAATCGAGGTTCCTCTGTACTCTTCTAAGGATTCACTAAATCTCTCCTGTCTAGACTTGTCATATGCTTCCTTCTTTTTCTTAACCAAAACCTCAATTTCTCTTGTCATCCAGCATTCCCTACACCTACCAGCCTTTCCACTTACCCTAACAGGTATATACTGTCTCTGCACTCATATTATCTCATTTCTGAAGGCTTTCCATTTTCCAGACATCCCTTTAGCTTGCGAACATCTGCCCCCAATCAGCTTTTGAAATATCTTGCTCATACCGTCAAAGTTTGCCTTCCTCCAATTTCGAACTCAACTTTTAGATCTAGTCTATTCTTTTCCATCACTATTTTAATGCTAATAGGATTATAGTCACTGGCCCCAAAGTGCTCCCCCACTGAACTCAATCAGCCCTTCTAACTTCATGATAACATTTTTTCATAAATAGTTTGAGTAGTTCCAATTCTCTGTCGGTGAGATTTATATTGTCTGCGCTATTGTAGTTTCAAGATATTGTTATCCCTTTCAGAAATGTTGGTATTTAAAATTTCTACAACAGCTGTTTATTTTAAATCTATTATGTAGGGTCATATGCGATGGATTGTATTGTTTATCCCAGATAAGTGCCACACCAATTCTTCTCAAATGTTTGATCATTTGTCACTGCAATAGCTTCAAGGCTCCTCTTTGGAACCATTCATTCAGCCTTTTAGAGAAGTAAAACATAGTATTGGAATTGTACGGAGTGTGTAAACACATCTACTTATGATTATCAGGCTGTCTTCTGAATTCAGTACTACTGGTCATTCCTTTAAATGGATACATTGCCAAGAATTGTCATACAATGCCCTTCTTAAAGCACTGCTTAGATAACCCGGGCTCAAAAATAAGGCATAACATCAGTCCGCTTCTGTCTGAAGTATGCAGTGCTACCCACCATTCTCGATGAGGACAAATTATCGCTTCTTTACCCACATCTGAAGCAGGTATCATTGTCATGATATATTCAAGTAATTGGTTTAATGTGGTTAAAATTCTTGCTCCACAATTAGTTTTTCCTGATGCACCCACCCCATTGCAGATGAGTAACCATGTTAAAGTGTCTTTGTGGATCTCTGGAACCAACCCAAAACACCCTTCTTCACTCTTGCTCCTGGTTTGACCCAGCAATTCCCAACACAAACCAAAGAATCTGAGCCCTGGAGTAAGTTCTTCTGACGCTTACTAAGTGGCCCTGAACAACCTCTCCTGAAAATTGAGATCCTCAAGACCTACAACTTTAGACATATTCTAAATTTGAATAATTTTGGACAAAATGTCTCTGGAAAATTCTCCAGAAAAGAGGCAAAAACCTTAGAGAGACTATAAAAGTGGGTTTTTAAAAACCATTTACATACATGCATGTTGTTTTTCAGGTATATAGTTCTATCAATATAAATCCCCTCCCTGATGGTGGGTATTGTCAGGCGATTTAACTTCAGGGAGGTGGTGATAGGTGACAGTTCAAAACATGCTTTATCCATACCAAAACCTCACAAAGTGGCTGTACTCTTATAAATGATAATCATTCAAGGAGTTTTTACAGGTAGCAATGGGGAAATGTCAAAGTCTTTGCTGTCTGTAGTCAATATGTTTTGAATGTGTCTATGTTTCTAAACCCATGAATGTGTCATCCATTTAATAGTCAGCAGCCAACTTCAGTGGGCTTAAATCAAGATTGCGATCATGAAAAGACACATTTGAAACTTCTCAACTTTCACGCTTCAGAACAATTCACAAGAATAAGAATAAAGGGGCAAAACAAAATTTATACTATATGAGAGGAGTGCTGATTGGTTGGCA
Organism: Chiloscyllium plagiosum; assembly: GCF_037043375.1. Classification (NCBI taxonomy): domain Eukaryota; kingdom Metazoa; phylum Chordata; class Chondrichthyes; order Orectolobiformes; family Hemiscylliidae; genus Chiloscyllium; species Chiloscyllium plagiosum. Next base: position 33,643,886 of record NW_028270163.1, read on the forward strand.
TGTAGCCTTTGCCATGTAGAATGCAACATTAACTTGATTTTATATATCGAACCAGTCAACCTGCCATTATTGAAAATTGTGAGTGTGCAAGAGACCAAAATTAGAATGAGTCTGAGATCTCATTGGTTTGTAGGGTTGGAGGATATTTCCGAGATGGTATGGCTGAGCTATGAGAGGATTTGAAAACAAGGGTGACATTTTTAAATTAGAAGGGTTCCTGAATCATAAGCTACTGTAGATCAGTGAACATAGAAGTGAAAGTTGAACAGGACTTGTGTGAATTAGGATTATAGCAGCAAAACTAATTTTGGGTGAGCTGTAGTTTGAAAGCTGGCCAGGACAGCATTGAAATAGGCAAGTCGTGATGGCTACAATGTTTGAAACAAAATTTGATAATTTGTGTCTATGTTGATTGTAACAAGCAAAATATTTAAATGCATGTATCTGAATTGAAGTTAAAATACTTTTTCTTTATTTGGCGTTTGACTTTATATCATCCATACTGAGGATTAACCAAAGAGTCATTCAGCACAGAAACGGACCCTTTGGTCCAACAAGCCCATCCCAACTGTAAACTAGTCCCACCTGCCTGCACTTGGCCCATATCCCTCCAAACATTTCTTATTCATGTACTCATCCAAATGTCTTTTAAACTATATCTGAATCTACCACGTCCTCTGAAATTTCATTCCACTGTCCAGATTACAGAGGAGAAAGTGCTGATGTCTTGAAACGGTTAAAGGTGGATAAATCCCCAGGACCTGATCAGGTGTACCCGAGAACTCTGTGGGAAGCTAGAGAAGTAATTGCTGGGCCTCTTGCTGAGATATTTGTATCATCGATAGTCACAGGTGAGGTGCCAGAAGACTGGAGGTTGGTAAATGTGGTACCACTGTTTAAGAAGGGTGGTAAGGACAAGCCAGGGAACTATAGACCGGTGAGCCTGACCTCAGTGGTGGGCATGTTGTTGGAGGGAATCCTGAGGGACAGGATGTACATGTATTTGGAAAGGCAAGGACTGATTAGGGATAGTGAACATGGCTTTGTGCGTGGGAAATCATGTCTGTCAAATTTGATTGAGTTTTTTGAAGAAGTAACAAACAAGATTGATGAGGGCAGAGCAGCAGATGTAATCTATATGGACTTCAGTAAGGCGTTCGACAAGGTTCCCCATGGGAGACTGATTAGCAAGGTTAGATCTCATGGAACACAGGGAGAACTAGCCATTTGGATACAGAACTGGCTGAAAGGTAGAAGACAGAGGATGGTGGTGGAGGGTTGTTTTTCAGACTGGAGGCCCATGACCAGTGGAGTGCTACAAGGATCGGTGCTGGGTCCTCTACTTTTTGTCATTTATTTAAATGATTTGGATGCGAGCACAAGAGGTACAGTTAGCAAGTTTGCAGATGACACCCAAATTGGAGGTGTAGTGGACAGCGAAGAGGGCTACCTCAGATTACAACAGGATCTGGACGAGATGGACCATTGGGCTGAGAAGTGGCAAATGGAGTTTAATTCGGATAAATGCAAAGTGCTACATTTTGGGAAAGCCAATCTTAGGACAACTTATACACTTAATGGTAAGGTCCTAGGGAGTATTGCTGAACAAAGAAACCTTGGAGTGCAGGTTAATAGCTCCTTGAAAGTGGAGTCGCAGGTAGATAGGATAGTGAAGAAGGCGTTTTGTAAACGTCAGAGTCTGGAGTACAGGAGTTGGGAGGTCATGTTGCGGCTGTACAGGACATTGGTCAGGCCACTGTTGGAATAATGCTTGCAGTTCTGGTCTCCTTCCTATCGGAAAGATGTTGTGAAACTTGAAAGGGTTCAGAAAAGATTTACAAGGATGTTGCCAGAGTTGGAGGATTTGAGCTATAGGGAGAGGCTGAACAGGCTGGGGCTGTTTTCAGTGGAGCGTCGGAGGCTGAGGGGTGACCTTATTGAGGTTTACAAAATTATGAGGGGCATGGATAGGATAAATAGACAAAGTCTTTTCCCTGGGGTTAGGGAGTCCAGAACTAGAGGACATAGGTTTAGGGTGAGAGGGGAAAGATATAAAAGAGACCGAAGGGGCAACTTTTTCATGCAGAGAGTGGTGCGTGTATGGAATGAGCTGCCAGAGGAAGTGGTGGAGGCCGGTACAATTGCAACATTTAAGAGGCATTTGGATGGGTATATGAATAGGAAGGGTTTGGAGGGATATGGGCCGGGTGCTGGCAGGTGGGACTAGATTGAGTTGGGATATCTGGTCGGCATGGACAGGTTGGACCGAAGGATCTATTTCCATGCTGTACATCTCTATGACTCTAAACTACTGAGTAAAAAAAAAATTGCCCCGAGTCTTTTTTTAAAAATCTCTCTCTCTCTTTCTCTCTCTTTCTTTCTCTCTCGCTCTTTTTCTCTCTCTCGCTCTTTTTCTCTCTTCTCTCTCTCTTTCTCTCTTCTCTCTCTCCTCTCTCTCTCCTCTCTCTCTCCTCTCTCTCTCTTCTCTCTTCTCTTTTCTCTCTCCTTCTCGCCTTCTCGCTTTCTCTTCTTCTCGCCTTCTCTTCTCGCCTTCTCTTCTCGCCTTCTCTTCTCTCCCCTCACATCTTAAAAATATGCTTTCTAGTCTTGAAATCTCCCACCCAAGGGAAAAGACACTTATCATTCACCTTATCTGTACCCCTCATGATTTTATAAACCTCAATAAGGTCATCTCTCAACCTGCTAAGCTCAAGTGAATAAAGTCCCAGTCTCTTCCTAACTCAAACTGTCTATTCCCGGCAACATCCTGGTAAGTCTCTTCTGAACCCTCTCCAGTTTAATAATATCCTCCCTATAAAAGGACGACCAGAACTGTACACAGTCCTCCAGAAGAGGTGTCACCAAGGTCTTGTACAACCTCCACATAACATCCCAACTCCTATACTCAAAGGTCTGAGCAATGAAAGAAAGTGTGCTAAACACCTTCGTTACCACCTATCCAAGTGTGATGCAAACTTCAAAGACTTATGTACCTGAACCCCTAGGTCTCTCTATTCTCCAGTGCTACCAAATCCCTACTTTTAGTTGTGTAAGCCCTCGTTTGTTTTACCAAAATGCATTACCTTTATATATCGGTACTTTTTATACATTAAATGCAGATGTTGCTGAGAATGTCATTACATGATGTCCAAATCTATGAGTACTATTTTAAGAGTCAACACTGAGTCCTAATAATCTTTTCTCAGTTAAGACAAGTTTGGAGAACATTGTATTCCTTCCTTTTGAAATTTTCCTGAAGAAGCTGTCCCTCGGTCACTTGTTCCAATATCACAAACAAAGGAGTCTAGTCTAATGAATCACTCTGGACTGCTCAAATGGTGGATTTGATTAAGCTAAATCTGATGCAGTCCTCAGCTACATTGAACATGAATTATTCATGATAAAGTTTCGGAGCCTGAAACCGCTTGTTTCTTGATCCACTATCTCAGCTCTGAAATCAAACCCCAATTTTATGGTTCTAATAGTTCATATGTTTGATTTTCATTTCACAATTTAAACTTTTGAATCATTCTGCTATTGAATTTTTTGAAAAGTATTTTATATGAACTGCATGCTTTTAAAGGATTGCACTGCTAACTATTTGACATATTTTAATATTATGTGGCATTGGTGTGAACTGCAAAGAAGAGGCAGTTGAGCTATGAATTGTAACAGGCTGGGAAAATTTTTAATTGTTTTTTTTTCCTACAGGAGCCTGCAATGTTCATGAACAAGAGACATTTTCAACACTAATGCGCATATTGTTCAAAATTTTTAAAAATTAATTTATTGGGTGCGGACATTGCTGGCTAGGCCAGCATTTATTACCCATCCCTTGCCTAAAGGACATTAGAGAACTAAATGGGTTTTTTGATTATCAACCATGGTTTCATGGTGGCCATGAGACTCTTATTACAAATTTTTATTAAGTTCAATTTTCGCTATCTGGCATGGTAGTGTTTGAAGCCAGGTCCCCAAAACTTTGCCTGATCTCTGGTTTAACAGTCTAGCAATAGTAGCATAAAGCCATCGCATTCCCCTCAAAATAAAGAAACATTTTTATTTTAGTAATTGCCTTTTTCTTTGAAATTAAAAGCTCTAATATTTCTTTAGACATTGTGAATTGGATCGTTTTGCTCGTGAGAGAGATACAAAACTTGCTACTGTAAGGGAATTACATTCAGAACAGATTAGAGAGCTGGAAAACAATATACGTGAACTGCAAATGAGTTTGGAGACAGTTGAAATGGAGAAACGACGAATGGAATGGAGCCATGCAGATGCTACAAAGGAGAAAGATGATACTATTGAGAAGTAAGTGTCTGTTCCATTCCTTGAAGTAGTCAATCTTTTATGCTATTTCACCAAATACAATATTGATGTTTGAAAGAATAGGCTGTTGTGAGAATAATTGGATCCAGTTGTGGAATATGGGTTGGGGAGGGTTTAGGATGGAAGGAGTTAAGAGCAAGAGAATGAAGATGGTGGTAGGGAATAACTGGAAGAAAGCATGCAAGAAAGAAGAATGGATGAGGTGGAGTGGGAAAGATGGAATGCTGGGAGATCAGAGACAGGGAAATGATCTCTTCAGAGAAAGTCAACCAAGAACTTCTATCTCCCCACAGCCTGAAATTTTATGTTTGGTCCTATTAGAAGGAATGAAAATGTTTAAGCTCCAACTATTATAATTTCTTCAACGCGAGGCACTAGACTTGAAGATGTAACATTCTTAATCTTTATAAAAAATTTATCACAGCACCACCTACAGGTCTAACTTTATGACAGGCAAGATAATGGGTTTTTTCCATCGAGCAATATTGACTGAGTGTTTTAAGTGAAAAGCACACCACATATGTTGAAGTTAATATGTAACTATGATCTTTGTTGCACAACGATAGTTAAGATCAGATTGCATATTTTGGCACATGCATGGTTAGAGGATAAGAGAAATAGAGAGAGGAAAAGCTATAATCTACAAGTTGCTTTTCCCAACATGTCACAGACTACCCAATTCCTGCTTCATTTCCCCTCTTACAATTACACATCTTTTCAACTGCATTTCTATCTGCAGCAATCCCATTCTACTGATTGTATGTGTTCTCCCCCAGTTTTCCATTCCTCAATCTCTCAACCCCTGTTCACCTCAATTCATTTTCCTCAGCTCCAATGTCTTTACAATCCTGTAATCATTCAACATTTTTCATAAATGGGATTTGAAGCCATGTACGTATATCACTTAAAGATTTGCCAAAAAATTAAAGTTCCAAATTTGGTGCTACAAAGTGCAGGCAGCAAGCAGAAATGAACCAGGCAGATCCTGGAGTACCAGGATCAAGATCAACAAAATATCTGTTTAAAGCTTTATGTTGGATATGCTTAAATTAAACTCTGTAAAAAGCAAGATAATTTTCAGCTAATATTTATCGGATGAAATATTTGAAATATAGAACTAGTCTTTGCTCTCTTAACCACAGCTGTGTCCTTTAGTGTGACCTAGCAAGGATTGTAATGCCAATTACATTTCCTAATACAGTAAAAATACACTTAATGGGTATTCTAAAAAAAGAAACATCAGTTTAAATAGAACTGTTGCCCAGACATAGTTCTGTTCAATGCTCATTGTACAGAAAATGCCTGATAGGAATGATTTGTAAAGAATGGGCATTTTTTGTTTGCAGGAGAGTTTTAGTTGGATTCTTTTATGTAATATATACTTTAGTGTTCTTTCAACAAACACTTCTCACATCTTCATTGCATCTGTGCAACATTGCATTTTTTGACAGGTACAGAATTGTTTGATCTCCTTCCTTCAACAGTTTGTTAAAATTGTTGAATTATGCCCATTTATTTATATATACAATGCATCTTAGGTGCTATTATATTATTTACACAATAAGTAATTTCTTATTGCCTTTGCCTTTGCATGCTGATCAGTAACCAAGAGCCTTCACGCTTATTGTCCACATCATCCCTTTTCTCCTATCTTCAAAGTTCTCCTTTTAGGTTTCTAACCTTTTCTCAATCTTTTCATTGGGAAATGCCAGCAGTCTCAATATAACTGCACCTCTCCTGGATTCTAACTTTCTCCCTCTAAACCTGCCACACCCTATTCTCTCGGATCTCCCTGTAACTTTTTAAATTAAATCTGCTGTCAAAGGTGTTAGTTGGAGTACCTACATCTATATACGGTTTCAGAGGTGGGATTCCAATTCTTTTACCCTCCTTTGAACTCCACAGGTCCTTGACCTCTCCCACAGCTTCCAAACTCAGTCCACCAACCACGAGTAGCCCACTTCTACCTTCTTCCAAAGATCCTCGAACATGATCATTCTGGTAGACTCATCTTTTTAACCTGTTCTTGTCTCTCAGAACTGATTTCTTACTTTTTAAACTTTTTTCTCCTTCCACCCTTTGCTCAGCCTCCTCCAACTCATGGATTTAAATACTTTTTTGCCATTTGAATGGTTTCCAGTTTCTTTGTCACCAGTTTCCTTGTCAAAGTGACCAGCTGTGATGGTGGAGATTTAAATCTGCAGTCATTACACACTGCTGCAAAAGGGTGTATATTTTGACTTGCCCTGACAATCCTACACTGAATGGGTACTGTTTCTGAAGGAGCCAGGATCAGAATTCACAACTAAGAATGTGAAGGTCAGTCCCAATGGGAAAAATAGGGGCAGAGTGGCATTTTGATACAGTCTGAGATAATTGCCACACCCAGAATAGCCAGGCCATTTACTTGATTCTTCTCCCTCATTCCAGGAGCTTCTGTCAAAGATTGGAATGAATCTGCATTGTCAGTTGTGAAAATCACTTTCTTTCCATTTTAAGACTTATTTTTTTCTTTCTAATATTCAATGTGCTTTACGATTACAGCTCTAAAAGTATTATGTGCCCTGTCGTGCCTTGTCCAGTATTAACCATTATTTATACAAGAACGATGATCTTATTGTTGGGTTGATATTTTGCTTTGAGCCTATGAGTTGCAGGATATTCTGATGGAAGTGGACATCCTCATCAGTCTGACTGAGCTTGGAGAACACCATTTGAGTGCAGGCAATTGCAAAGCGTCATGCAGGACCATATCCTGAACAGAGGGTCTCTAGGTCAGCCCACAGCAAAACTCCAAAACAAAGCCAAATCTCGGCCAAATAGTTAAAAGTTTTTTCAGGATCCAGACTGGCAAACCATTGTAATTGCTGTTGGTATGCTGACTCTAGACAGCAAAATAGTCCCACTGGATCTAAATTGAGTAAGAAAACTCAAAGGCCTATATCCAAGAGAGTGCACACCCTGGAAAGTCTACCTACATCTGATTTGGAACAGTTAATTTGCTTAGCAGCATCCAAATCTGAACCAATCACAAACATCTGGTTAAATGGTCGCCCAGTTCTACTGGAGGTTGATAATGGTGTGGTTGTTTCAGTGGTCACAGAACCAGTTTTTAACCCAATTTGCTCAGGACTCCAACTTTTAAGTTTGTGCAAGACCTCAGCTAGACTGAAAACTTATACTGGGAAACCTTTACAGATTAAGGGTACAACTTCTGTTCTGGTCTCTTATAAGAAGCAGCTGGTTCAGTTACCACTGATTATAATAAAAAGCTTGGGTCCAAACTTGATGGGGTTAAACTGGCTGATTTAGAAAATGGCTGCCTGAGTGAAGTCCCAATTAAATACCCAGAATTTTTTCAGGAAGGTCTAGGGTATATCAAAAGAACCAAGTCCACCTTGCATCTTAACTAAGAAGCAATTCCACGATTTTGCAAGGCCCACCCAACACCATTTGGCTTACGTGCAAAAGTAGAGGAAGAAATCAGAAAGCTAGAAAGCTAAGGGTCATCGAACCAGTACAAGTGGCTGTCTTTCACGAAGCTGAACATGAACAATGTGTATTTGCAACAGAATGTGAGTGCCTGATTGAACAAGATTAACAGCCCCAATCAGGGAGCTCTGGTTGACAGATAAGAAAAGGAGTGCCATTCTATTGTCTGTGACAGTTGGGTCTGAGGGAGCTGGCTCAGTGTCAAGGAATCTTCACGTGTACATAAAAGGTGACTTTGTGATGGGGACTACCAGCCTCTGAGGAGCTATTTCCACTTGTACGTTGGTGGAATGGAATTCTTTTCTATTCATGAAGTCAGCCATGTTATGATAGAACATTGTTAAAAATCACACAACACCAGGTTATAGTCCAACAGGTTTAATTGGAAGCACACTCGCTTTCGGAGCGACGCTCCTTCATCACCTGATGAATGAGCGTTGCTCCGTAAGCTAGTGTGCTTCCAATTAAACCTGTTGGACTATAACCTGGTGTTGTGTGATTTTTAACTTTGTACACCCCAGTCCAACACCGGCATCTCCAAATCATGATAGAACATGATTAGGTTATGATTTAATGTATATGATTCTGACCAATACCAGAGTATTTGGCAGCAAAGACTAGTCAATAAAAATCTTAAGATACAAAACAGTTATCATTACCACACATCTGCAACACAGTGAGACCTGAACTGTGTATCAGCGACACATGAGAGCACTAGAGAAATTCCATCATCAATGCCTCTGTCACATCTTCTGGATGGAACAAATGGTAGTTTCCCTGAAGCTAGGTGCACAAACGTTTGGCAAAGTTGCTACAAAATCAACTTTGATGGCCTGAACCCTGTCATAATGGCCAAAATGCATTTGTCACAACAGGCCTTGTTTTCTCTGCGCTCAGATTTTCCATACTTGGTCACATGAAGACATGTGGCATTGCCTTGCTATCATGAATAGACAAATTGACAAATAGTTGATGATGACACTGATATGTAGTCAGGAGAAGGATATCATTTTGGCATGTCCCCCCACCCCTCAACCAATTCATAAGTATTTCAATTTATCAATTATTGTGGCTGAGAATATTTGTGAAGTGAATATCAAATCTGATTCCTTCACAAGCTGTGGGGCTGACTTGCTGGATAAATTCATGAGTCCATTAAAGATGTTTTCATGTCAGAACCTTAGCTGCTATTGATGAAACCTGCACCATGTACTACTGTTGGTTTTGCTTTAGCACAACTGTAAAATAGGGAAACTAGCTGGATACCACTGCCTTCATTTTCATCTTAGTGCAGTTACTGCATGTGTCCCAAGAATCTAATTGTGCATGCTCAGTCAGTTTTTTAAAATAGCTCGCCACAGCTTTGCTCACTAAGTCTTCCTTCCCTACTGTTCATTACTTCCCTCTCTTTAATTGCTAGTCTTCTTGCCCTCTCACTCCTCAGCCTTTTCTTGGATGGCAAGGAGGAGGGAACAATGGAGTCAGAGTGGCAAGTGGCAAGGAGTGGAAATCAGTGAGTTGAAGCTGAGAAAAAGCCAGCAGGATGCATGTAGAAAAAGTAGTAGGTAAGTAGCGAAATTAGAAATGGGATGTGGACACCAATGGCTGGCCAACATTTATTGCTTGTCCATTGCGAAGGTGGTGGTGAGCTGCCTTCCTGAATTGCTACACTCTATTTGCTTCAGGTAGATCCACAATACCAAGAAGAGAATTCCAGGATTCTGATCCTGTGATAATGAAGGATTGGTGATTTATTTCCAAGTCAGGATGATGAGTGACTTGGAGGGGAACTTGCAAGTGGTGGTGTTCCCAGGTATCTGCTGCCCTTCCCCTTCTAGATGAAAGTGGTTGTGGATTTGTAAGGTGCTGTCTAAGGAGTAATGGCTAATTCCTGCAGTGCAGCTTGTAGATAGTACACACTGTTGCAACTGCAACTGATAATTGATGGTGGAGGAAGTAAATGCTTGTGAGTGTGGTGTCAATCAAGTGGCTGTTTTGTCTGGTTGATGTTAAGCTTCTTGAGTCTTTTTGAAACTGCACCCATCCAGGCAAGTGAGGAATATTCTATCGTGCTCCTGACTTGTGCCTCATAGATGTTCGAGGTAAAAACAATGACTGCAGATGCTGGAAACCAGATTCTGGATCAGTGGTGCTGGAAGAGCACAGCAATTCAGGCAATTCAATTTCTGTGTAGAAGTAGCTGATCACTATTCATAGGTTATTAGGAGCATCACAGTTATCCCCTGTTTTCTGGTTTAGGAAGAGAATTATTAGCTGATATTCCCACTCCTGATCACTGACCAGTAACCATTCTTTGGAAATTTTACAAAGATCAATGTCAGATAGGTGTATATCCAGAAAAGACAATACTTGACCTCACATGTGATGCATTATCATTGATTGTTGGTGCCTCCAAAATCTGACCAGTCCAAGTCAATGACCTACACAGAGAAAATGGAGCTTAAAAAAGATTAGTTCTGTCTGATGTGTCACTGATTCTTTGATTTAATATCCTATATTTCACAAATGGCTTAGTGCCAGATCCTTTGCTCTCGATTCTATCACTTGGAGCTAAGACTTCCTGAAGAAGAAAATTGTTCTTGTGCATTTGAACAAATTCTCTTAAAAAGCACTTGACATAATTTCTGACTAAATCTGCTTCTGTAAATATACATTAGTGAGTTTTATCAGGAAATACTTTTTATTATTTATATATTCCCTCCTCTGATTACATGATTGTATTAATTCTACTATTTTCCAACATGACAATTGCAATTGAGGGCCATTGATTGTAACTCGGAAAATTAAATTTGCAAATATAAAAAGGTGTTTTCTGAAACATCTTTGTTAGCTCTGCTTTTAAACTCAAAATCAACAGTGGATACCCTGTAATAAATTGAATAATTGCTAAGAGCACTAAGCAAACTGTTGAACAACTGAACAGTTCTGTTGTTCAATAAACTACTGCTATGTTACCAGAGGGTGGAGTAGAATGGAAAGGACACTCATTAATTTTAATGAAGTCCACTTCTAAATGCAGATAAAATGAAGACAAAACACTTTTTAGAAAATTATCCTATGGTATTGTAATTATTTAGAATTACTGCTGAATGGATGCAGTGACATTTGATAATGTAGCACAGTGCAGCTGTTTCAACTCACTGTGACTTGAAGCCAGGCCATTTATTTTAATTTGTAATGAGCTGCACAATTCTCATTTTTTTTCCCCCCTGTTTTCTAGGTTACATGGGAAACTTTCAATGCTAAAGACTGACTGGGATATTCATATAGCACAGATCTCCAAGGAGACTGTTGCTAAGGACATGCAAATTAAAATGTTGCAGGACCAGGATTCAAAGCTGAGAACTGAGTTAACCAAACACAAGGAGGATGTGGAAAAGTAAGCTGCATTGTCAGTCATTTAAACAATGGCAGATCATACTCACTTGAAAAACATACAGTTCGATTTTTGGAATAACGCTTGAAGTTTTGTAAAGTATCAAGGGATCAAAATTACTATTCCATTAAGAATATTTTAAGATGTAAAATTAAACTCTGATTTTAAGTAGATGTTGTTTTCTAAGAAGGTCAAAAAGTAAGTTTCAAAATTGCCACTTCAGCTCAGCTGTTAATTTTTCTTTTAAGAGCTCTTGATGAACTTGTAACATTAACTGCCTCAGAATTGTAAAATGTTAGCTCACATGGCCAGAAAAAATATTTCTTTCATCTAAACCCTTGCTAACAGTCATGGAGGGACGCTGATAAACAGAGAATCTACAATTGAGAATATGATATTATGCATCGGGTTTGTATAATAGACTGACACCACAGAGGAGAACTTGAATTTGCAGCAGGAGGGTGATAATTCTATTGTATTTTTTAAGTACATGTAAAATGTATAAGCTTTATACTTTCCATAATGTACAATATTTAATAGCTGTATAATATTTATTCATCCATCTTCTACAAGGAGACATATGGGAAGTTAAGATCAAGCATAGAATTCATATGATGTAGGCCAAGATCACAGGGAATGATTCAATAAAGCCAGGTGCTTTGACCCCATCCGAAAGTTATAGAAACTATCCACAAAAAAAAATGAATAATCAAAAACGGAAATCCCAGTACAAAGGTTCTAAGCTGTTTGTACAGCAATGTACACAGTGTCTTTAATAAGACAGGATCCTTGGAAGCAATCGTGTGTAGGGAGGAACCAGACATTAGCCATTGCTCAGTGATCCAGATACAGAAATATCAGAACTGAAAATTAAACATTAAAGGGTGTAATATATTTAGAGAAGATAGAGAGGAAAAAGGAAAAGTAACTATAATTAAGAGTGGCAGATGTGGTTGTCAGCCATGCATAATTAGAATCCGTATGGATAGGAATAAAAGATAACAAAAGAATGCATCACGCTAATAGTGTTAGTTAAATATTATAGTTAAACATAATAAAACAAGGAATAGCAACTTGAGTATACCATATGCCCTGTGATGCCTACTTCTTGACTTTGGGTTTTTTCTCCCCTGCGTGTGCATAGTTTAAAATTCAATATTATCGTGGACAATCATGGGCTTGAAATCCTCTTCCCTGCATGTGCCTTTCGATTCTATCTATCCCAGCCTTCAAATATGTTCAAGAATGGAGCATTTACATCCTCTAGCATAGGGAATTCCTAAGATTCTCTGCATCTCAGTCTTAAATAATCAGCTTATATACTGAGACTAAACTCGTGTTTTCGATTTTCTAATCGGCAAAAAAACTATTTACCAGCATCTACTTTATCAAGCCATTCGGAATCTGTTATGTTTCAAAGAAATCCCTCTGTAATCCCAATTTACTCAGACTTTCACCATAGCCAACCTGCTCTTCTCTAAACCACCCCCAAATCAAGTATATCCTTCCTTTAAATTTTTTTTAGATTAGATTATTTATAGTGTGAAACAGGCCCTTCGGCCCAACAAGTCCACACCGACCCGCTGAAGCACACCCACCCAGACCCAACACTTACCCCTGCACCTAACACGGGCAATTTAGCATTGGCCAATTCACCTAACCTGCACATTTTTGGACTGTGGGAGGAAACCGGAGCACCCGGAGGAAACCCACGCAGACACGGGGAGAATGTGCAAACTCCACACAGTCAGTCGCCTGAGGCAGGAATTGAATCCAGGTCTCTGGCGCTGTGAGGCAGCAGTGCTAACCACTGTGCCACCATGCCGCCCAAATATGGAGACTAAGACTGCACACAGTGGGCTCAATTTTAATAGAAACCAGCCAGGAGTCAATTTTGGTAAGTTTTCCATGTGCCCTCATGAGGTTTCTCATCCTAATCTCTGAAACTCACCTCATTATCTAATGAGTGTTGCCTCTATGGCACTATGCTCATCCTGTCTTCACTCTTGCCAGAGATAGAAGTACTTGCCACTGCTGGGACCTCCAGGCATTCCCAATACCGTAGTCATTTTTAAAGCCAATCAGTGCACAAGGTCAAATGCTATCAGCCAGGAATTACCCTTCATTATGCACGTACTGGGAGGGGAGTCAAAAGAAATACTTCTCAGGACACATAGGTGGCACTACAGACACTTTGCTGCAATTTCAGTTGCATATTCACAAATGTATTGCCAGTTAAGAATCAAGCTATCGGTTACTTATTTTTAGCCTCTTCTGATCTTATAGCCCTGAGTAAGGAAGTGCTACTTTTTCACCAATGCCCAGAGTAGCGTAAAGCTTAATCATGCCAGCCACCATGTCATGTTGTCGCACCACATACTCCCCCAGTTGAAGCCAGGGTAGTGGTGACCAGACATGGACTCCCACCTCCACCATATTCCCATTTTACCATGGTCCTCCATTGCACAATTGTTTCCCCCCACCCTTATCATTAAGTTCACCCCTTCACATATAATATCGCTCTGCCAGTTATTGCATAATGTTTAGATACTGAAGCAGACCATGTTAAAATGAAACAAGACTTGGACAATATCCAGGCTTGGGCTGAGAGTGGCAGGAACATTTGTGTCGCACAAATGCTAGGCAATAACCATTTCCAATAAGACACAATCTAACCAGTGCCCCTTGGTATTCAGTGGTGTTACCAAAACTGATTCCTGCACTTTCAACATCTCTGGGGTTACCATTGACCAGAATTTAACTGGACTTGCTACAGGGTTCAGAAAAGATTTACATGGATGTTGCCAGGGTTGGAGCGTTTGAGCTATAGGCTAGGGCTATTTTTTCTGGAGCATCAGAGGCTGAGGGGTGACCTAAGGAAGGTCTATAAAATCATGGATAGCATAAATAGACAAGGTATTTCCGGGTGAGCCCAGAACTAGATGGCACAGGTGCAGGATGAGTAAGGAAAGATATAAAAGGGACCTAAAGAGCAACTTTTTCATGCAGAGAGGGGGTGCACATATGGAATGAGCTGCCAGAGGAAGTGGTGGAGGCAGGTACAATTACAGCATTTAAAAGGCATCTGAATGAGTACATGAGTAGGAAGTATTTAGAGGGCCAAGTGCTGGCAAATGAGACTAGATTAATTTAGGATATCTGGTCAGCATGGACACATTGGACCAAAGGATTTGTTTCCGTGCCATACGTTTTATGACTGTAAGAGTAGGTCAGAGGCTAGGAATACTGTGTATGTGTACTGCAAATACTGTCAGGAGTGTGATGGAATACTCCCCACTTGACTGGATGAGTGTAGCTTCAACACTCAAAGTCCAGGACAAAGGAGCCTGCTTGTTTGGAACTACATCCACAAGCATGCATTCCATCCACCAGCAAAATATAATACCTACAAGATTTACTGCAGAAATTCACTAAAGATCCTTAGACAGCACCTTCCAAACCCACAACCAGTTCCATCAAGAAGGACAAAGGTTGAAGAAACATGGGAATACTACCACCTGCAAGTTCCCCTCCAAGCCACTCACCATCTGACTTGTATATATTTCACCATTCCTTCACTGTCGTGGGGTCAAAATCTTGTAGTTCCCTCCCTAAGGGTATTGTGGATCAACCTACAACACTGACTGCAGCAGTTCAAGAAGGCAACATACCAATGAAATAACTCCACAAACGGCAGTATCCCATCACCAAGTGACACTTTATTTACATGTGGAAAGTCCTTGATACTGATCCAGCTCCCTCAGAGTCAGCTCTCAAAGTGAAAGGATGTCTGACACCCTTGTTTTTATCTGTCAGCTAGAGCCCCTGCTTGGACCAGATTAACTGCTCCAATGAGGGGACTCAATTCTGTGAGTTGAGAGTGTGGTGCTGGAAAAGCACAGCAGGTCAGGCAATATCCTGAGAATTGACATTTCAGGCAAAAGCCCTTCATCAGGATTCATCAGATTCTGTTAGAATCACTACAATCATCAGCTTCTCATGGGCAACTAGGGATAGGCAATAAATACTGACCATCCAGTAATGCCCATGTCCCACGAGTGAATTAAAAAACCCCAGCATGTTGCCTCCAATTCCAACTTCTGAGTTCCCAGTTTCCCTTCTCCAATAAAGGCCATGATAACCCCCTTTTGACATTCACTGAGCCAACTCTCACATCTGACCATTGCCCACCCCCTTGACTGACACAGAAGGATAGTCCTGATTGACAAATGAACAACTGCCTGACTAATCTATGTATAGCTCCCTGACTGATTTAGCACAAATCTATTGACTAATTGCCCTGGACCTGCAGGATTGATCATGGCCCACTCCCACACAGTAAAGGTATGGATTTCTGTACGTCCTGCAGCCTACTGACAATGTCCTAGCACCTGGACTGATTTTGGACGCTGTTTTTGAGTTACAGTGCCAGGACCCACTGACTGAAGACAGTTCTCCTTGGCCGCACTGAGAGCTACTCCCTGAAGATTTTGACACATGCTATCTGGTCGAAGGACTTGCAGTGAGCTTGCTGCATATGTTGTTAGTACATTGTCCAAGTCTGAGATTGATGTAGTATGATGTCCGACAGCAACATGTCCACCTATTTGACTGGTTGCTGCTGGCAACCATGACACGCTGCCTAGTTTTGTATGTGCACTAAATATCAAGGCAAGACAGAAGGACTGTGAACCTTTAAGGTCTGGCTGAGGGACAAAGATGCAAGACAAGAGCACCAATGTAATGCATCCAAATAAGTGCAAAGTGAGCGAATACTAAGAGAACATGTGATGAACTCTGAGATGCATTCTAGTCCAATGCATGAGTTGGGTGCGTGTTCTTGCATCTTTATAAACATAATCCAATGGAGGCTTTAGCTTATGAAACATCTCAAATTTGAGAAATTTAAAGAAGTGGAAAATTATGAAAAAGGAAATATTAGGAAAGCTGACCTAAAGGTTGGTCAAAGACTGGGTTTTAAAGAGAAATTTAAAATGGGTGGCACGGTGGCTCAGTGGTTAGCACTGCTGCCTCACAGCACCAGGGACCCGAGTTTGATTCCAGCATCTGGAAGCTGTCTGTGTGGAGTTTGCACATTCTCCTCGTGTCTGCGTGGGTTTCCTCCGGGTGCTCCAGTTTCCTTCCACAGTCCAAAGATGTGCACGTCAGGTCAATTGGCCATGCTAAATTGCCCATAGTGTTCACAGGTGTGTAGGTTAGGTGCATTAGTCAGGGGAAATGTAAATTAATAGGGTAGGGGAATGGGTCTGGGTGAGTTACTCTTCGGAGGGTCAGTGTGGACTTGTTGGGCCAAATGGCCTGTTTCCACACTGTAGGGATTCTCTGATTAAAATGAAACCAAATAGAAGCAGTAGAGTTTAGAGCATAGGCAGCTAAAATCATGTTCATGAATAGCAGAAGTGAGTAAAGTGAGTGGAAATACACACAAGAGGCTCAGATCAGAGAAACAGATTTTAGGGATGAGAACTTTAGGTTTAACACACTGATTAATATTAAATTAGCAAAAACAGGGAATGGACCATCAATGCTTGCTGCAGTTTGTAAAAGCTTTTAAGGTAATTCACTTGAGTAGTACTGATAATGTCAGATATTTGCAATTGCCAGTAGATCCTCTCAAGATTAAATTACTGTTCTATTTTCAAGGCCAGTCATCAAGTAGTCTTCAAAAATGTAATGTTATTGTTCAAAAGTTATTCCTTATCTCATACTGAAAATGTTCTGGATTTAGATACAAACAACAGCTTGTCCGAGCTGTAGAAAGAGAGCGGGATCTGGAACGAATGAAAGTACAGGCCAAGTTGGACTGGCAGCACCGCTGTGAGGAGGTAGAAAGAAGTCAGTATGTAAAATCTGAAGAACTTATTCAAAGTCTGAGCCAAGCCCGGGATCAGGTGGGTTACAGAAAATGATGTTCAGTAGATCATTCGTTTTTGAGATCAGACCTTCATTGCAGTGTCCCATTTTTGATGAATGGCTGAAAGAATTATGTCATTGTCACAAATATCTTGAAGGTACGGTGAAAAGTGTTTTGTCAGCACAGTCCAGTGCCATTTTGAGTTAGACAAAGAATTAAAAGAAATTACTTTAAAATAGAGTCCATCTTCTGTTCAAATTTAGTCTCAAGCGCAGTTCCAGGGTTTCTGCAAGATGTTCCAGGCCTCAAGGGGGCCCCGCTCTGGGCACCGCCACAGCTGATGCTCTGCTGCAGGCAGGAGTCCCCGCTCTGGGCACCACCACCACCACCAAGAGTTCAGGCTCCAGGCCTACCGCAGCCAGGGGTCCCTGCTGGGCTCTACCACCACCAAGAGTGTCAGCTCCAGGCCTCCAGCAGCCAGGAGACCCCTCTCCTGGCACCACTACCATCACTGAGTCCAGTCTCTGGTCCTGCTGCTGCCAGGAATCCCGATCCATGCTGCTGATGCTGCAGCCCCTGCCCTGCCAACATTGTTCCTGCTTCGAAGATGAATAAAGGAAAGGAAAAAGACAAAAAGGTGAAAGAGAAAAGGATGCTGCTGACCTGGAGCAGACAAGCTCAGGAGCTCAAGATGTACTTGAGCCCAGTCCTCAAAGTAATTGTTTTTGTGATGTCTAATTTTAGAGGACAGTTTTACTTGGGTGTCAATCTTTAAACACCTCCAAGCAATACCATTTCAAGCTAGTGGAACATTCTAAGTAAACAGCCCACAACATTTTTAAACAAAAAACAATTTGCCTCATCTCCTAATGTTAACAGAAACTTTAAAAAATATTCAGGGTCTAATCCACATCATTGTCAAGAATTAATCAGTTCTTCCCTGGGTCACACCTTATCTGTGTAACAAGTTTTGTTGAAATCTGTTCTTAGTTATCAGATATATTGTTTGCAACAGTTAGGCTTTCAAACAGAGGTAAAAAGATTACCGTCACCCACTTTGAGTGGCAGAGGCAATCTCACCAACTGGATTGAATGTATTTTTTGCAGTCACATTTGGTGATTCTGTAATTTTTGTGGACATATATTCTAAGCTTGTTGTCATAGATTTGCATACTTTGAACTCAGTTTGCTTTCTCCTAGAAAAATAATAAAGTAACTTACAAAAGCTATCGCAGACATATGAATAAATTTCTGTAAATAAGTTAGAAGAAAGTTCATTTGGGTAATACAAGATGTCAATGTAGGGGATGGGTTACCCATAAAGGACCATGCTTACAGACTGAACTCATACATCTTAGCTAAACTGAGAGAAGAGATCACATCATGATGGACAATAACATTATTGAACTGAGTCCTAGCAGCTGGAGCTCACCTATTGTGATGCTGAAACCAGATTAGTCACTGGGATATTTCACAGATAATTGCAACTTCAGTGTGATTTCAAAGATGAAGTCATATCTGATTCCACCATTGTCAGATTGTATTGAGAGTTTGGATTTGTGTATTTTGCTACAGAAATTGACTTGTTAAAAATATATGACGAAGTTTCATTGACTGATACAACCAAAGGAATTTCAGCTTTTACAACCTTTGGACTTTATCAATGTAAAGTCATGCTGCTTGGAATGAAAAATTCACCAGCAATCTTTGAATAATTAACCAAGAAAGTCATTGAAGGATTATGCAAATATGACAATTTGATTGTATTCAGTTAAACCTCGAAGGAACATTTACAACACTGTGAGGAAAACTAACTTATTTGAGCCATGTAGCAGGAACAAGGACAAGTAGCAACTAGAGAAGCAAAAATAAGGGCTACCTTAAACTTTAATGCATCTAGGATAAGGAGTAACATTTTGTAGTGGAGTATTGTGATGTTTGAGTGATTTTATCAGAAGTTTGTTTTGATTTTCAGCACAGTAATGGCTCCTTTGACACGTTGGTTAAAGAAAGGCAAGACATTTGAATAGACAAAAGAATGTCAGAGTGCCTTTCACTACTTGAAAAATTTACTGACTACCACACCAGATTTAGCAGTACAGTGTAGAACACAGGAGATAGGAGCAGGAGTAGGCCGTTTGACCATTTCATCTTGCTGTACCACAAGAGCTGCACGGTGGCACAGTGGTTAGCACTGCTGCCTCACAGCGCCAGAGATCCGGGTTCAATTCCCGACTCAGGCGACTGACTGTGTGGAGTTTGCACGTTCTCCCCGTGTCTGCGTGAGTTTCCTCCGGGTGCTCCAGTTTCCTCCCACAGTCCAAAGATGTGCAGGTCAGGTGAATTGGCCATGCTAAATTGCCCGTAGTGTTAGGTAAGGGGTAAATGTAGGGGTATGGGTGGGTTGTGCTTCGGCGGGTCGGTGTGGACTTGTTGGGCCGAAGGGCCTGTTTCCACACTGTAATGTAATCTAAAAAAAAGAGCTATATCTACCTCTTGCTTGAAAACACAATATTTTGGCCTTTACCGATTTTTCTTTTCTCTCTGTGATAGTGAATTCCACAAACTTATAACACTCTGGGTGAAGAAATTTTCCTCATCTCTGTCCTAAAAGGCTTGCCCCTTAACCTTAAACCATGACCCCTAGTTTTGCACACCCAACAATTAGGGACATCTTTTCTGCATCTAAACTGTGTAGTCCTTCTGGAATTTTACAGATTTCTATGAGATCATTCTGCCAGTGCCCCCCCCCCCAATTCTTCTAAACTACAGTGGATACAAACCTAACCAACTAAATTTCTCATCATATGTCAGTCTTACCATCCTAGGAATCGATTTGGTAAACATTTACTGCACCCTCTCTATAGAAATAACATCCGTCAGAAAAGGAGACCAAAGCAGTGTACAATATTTCAGCTGTGGCCTCATCATTTCCCTGTTTAATTGTGGCAAGACTTCCTCCCTTCCCATGTAACTACAGACGGTGCAACAACTGCCCCTTACCACCTCCCTGCTCACCATCCAAGGGCCGAAACAGTCTTTCCAGGAGAAGCAGTGTTTCACCTGTACCTCCTCAAATGTAGACTGGGTGACCACTTTGCAGAGCACCTCCAGACCATAGAAAAGGAGGAACTTACAACAATCACTAAAACTAGATGTAAAGTATTGAGCAAATTACTGGGATTAAAGGTAGTCAAGTCCCCAGGGCCTGAATGCTAGGGTCACAAAGGAAGTGGCAGCAAAGATAATGAATGCATTGATTGTTATACTCCAAAATTCCCTGGTATTTGAAAAGGTTCCAGTGGATTGGAAAAATACTAATAAAATACCCTTATTCAAAAAGAAGGGAAGCAAAATGTAGCTGTCATTGTGAAATTGTTGGAATCCAACATTTAAGGAAGTAGTAATGGTACATTTGGAAAGTCAAAATGCAATTATCCACACTAATGGTTTTATGAAAGGTAAATTCCCATGAATGCAGAGGTGCTGCTCGTGGCAATATTTTCCCATGTTGGCACTCTGGGTACTACCCCACCAATGCAGCTATTTTGGCATCCAACCCTGGCAACCAGGCATAGCTTCTTGCCAGCATCTTCATGTTGGAAACCTCTAGATGACCCTTGTGGAGTTCGGCCAGTATCTTGTGGCAGCCTTTACTCTGGACAATCAACCTTGCTCCCCACAACAATATGCTGTTCTCCACAGTGATCTGGTCTTGCTGGATCCAAAAAGGTTTCAATCCTGGTTGCGATGGCCATTCTGTTTCCCCCATGACCACCAGCTGTTTCAATTTCGCTAAGACAGAATCTGTTTGAGCTATAGGGAGAGGCTGAATAGACTGGGGTTATTTTCTCTGGAGTGTCGGAAGCTGAGAGATGACCTTATATAGGTTTATTAAATCATGAGCGGCATGAATAGGCTAATTAGGCAAGGTCTTATTCCAGGCCTCAGTGAGTCCAAAACTAGAAGGCATAGGTTTAAGGTGAGAGGAGAAAAATTTAAAAGGGATCTAAGGGGCAACTTTATCACGCAGAGGGTATTGTGTGTGTGGAATGAGCTGCCAGAGGAAATACTTGAAGCTGGTATAATTACAACATTTAGAAGGCGTCTGGATGATACGAAGGGTTTAGAGGGATATGGGCTAAATGCTGGCAAATGGAACTAGATTTATTTCAGATATCTGGTCGGCATGGACAGGTTGAACCGAAAGGTCTGTTTCCATGTTATATATGTCTATGACTCTATTTGACAGGCAAAGTAAATAAAGTAGATGTAGTATATTTGGACTTCCAGAAGGCATTTGATAAGATTGTACACAAAAGGTTAATACATATGGTAGGATCACATGGAGATAGGAGTAATATACTAGTCTGGATAGAGCATTGGTTCACCAACAGAAAGCAGAAAGTTGGAATGACTGTCTTTTTCTGGTTCGCAAGCTGTAACTGGTGGATTGCCATAGGGTTTGGTCCTCAGGTCTCGACTATTTATCATCTATATTAATGTCTTACATAGAAGGATAAAAGATACTATTGCCAAATTTGGAAATGACACTAAAACAGGTAAGAAAATAAATTTCAATACAAATTAAGTAATTTACAAATGCATGTGGATAAATCAGGTGACTGAGTCAAAATTTGGTAGTTGAGTTTCAAGTGGTCATGTGAGTTTTAGTTTTCATTTTGGTTGGAAGAATAAAAAGACAACTTACTTAAATCGAGAGAAACTTCAAAATGCTTTGGTGCAGAAGGATCTGGGTGTCCTTGTGCATGGATCACAGAAAGCTGCTATGCTTTTCAGGTAATAAAAAGGACAAATGGAATTTTGGCATATATTGCTAAAGGAATGGAGTGTAACAGTGGGAAAGTATTATGGCAACTGTACAAGGCAATGGTGAGACTGTATCTGAAGTACTTGTATCATTTTGGTCCCATTATTTGAGGCAGATAGGAATTGCATTGGAGGTAGTTCAGAGAAATTTCACTCGATTTATTCCAGAGATGAACAGTTTATCTTAAGAAGAGACCTTGAGCAGCTTATACTCACTAGAATTTAGAATAATGAGAGCTGAAAATGTGTTGCTGGAAAAGCGCAGCAGGTCAGGCAGCATCCAAGAAGCAGGAGAATCGATGTTTCGGGCATGAGCCCTTCTTCAGGCTCATGCCCGAAACGTCGATTCTCCTGCTCCTTGGATGCTGCCTTACCTGCTGCGCTTTTCCAGCAACACATTTTCAGCTCTGAACTCCAGCATCTGCAGTCCTCACTTTCTCCTCTTTAGAATAATGAGAGGCAATATAAATGCAGTATATAAGATGCTAAAAGGAATTGACAAAGTAGGCATAATGCAGATATTTCCCATTGTAGGGCAATCAAGAACAAGAATCATAGTTTTAGGCTAAGGTATGGCAGATGAGGAGGGATTACTTCTCAAAGGGTCATGAATCCGTAGAACTTCCTGTTCCAGAGTACAGTGGGTACTGGGGTATTGAATAAATTTAAGAAGTAAATATTTTTAGATTAGTAACAGGATAAAAGAATATGGGGAATGGGCAGGAAAGTGGAATTGAAGCCTAAATGAGTCAGCCATGTTTGTATTAAATACTGGCGTAGGTTCGAGGGGCTGAATTGCCTATTCCTGGTCCTAGTACGTGTATTGATTGTCAACTGAAGTATTCAACTGTGGAAGGAGTCTTTGTACCTAGTATTGCGTCTACAATATTTTTAACTCTACTTATCTAACAACTCTACGGAGACTTATTTACAGCCCTTTGACTTGCCTAGAAAGATTCCACAAAAAGACTTTGAGACTGTTTCATTGAATTTTAATGCTATAACCATACAATCTGAAAAGCATTCATATTACAGGAAAGGACAACCGTATAGTAGAAGCTTTGTCAAGAGCAAGTATAAAAAGGAAATTGATATCGTATAATAAAAATGGAATTATGTAGAAAATTATTACTATCGGAAGTCCTGACTTGTATATTTAGAATGAATGTTGGGACTGTTAAGTGAAACCTTCTATAACCAGAATAGGTGTAGTGATAAAAAATAACTTGCAATAGAAAAATGTAAATGCTTCTTAAACAAAACTTTTCATCTTTCTTTCTACAGGCAGATATGATGAAGCTTCATTATTATTGTCATTTGAAACTTGGTTCTAAAGTGGACAAAATGAGATATGGTTTTATGATTGAATTGTATTTCTATATTATATGTTAAGATTAGGACATGATTTTAGTTTAATTTTGAATTGAGCTGGTAGTAACAGTGTCTGGAGAATTGTTCACATGCTTCTAAAGGAGACTCCTTAAACAGTCCTTGGAGTGAATAGTTCAGTGCCTGAGAATAGAACAGGCCAAAACATAGGCTATTGTGTCCTGTGACATAGCAAAAGAGAGGCTGATGCATTGACATATATGCAACTTGCAGAGGCTTAGAGTCTTTCTACCTTTGACTCTTTTCATTGTAAATACTGAGGGGAAAATACTTCAATATTTTATCCAGTTCTTTACAATCACAACAAATTAACGTCAATATTTATTGTCATAACTGTGACATTTGGGACTGTTTATTGAAGATTTGATTGGTGAAGCATTTTGGTTTGAGGGGTGCTAGATAATGTACTTCCCTATTCTCAACACTCCCTGTGATAGAGTTAGAGTTAATTATCAAACATTTCATACTCTTAAAGATCTGTACTAGGTTACCCCTTTCACCTTCGTATCCTGGAGGAGATAAAAACTCAACCTGTCATCCTTTCCTTAAGCATTTGTTGTAAATCTAATATCATTCTTGTAAATCATTTTACACTCTCTACAGTACCTTTATAATTTAAATACTATTCTGCCCTATCAGCAGAAGGTCTTCCAAGTGTGGTCTATTTTCTATGTTTAAGTCAGCCAGCTATCCATTGCTATCATTTATCCCAGGATTCATACCTTAATTTTATTAATTTGTCCATGTGTCATACCTTAACTGTATTTTCTAAAAGCCTTTGATGTGTTACACCTGTTGTTCTTGTGATTGTAATGAAGTCAGCCAGGTGAACCTCATAGAATATGAGTTCCCTGATTGGGGCTGTTAATCTGGTCCAATCAGGGAGCCCTGGCTGATATAAACAGGTATGTCAGAGGTTCTAGTCACTCTGAGAGCTGGCTCTGAGGAAGCTGGACTAGTGTCAAGTATTATGCGTGTACAAAATAAAGGGTGACTTGGTGAGGGGATACCAACTTCTGTGGAGTTATTTCAGTTCTGTCCCTCCTATTCTCTCTTACCTCTTCAAAGAACTCAGTAAGGTTGGCCAAGCAAGACATACCCTTTTAAATGTTGAATATTCATCATCTGTTTGGTTTTTAGATGTTTGTTCTATCTTCTCCTTGAGTACCGATTCCAATATTTTTCAATGATTTCACAATGATTTACATTTTATTGTCAGGAATACAGTGAAAAACATATAATGCTGACCCACCTGGTGCCACCTTCGGCACAAAGATACCTAGGTACAAAAACATAAGTACATAACAGTAAAAGAAAATAAGTTAAAAAGTTAAGTACTGCCTTCATAGAATAAGTCAAAAAAATATTGAAATAAGGTCCAGTCGGTTCTGCTATAATGCCTGTTTCTTTTGAATTGAATTGAATTTGTCACGTGTACCGAGGCACAGTGAAAAGCTTTCTTCAACACGAATTGGCTTTAATGTCTTTGAAGTATTTAGACCATTATTTGTAGAACGCAAACTTTCCTTACCTGTATTTTCTATAATGTGATTCTGGTTCCATTAGTTTAAATGATGTGGCCATTGCGCCATTATCTTATATTGTGAGATTGCATAAGAACGGAACTGACCCATTATAACAGAACCAACTGTAATAGTTAACTTTAAAGTCCTTCTTAATATAAACAAGAAAAATAAAGGAATAAAGTTAAAAGTTCAACTGTCTTTGAATTGTCTGCTTAGCTTGTTGTCTGGGATACCCCAGATCCCACTGTCGCCGCACATACTTGGGCACTGCTTACTCTTCCCACGTTGGGCTGCAATGCCATCACTGCTACTGCTGAAGCTGCCGCCTCCCCGAACTGCTGCTGCTGCCTCAAGAATGTACCCTGACAGGACCCACTTGCATACCGAGATACTGTCATGTTGGGCCAAGCGACCACCAAGTGCCTCCGAGAGACCAGGATGAGAGACTGCCATGGGCCAGGCAGGGCTGAGAGTGAAGGAAAGAAGCAAAGAACCCCCGAGGGAGAGAGAGGAAAAAAAGAGAAATAAATGAGAAAGAAATGGATGGAATGGATGAGTTCCTGCTGAAGCAAGCTACTCCACTGCCATCTTAGACAAGACTATTTTCACACTGCCAATGTT
This sequence comes from Chiloscyllium plagiosum, assembly GCF_037043375.1. Classification (NCBI taxonomy): domain Eukaryota; kingdom Metazoa; phylum Chordata; class Chondrichthyes; order Orectolobiformes; family Hemiscylliidae; genus Chiloscyllium; species Chiloscyllium plagiosum. The sequence goes on from NW_028270163.1 coordinate 33,669,348, forward strand.
AATCTGACTAGTCTATTGTTTCCTGGACAGGATCCATCTCCCTTCTTAAAATATAGCTACACGTCACAATCTCTGGTGCTACACTTTTCCCTTAATGAATTATTAATTGTGTGTTATAGTGCCTCTGTTATTCTTAACCAGTTTATTTTACAATGTGTGCATCCATCCAGATGTTTGTTTATTTAATATTTCTCCATTTTGATTAATTTTTAAAAATTCTAGCACCATCTTCACTGTTATGTTAACTAGATCCAATTTCTTGTTAAAGACTAAAGCAGAATAATTATTACTCCTGATATTTCATGTTACCTGTCAATTAAGTCCTGATAGTGCCATCCCACTTTTTCTTTTCTTATTTGTTTTTCTTCTTTTGTTCATTAATAGGATGTGGGCATCATTGGTGAGGCCATTGTTTATTAGCCATCCCTAATTATCCTTGAATTGAATAAAATAAATTATTGTTACTTGTATTTTACAGTGAATCATACAGTAAAGAAATACAGTGAAAAGTTTTAACTTTCACCATGATCCAATGCCATTTTGAAAAGTTTAGAAATAAAAAGAAAAAGAGTAAAGAGATCTAGCTGGAAAACAGTCCAACTTTCTTCCACTGCCTCCACCATGAGTCCTGAGCCACCCCACCAATGTTGCAGTCTCTCGGGCATCATCTCTTCACTGCTGGGCACATGTTGCTGATGCCGCCACTGATGCCAGATTCCTGAGCTGGAACCATACTCTCCGCACAACCAGGAGCTCTCACCCCTGCTGCCACCGCCACCTCGCTGATAACCAGCAGTCATGACTCCGGCCTTACCACAACCAGGAGCTACCACCACCACCTTGCCAATAGCCAGGACACTCCAATTCCAGCCTTACCACAACCAGGAGCTGCTGCCACCAACTCGCCAAAAGCCAAGACACCCCAACTCCGGCCTTACTACAGCCAGGAGCTGCCACCACCTCGCCAATACTCAGGAGACCCAAACTCCGGCCTTACCACAACCAGGAGCTGCTGCCACCACTTTGCTGACAGTCCTTAGAGATCAGGGGCACCCATGTTGCTGTTAGGAAGGGGGTTGCAGTATTTTGGCCTAACTATAGTGAAGACATGGCAATAGATTTCCAAGCCAGGGTGGTGTGACTTGGAAGGGAATTTGCAGATGGTGGTGATGTTTTCATGATCCGCTTCCCTTGCACTTTTTAGGTGATGGATGCCATCCAAGAAAGCTGCATGTTGTAGGCAATACACACTGCTGCTATTGTGCATCAGTAATGGAGGGAGAGAATGCTGAAGACTGGATGGGGTACCAATCAAGTGGGTTGCTTTGTTTGGATGAGATAGAGCTTTTACAATGTTGTCGGAGCTCACCGTTCCAGATAAGTGGAGAACATTCTATACAAAACTGACAAGTCTCTGGATGGTGGACAGGCAGTGATGAGACAAGAGGTGAGATATTTCTCACAAACATCCTAGTCTCTGATCTGCTCTGGAAGCCACAGTATTTTCATTGGTTTTCTAGTTCAGTTTCTGGTCAGTGGTAACCCCAGGATATTGATAGTGGGGAATTCAATGTCATTGAATGCCAAGGTTTGAAATTGTTACACAATTAAAGCATCCACTCTGAATCCTACATGTGGTTCTCCATAAGGTTGGCCACTGTCAGTGAGGGAACTGGTGCACTCAAAGCATTGAGACATTGTGAGACGTGTGATGAATGGACTCTTCCATTCTTATCATATGATCCCACAATTCCTTGAATAACACCAACACATGGCAAACATTTGATGCAGATTCTCCAGTTAGTATTACTTGTTTCCATGATTCCTTAGAGTCTCTGCCTTTCATTTGTCCTCCGACCTTCAAAAGGGACTAGCCAAAGCTGAATCCATTCTCGAGCTTCCTTAAAAGATGTGTAGACCAGCAAGATGTCAACATCGGTTCTGATGGCAGGAATCCAAGAAAGATGTGATGGTGCTTCCCGAAAGGAGTTTTCCAACTGACTTCTCTGGAATGTAATTTGGAGTCATTGTGATTGTGAGGCAAGCATAAGAGAAGATGATGCTGCATTGTAGAGACAGTGAACAGAAGATCATACTGCTAAAAATTAAATGACAGCTCATACTTTTACAGCTCAATATACAGGGAGCAGTGCATCATATGAATGTGAAGATGTTGAGGTATTTTCACCCTGTCTACAGTATACCTTCATTTCTCCATCCCCAATGTCTTTTATGGCTTGCCACTCTAGCCAAATCACGGGTCAGTTCCTCAAAGTGTATCAATGAAACTGTAGCACCCCACTATCTTTCCTTCTCCATGGCATTTCATTCTCATTTGGCCTGGAAGGTGAATGAAGACAGTTTGGGGTAATGTATCTCTTCCTCACCATCTGCAGCTTTCCATTGTCAAATGCTGCTGTAGTCTGTACTTCACTTTCCAGACTAACAGTGATAGAGTTCTGACTTTTGCTCTTGATTTATGAAATATATCAAACATTTATCTATTCCCATCAACAGGAGAACTAATGCACCCTCAGAATACACTCTACCAATCAGAAGGCATACTGTCTAGGTCTATCTTTGAATTAACCTTTTCAGAAAGTAATTGAAATGGTCTGGTGCTGGGCATCACTCCTCTGCTGTTGACCCTAACAGCCAGCTCCATCCACATAGAAGATTTGGGTCTCAAAAGTGACAGGGTTCAGAGCCTGGAATGGAATGTCCTCAATGGTACAGAGCATAGATATTTCCTAATCAACCTGTTCAGAGATGATATTACACACCTCTGGAACACGTGGGTGTTGAACCCATGTCTTCTGGTCCAGAGGTAGGGGCACTACCGCTACGCCACACCTAAATCATTCCAAGTGCACCCATCTAACTACAGTTCTTCTATCACCATAACAATTGTGCGTTAGGTGCAACTTTTTCATTCAGAGGATGGTGTGTGTATGAAATGAGCTGCTAAAGGAGGCAGTGGAGACTGATATAATTACAACACATAAAAGGCATTTGGATGGGTATATGAATAGGAACGGTTTAGAGGGATATGGGCCAAGTGCTGGAAAATGGGACTAGATTAATTCAGGATATCTGGTTGGCATGGACAATTTGGACTGATAACTAGAATCATACAGCATGAAACTGAGCTATCAGGGGATGGAATTATGGCATTTAGTTAGAATGTAGAATATTTGAAATATAAATGATGTGTTGACACATAGCGTTATGCTGCAAAACTTTCTGTACCTAATTCTTTTCCTCTAATGATTCAGCATTCTGGGTCTAATTCACATAATTCTTATTAATTTTCTCAATTGTCTGTTGCCAAAGAAGCAAATATGAAGAAGAATTTAGAGACATGTCTGAGTATCCCTTAGATTGGGATGAGATGAGGTTAATTGGCATTGATGTTAGTTCTTGGCCAGGGATGTGGTGCTAAAAAGGAAAGTCCATTTGAGTCAGGTGCAAATGGTCTGCAAGTTGCTGGAAGAATGTAATTTTTCCCTTGTAAAGCAGTTAATCTAATATGGCCATATTTTTGTCAGTTTTTGAATTCACATGTGAGCATTTATGCAGCAGACTGGAAAGATGATGAGAGGTTTGAGCAAACTAGAGGCTTCTTGCCAGTGTTCCTATCTGTGCTGCAGTGAATGCTTCTGCATGCTTGATCTTTTTGTGTTTGGCGGTCAGGTTATGTATACTAATTAGCAAGGGAAATTTCAAGGGGTGTTTCTGTAATTTGAAAACAAAGTGGGTGCCAACTTCAGCTATAATAAATTTAACCAGTGTGCAAGTCAGTTACTTACATTAGAAAACCTTTTTATGCGGAGGGGATTTTCATTATTTGTATATCCTTTTGCTTCGATCCATGGCTAAAAGGGTAACAGCTACGCAGATAACTTGGGTAATCTTTGAATATGAGCCAAATGTTCCCTTGTAATAGTCTGGCTGCTCAGATTCTAGTTCTTGTATGCAGATTATCAGATATATCTGTTGTTTTAAGAGCTGTGAGAAAGTTCTGAAGTACTTTTAATGAAAAAATGGGAATTGTATGGTAGAATGGTCATGAAAAGATTGCTGAGGTTGTCTAATTTAATCCTATTTCAATTGTAAATTGAAGACAATGGGAAATGTTTGTAAATTGTGAAGTTATCCATGAATTGGGTCATTGCTGATATTCTTTCCTCCTTCTATGTAACGTAAAAGCTATTATCAAGCCATATGTTAGAAGAGCCAATCTCCTGGTTTGAGTCAGCAAATTTATTTATGGATTAGTGGTGCTGGAAGAGCACAGCAGTTCAGGCAGCATCCAAGGAGCAGCGAAATCGACGTTTTGGGCAAAAAAATTATTTATGGTTGAGTGGCACAGTTCAGCAAAGTCTAACTGTTTCACTCTCACTCTATGCTGAGTTGTGATTTTGTTTCAAAAATATTTGTTCCTGGGACCTGGTCGTCACTGGTGTGGCCAGCATCTGCTGCCTATCTCTAATTACCCTTGAATAGAGTGACTTGTCGAGTGATTTCAGAATCACTTGAGTTTCAACAACATTGCTGTGCTTCTGGAGTCACAGGTAGGTTACACGCAGTTTCTACGGTGGATTTGAACCCATTTAAGTGAAGCATAAGATTGGGCTAGTGATATTATCTCAATGCCATTGTCACCTCCATTTCAATATAGTGATGGAAATTGCTATCAAACACTAGTACTGCAGCAATAATCTGTTCATGCTGTTCAATTTGATTTCTGTCAGGACTATTTGATTCCTCACTTCATTACAGCTTTGATCGAACCATGGATAAAGATCTGAATATCAGAATTGAGATAAGAGTGACAGCCCTGATATCAAATCAGCATTTGACCAAATGTAACATCAAGGAATTCTGGTTAAATCAAAATAAATAGGTACTGGGGAGAAAACGCTACAGGTTGGAGGCATTCCTAACAAAAGAAAATATTTGAGATTGTTGGAGTGTTATGGACTAGGCCAGACCACTCAAAACATTCTTAAGCAGGTAACTTTGCAATCTGTTTTGGTAAGTATACAGTGAAAATTCTCTGGAGTAAGCTAGGTTGACTGCCTGGGTTTAAAACAGACAAAAATTTATTTGCAAAATTATGGAATGAAACACAAAGAACAGAATAAAGAACACCTACAGAACTCAGTCTATTCAAACTGGACGTAATTATGCTGTTCTGAATGTGCACAACAGTCCGAATAAACAAACCCCTTACACACATCCCTGAACACTATATGTAATTTAGCATTGCCAAATCACCTAACTAGCACATCTTTGAAACAAAGGCTTACAGTTTGAAGTTAGAAAAGCAGAAGGAGAGAGGGCTTAGCAACCTGTTTCCATGCAGCTCACTGCTGGACTGAGTCTAACTTCAGTTTCAAGGTCAGTCCCCTTTATTATACAAGTTACTTCTAAAAACATAAAAACATTGGCCTAAAGTCTCATCTGTTTACGTATAAACAAAAAGGCCTCTTAATACCCTTTTATCTTTGTACCAAACCAGTCAATTTGGAGCCTGGCCTGTTTATGACCCTCTGGGGAAAAAAAACCAAAGACACAGTATCCTTGAGAAAAGGACCAGCTTTGTGACAGGAGGTCAATCATCTCAGTACCAGGACATTGCTGCAGGAGTTCCTCACGGTAGAGTCCTAGATGCAACCATCTTAAGCTGCTTCATCAATAACCTCCCTTCCATCATGGTCAGAAGTGTGGGATATTTGCCTGATTGTATATTCAGTACAATTTGCAATTTGCAGACTGCCAATATACAGTAAGACCTGGGCAATTCTTAGGCTTGAGCTGACAAATGGTGGAATGGTGGCTCAGTGATTAGCACTGCTAAACCCACAGCGTTTGGGACCAAGGTTCAATTCCAGCCTCTGGCATCTGTCTGTGTGGAGTTTGCACATTCTCCCTGCGTCTGTGTGGGTTTCCTCTGGGTGCTCCAGTTTCCTCCCACAGTCCAAAGATGTGCTAGTTAGGTGAATTGGCCGTGCTAAATTGCATATAGTGTTCAGGGATGTGTAGGTTAGGTGCATTAGTCATGGGAAATGTAGATTGATAGTGTAAGGCGAATAGGTCTGGGTGCAATGCTCTTTGGAGGGTCTTTCTGGACTTGTGCCAAATGGCCTGTTTCCACACTGTAGGGATTCTATGATTATATGAAGTAACATCTGTACCACACAAATGTAAAGCAATGACCAACAGGACAGAATCTAACCATCATTCCTTGACATTCAATGTCATGACCATCACCAAATCCTTCATTATCGACATTCTGAACTATACCATTGACTAGAAACTGAACTGGATCATCTGTATAAATGATGTCGCTAGAAGAACAAGTCAGAGACCGTGAATTCTGCGGTGAATAGCCTCACCAACTGACTCTCCAAAAGCCTGTCCACCATCGAAAGGAAGCCAGGAGTTTGATGGAATGCTTTCCATTTGCCTGGATAAGTGTAGTTTCAGCAATGCTTGAGAAGCACAACACCATTCAGGATAAAGCAACCCACTTGATTGACACCAACAATTACCACATTCAACATTCACTCCCTTCTCCATCAAACAGTGACAACAGTATGTACTGTTTAAAAGATTAATCCCCACCCCAGACAGACACACACACAGACAGACAAAGACCCACATGCACACATATATTTTGTGTGGTGAATATTTTTGGTACTTTCAGAGTTACATTGCACTTTGCTCAAAAACCACATACATTCATGTAGAACTCTGAGCTCAAAAACTGCATGAATTTATGTAAAACTCTGTTATCTCACTTTTTAGATTGGAATCAATCTAAACATCAGGTCATAGACAGAGAACATAGGGGGCTAACACCTTCAACATATTGTCTAGCTATCACCATTGTTAACAGCTAACCAGAGAATGCAACTTTTAAAAAAAAAGGGTTTTGTGATTTACACATGAAAGAAGTGAAACTATCACTGTATTCTAACAGATGAAAGGCTTAACAGACAATCAATTCTTCAATGTATAATTTCAGTTACATCACACTGCAAATTTTTGCTATAAATTCTGTGTTACGATCGAGCCCTCCACAATCACCTGGTGAAGGAGCGTCGCTCCGAAAACTAGTGTGCTTCCAATTAAATCTGTTGGACTATAACCTGGTGTTGTGTGATTTTTAACTTTGTACACCCCAGTTCAACACCGGCATCTCCGAATCCTGTTTAAAAGAAACACTGCAGCAATTAACCAAGGCTGCTTCAACAGCACCTTCCAAATTCATAACCTCTATTACTTAGAAGACAAAACTTTGGAAAGGCCAAAAAATCTGGGTGAGAGGAGAACTTACTCTTTGACTTTTGTACTCCTGGGACTGAATGGGCAAATTTACTTAAATTGGGCTTGTCTTTTAAAATCTATCATGGTTTTTTGGTACAAATATTGGTCATTTGGATGAGGCATCAATGAAACTAGACCTATTACAACTGTAGCCCAGTAGAGTCATAGTCATAGAGATGTACAGCATGGAAACAGACCCTTCGGTCCAATCCATCCATGCCGACCAGATATCCCAACCCAATCTAGTCCCACCTGCCAGCACCCGGCCCATATTCCTCCAAACTCTTCCTATTCATATACCCAACCAAATGCCTCTTAAATGTTGCAATTGTACCAGCCTCCTCCACATCCTCTGGCAGCTCATTCCGTACACGTACCACCCACTACGTGAAAAAGTTGCCCCTTAGGTCTCTTTTACCCCTCTCACCCTAAACCTATGCCCTCTAGTTCTGGACTCCCCGACCCCAGGGAAAAGACTTTACCTATTTATCCTATCCATGCCCCTCATAATTTTGTAAATCTCTATAAGGTCACCCCTCAGCCTCCGACGCTCCAGGGAAAACAGCCCCAGCCTGTTCAGCCTCTCCCTGTAGCTCAGATCCTCCAACCCTGGCAACATCCTTCTAAATCTTTCCTGAACCCTTTCAGATTTCACAACATCTTTCCAATAGGAAGGAGACCAGAATTGCACACAATATTCCAACAGTGACCTGATGAATGTCCTGTACAGCCGCAACATGACCTTCCAACTCCTGTACTCAATACTCTGACCAATAAAGGAAAGCATACCAAACACCTTCTTCACTATCCTATCTACCTGCGACTCCACTTTCAAGGAGCTATGAACCTGCATTCCAAGGTCTCTTTGTTCAGCAACACTCCCTAGGACCTTACCATTAAGTGTATAAGTCATGCTAAGATTTGCTTTCCCAAAATGCAGCACCTCGCACTTATCTGAATTAAACTCCATCTGCCACTTCTTAGCCCATTGGCCCATCTGGTCCAGATCCTGTTGTACTCGGAGGTAACCCTCTTCGCTGTCCACTACACTTCCAATTTGCGTGTCTTCTGCAAACTTACTAACTGTACCTCTTATGCTCGCATCCGAATCATTTATGTAAATGACAAAAAGTAGAGGACCCAGTACCGATCCTTGTGGCACTCCACTGGTCACAGGCCTCCAGTCTGAAAAGCAACCCTCCACCACCACCCTCTGTCTTCTACCTTTGAGCCAGTTCTGTATCCAAATGGCTAGTTCTCCCTGTATTCCATGAGATCTAACCTTGCTAATCAGTCTCTCATGGGGAACCTTGTCGAAATCCATATAGATCACATCTACTTCTCTGCCTTCATCAATCTTCTTTGTTACTTCATCAAAAAACTCAATCAAGTTTGTGAGACATGATTTCCCACACACAAAGCCATGTTGACTATCCCGAATCAGTCCTTGCCTTTCCAAATACATGTACATTCTGTCCCTCAGGATTCCCTCCAACAACTTGCCCACCACCGAGGTCAGGCTCACTGGTCTATAGTTCTCTGGCTTGTCCTTACCACCCTTCTTAAACAGTGGCACCACATTTGCCACCCTCCAGTATTCTGGCACTTCACCTGTGACTATCGATGATACAAATATCTCAGCAAGAGGCCCAGCAATCACTTCTCTAGCTTCCCACAGAGTTCTCAGGTACACCTCATCAGGTCCTGGGGATTTATCCACCTTTAACCGTTTCAAGACATCCAGCACCTCTTCTGTAATCTGGACATTTTGCAAGATGTCACCATCTTGTGGGCGGCACGGTGGCACAGTGGTTAGCACTGCTGCCTCACAGCGCCAGAGACCTGGGTTCAATTCCCGCCTCAGGTAACTGACTGCGTGGAGTTTGCACGTTCTCCCTGTGTCTGCGTGGGTTTCCTCCGGGTGCTCCGGTTTCCTCCCACAGTCCAAAGATGTGCAGGTCAGGTGAATTGGCCATGCTAAATTGCCCGTAGTGTTAGGTAAGGGGTAAATGTAGAGGTATGGGTGGGTTGCGCTTCGGCAGGTCGGTATGGACTTGTTGGGCCGAAGGGCCTGTTTCCACACTGTAATGTAATCTAATCTAATCTATTTCCCTACAGTATATATCTTCCATATCCTTTTCCACAGTAAATACTGATGCAAAGTATTCATTTAGTATCTCCCCCATTTTCTGTGGCTCCACACAAAGGCCGCCTTGCTGATCTTTGAGGGACCCTATTCTCTCCCTAGTTACCCTTTTGTCCTTAATATATTTGTAAAGACCCTTTGGATTCTCCTTAATTCTATTTGCCAAAGCTATCTCATGTCCCTGTTTTGCCATCCTGATTTCCCTCTTAAGTATACTCCGACTTTCTTTATGCTCTTCTAAGGATTCACTTGATCTATCCTGTCTGTACCTGACATATGCTTCCTTCTTTTTCTTAACCAAACCCTCAATTTCTTTAGTCATCCAGCATTCCCTATACCTACCAGCCTTCCCTTTCACCCTGACAGAAATATACTTTCTCTGGATTCTTGCTATCTCATTTCTGAAGGCTTCCCATTTTCCAGCCGTCCCTTTACTTGCGAGCATCTGCCTCCAATCAGCTTTTGAAAGTTCTTGCCTAATACCGTCAAAATTGGCCTTTCTCCAATTTAGAACTTGAACTTTTAGATCTGGTCTATCCTTTTCCATCACTATTTTAAAATGAATAGAATTATGGTTGCTGGCCCCAAAGTGCTCCCCCACTGACACCTCAGTCACCTGCCCTGCCTTATTTCCCAAGAGTAAGTCAAGTTTCGCACCTTCTCTTGCAGGTGCATCCACATACTGAATCAGAAAATTGTCTTGTACACACTTAAGAAGTTCCTCTCCATCTAAACCTTTAACACTATGGCAGTCCTAGTCGATGTTTGGAAAGTTAAAATCCCCTACCATAACCATCATATTATTCTTACAGATAGCTGAGATCTCCTTACAAGTTTGTTTCTCAATTTCCCTCTGACTATTGGGGGGTCTATAATACAATCCCAATAAGGTGATCATCCCTTTCACATTTCTCAGTTCCACCCAAATAACTTCCCTCGATGTATTTCCAGGAATATCCTCCCTTAGCACAGCTGTAATACTATCCCTTATCAAAAATGCCACTCCCCTTCCTCTCTTGCCTCCCTTTCTATCCTTCCTGTAGTATTTGTATCTTGGAACATTCAGCTGCCATTCCTGCCCATCCCTGAGCCATGTTTCCGTAATTGCTATGATATCCCAGTCCCATGTTCCTAACCATGCCCTGAGTTCATCTGCCTTCCCTGTTCGGCCCCTTGCATTGAAATAAATGCAGTTTAATTTATTAGTCCTACCTTGTCCCTGCCTGCCTTGTCTATTTGACTCCATCTGTTCTCAGCTGTTCCCGTCTCAGATCGATCTCTTTCCTCACTATCTCCCTGGGTCCAAACCCCCTTCCCACCTTACTAGTTTAAATCCTCCCAAGCAGTTCTAGCAAATTTCCCTGCCAGTATATTCGTCCCCTTCCAATTTAGGTGCAATCCATCCTTCTTGTACAGGTCACTTCTACCCCAAAAGAGATTCCAATGATCCAAAAATGTGAATCCTTCTCCCATACATCAGCTCCTCAGCCATGCATTCATCTGCTCTATCCTCCTATTCCTGCCCTTACTAGCTCGTAGCACTGGGAGTAATCCAGATATTACTACCCTTGAGGACCTCCTTTTTAAATTTCTACCTAACTCTCTGTAATCTCCCTTCAGAGTCTCAACCTTTTCCCTTTCAATGTCGTTGGTTCCAATGTGGACAATGACCTCCTGCTGGCCCCTCTCCCCCGTGAGAACATTCTGCACCCTCTCTGAGACATCCTTGATCCTGGCACCAAGGAAACAACACACCATTCTGCTTTTTCTCTGCTGTACCTCTGACTACAGAATCCCCTAACACAATTGATCTCTTGGAAGCCGACGTACCCCTCGTTGCATTAGAGCCAGTCTCAATACCAGAAATTTGGCTGTTTGTGCTACGTTCCCCTGAGAATCCACCACCCCCTACATTTTCCAAAACAGCATACCTATATCCACAAAAGACTCCTGCTCTAGTTGCCTACCTCTCTTACCCTTTCTGGAGTTAACCCATCTATGTGACTGTATCTGAGACTCCCCCCCCCCCCTTTCTATAACTGCCATCCATCACATACTGTTGCTGTTGCAAATTCCTCATCACTTCTATTTGTCTCTCCAACCGAACCACTTGATCTGATAAGATTTGCATCCAACAGCATTTGTGGCAGATATAACCCGCAGTAACTCTTAAACTCTCTTTAAACTCCCACATCTGACAAGAAGTACATATCACTGTAAAGGCTATTTACTCCTTCACAATCTACAGAGCCAGAAAATAACACTGTCTTATTCCTCTACAAACACTGCCCCAGGTTAAATTAATAGCTATGGCTTATATTTTAAGTTTAATCAAGAGACTTATCTCCAAAACATATAATCAAGAATGAATCCACTGTACCCACTACTGCAGCCTTTCTCTTGGACAGACTTAAAACAACAATTAACTTATCTGATTCTGTGCTGTGAACTTCGCCCAACGGTTCCTCCAAGATTACTTGTGAATTTCACTGTTAATTTTCCCAGATGCACTCCGATGTCCAGCGACACACGAATTCAAACAGCAAAGGCAATAACTGTGCAGGTTTTCTCTCTCTCTCCTTTACTGTCCTCACCATGTAAGTAGATAAGACCATCAAAAGAGGATAGGAAGGGAATAAAATTTTCTTTAGAAAATGCAAGAATATTTGTGCTGTTAAGTAAATCAAATGAACTGCTAAGAATTACTGCTGGGGAAGATTCCTGGGTGATTTTACCATTTGGTAAATCATGACCCAGAATGTACTGCAAGATTTTTGAAACCTGTTCATGTTATTCTCTTCAGGTTTCAGCCGAACTAAAAGACAATGAATGTAAACTGCAGGAGATGGAGACTTTTGTCCAAACATTGACTCGAGAAAGAGACCAAGCAGTATCTGCACTGCAGCTTCATGGTATTTTTCCAGAACAGAGTTCACAGGTGAAAATTATTTATTAATGTTTTGACCCTATTTTGTGCTTGTTTCTCACTTTCTGTTTATAAAAGTGAAAGACTATAACATGCTGATCGTATTGCAACTGCTGGAGTGCTTTCTCCAAAACAGGCTGCTCCTTTATTGTGAATTGCGAAATAAGCATGATTCTCCATAATGATGATAATTCTGCCAAAGCTGTTTGGAAAGGAACACTTTTTCGTACAAGGTTCCACAAACCAGCCCAATACTAGATAATTTCCTTCAAAAAGAACTATGATTTTGGAGTAAGTTAATTTATACCATACTGCTAATCTATCTAGGATTGTACAAATAGTATAAAGTAGTTCATTTTTCAGTACCCAATCCTTACCCCCAAGCATAGGGATTCAGGAGAGGACAGATGTTTTATAAATAGGAGAGAGGAAAAACAGGAGGATTCTCTGCACCTTCAGTTTTACAATCTGAAAAGTGAAAGAGCAGTTTCCTTCTTGTGTGAACAGGTAATATGGAGAAACTTAAAAGAGAAAATCCCAGTTAAAAAAATAAATTCCACCAATTGTCCTTTACTTAGCTTCAGTATGGGATTACATGTTTCTAAACAAATTTAGCTAAATCTATGGCAGAATGTACACATGCTCCGTCACTGTGCTGCCCTTAGACACTTTTTCACTTCTTCAACTGAACTGAAGTGCTTTTCAAATGGTACTATAGCAGCCAATTAGATTTATATACTGATTTCTGTGTATCAAAAATCCCAAAATACTTTATAAGAAGAGTTGTAAAGACCAAGCCAAATTAAGAAATAGTGGTAGACCAGGTGATCAATATGGACAAAGTGCATAGTTTAGAGGAGATTTGTAGAATTGGAAAGACGGATTGCAAAAGTCTTAGCTGAGTTCCAGAGTGCAAGAATGTGAGGCTAAAGGCTGAGACACTAATTCTGATGCTAAGCGAGAAAGGAGTGCTCTTGAGGGGGGTTTAAACTAACTCTGCAGGGGCATGGGAACCTAGACTGTAGCTTTAGGGTGCAGGACCTGGAGTGTAGGGAGGTTAGGAACATGGCATCAATCGCAAAGGAGGGTGCCTGTAAACAGGAAAGTGGCTTGAAGTGTGTATACTACAATGCAAGAAGTATACAAAATAAGGTAGGTGAACTTGCAGCGTGGGTTGGGACCTAGAATTTCAATGTTGTGGCTATTACGGAGACATGGGTAGAACAGGGACAGGATTGGCTTTTGCAGGTTCCAGGGTTTAAATGTTTTAGTAGGGTAAGAGGTGGGGGTAAAAGAGGGGGAGGTGTGGCATTGCTTGTCAAAGATAGTATTACAGCGGAGGAAAGGACGATGGTTGAAGACTCGCCATCTGAGGTAGTTTGGGCTGAGGTTAGGAATAGGACAGGTGAGGTCACCCTGTTAGGAGTTTTCTACAGGCCTCCTAATAGTTCTAGAGACATAGAATAAAGGATTGCGAGGATGATTCAGGAGAAGAGTGAAAGTAATAGGGTGGTTGTTATGGGGGACTTTAACTTTCCAGATATTGACTAGGAAAGCTATAGCTCGAGTTCGTTAGATGGGTCGCTGTTTGTCCAATGTGTGCAGGAGGGTTTCCTGACACAATATGTAGACAGGCCAACAAGAGGTGAGGCCATACTGGATTTGGTTCTGGGTAACGAACCAGGCCAGGTGTTAGAATTGGAGGTAGGTGAGCACTTTGGGGACAGTGACCACAATTCGGTGACTTTTATTCGAGTGATGGAGAGGGATAAGTGTGCACTGCAGGGCAAGAGTTATAGCTGGGGGCAGGAAAATTATGATGCGGTGAAGCACGACTTAGGATGCGTGGCTTGGAAAAATAGGTTTCAAGGGAAGGGCGCAATTGATATGTGGAGCTTTTTCAAGGAGCAACTATTGAGTGTCCTTGATAAGTATGTACCTGTCAGGCAGGGAGGAAAGGGTCGTGTGAGTGAGCCGTGGTTTAATAAGGAATTGGAATCCCTTGTTAAAGGGAAGAGGGCGGCCTATGTAAAGATGAGGCGTGAAGGTTCAATTGGGGCGATTGAGAGTTATAAGGTAGCCAGGAAGGATCTGAAGAGAGAGCTAAGAGCAGCAAGGAGGGGACATGAAAAGTCCTTAGTTGGTAGGATTAGGGAAAACCCAAAGGCTTTCTATAGGTATGTCAGGAATAAAAGAATGACTAGGGTAGGAATAGGTCCAGTCAAGGATAGTAGTGGGAAGTTGCGTGTAGAGGCTGAAGAGATTAGGGAGACACTGAATGAATACTTTTCGTCAGTATTCACTCAGGAACAGGACATTGTTACCGATGTGAATACTGAGTCACAATTAATTAGAATGGACGGCTTTGAGATATGTAGGGAAGAGGTGTTGGAAATTCTGGAAAGGGTGAAAATAGATAAGTCCCCTGGGCCTGATGGCATTTATCCTAGGATTCTCTGGGAAGCAAGGGAGGAGATTGCAGAGCCATTGGCCTTGATTTTTATGTCCTCGTTGTCTACAGGAATAGTATCAGAAGACTGGAGGATAGCAAATGTGGTTCCCTTGTTCAAGAAGGGGAGTAGGGATAACCCTAGTAACTATAGGCCGGTGAGTCTCACTTCTGTTGTGGGCAAAGTCTTAGAGAGAATTGTAAGGGATAGGATTTATGAACATCTGGATAGGAATAATGTGATCAAAGATAGTCAGCATGGTTTTCTGAAGGGCAGGTCGTGCCTCACAAACCTTATTGAATTCTTTGAGAAGGTGACTAAGGAGGTGGATGAGAGTAAAGCAGTAGATGTGATGTATATGAATTTTAGTAAGGCGTTTGATAAGGTTGCCCATGGTAGGCTACTGCAAAAAATACGGAGGTATGGCATTGATAGTGAGTTGGAGGTTTGGATTAGGAATTGGCTGGCTGGAAGAAGACAGAGGGTAGTAGTTGATGGTAAAGGTTCATCTTGGAGTGCAGTTACTAGCGGTGTTCCGCAAGGATCTGTTTTGGGACCATTGCTGTTTGTCATTTTTATAAATGACCTGGAGGAGGGGCTAGAAGGTTGGGTGAGCAAGTTTGCGGATGATACGAAAGTCGGTGGAGTTGTTGACAGTGAGGAAGGATGTGGCAGGTTACAGCGAGATATAGATAAGCTGCAGAGCTGGGCAGAAAGGTGGCAAATGGAGTTCAATGTAGGTAGGTGTGAGGTGATTCACTTTGGTAAGAGTAACAAGAAAATGGGGTACTGGGCTAATGGGCGGATACTTGGTAGTGTGGATGAGCAGAGGGATCTTGGTGTCCATGTACACAGATCTCTGAAAGTTGCCAACCAGGTAAATAGTGCGGTGAAGAAGGCATATGGCGTACTGGCTTTTATTGGTAGAGGACTTGAGTTCCGGAGTCCTGAGGTCATGTTGCAGTTGCATAAGACTCTGGTGTGGCCACATCTGGAGTATTGTGTGCAGTTTTGGTCGCCATACTATAGGAAGGATGTGGAGGCACTGGAACTGGTGCAGAGGAGGTTTACCAGGATGTTGCCTGGTATGGTAGGAAGATCGTATGAGGAAAGGCTGAGGCACTTGGGGCTGTTTTCATTGGAGAAAAGAAGGTTTAGGGGTGACTTGATAGAGGTGTACAAGATGATTAGGGGTTTAGATAGGGTTGACCATGAGAACCTTTTTCCATGTATGGAGTCAGTTATTACGAGGGGGCATAGCTTTAAATTAAGGGGTGGTAGGTATAGGGCAAATGTTAGGGGTAGATTCTTTACTCAGCGAGTCGTGAGTTCATGGAATGCCCTGCCAGTAGCAGTGGTGGACTCTCCCTCTTTTTGGGCATATGGAGGATAGTGGGCTAGTGTAGGTTAGGTGGGCTTGGATCGGCGCAACATCAAGGGCCAAAGGGCCTGTACTGCGCTGTATTTTTCTATGTTCTATGTTCTAATAGTTTAGAGTTGAAACAACAGATTGTGTTTGTTTGAGTTCACAAATAGGAATATAGTGTACTAGAGCCAAGGATATGTTAAAGCTACACTAATTTTCATTGAGCTCCTGCTATAATATCATACTTTGCTTTGGCAGCCTTATTCTGGCAATGATGTCAAGGCAATTGACAGGGCTTAGAAGAAATTCATAAAGATGGTATCACTGATCAGACATTAGTTACCTATAAAGATTAAATTATTTGAAACAAAATGAGAGGAGAACTGATAATAATTACAGTAAATGCAGGTCATTTCATGAAGATAAATCAGGAAATACTATTTCAGTGAACTGATGAGTTGATAACTAGGTGTAAATTTAAGATTGAGGAAAAAGAAGAGGTTTGAATACTCTTCCTGTTTGTAGGATGTTTGGACATGTATAAATAGTGAGGGAAAGAGAGTTTGTAGTAGCTTTTAAAAGGGAAGGGGATGAAAATTTGCATCACAAAATGTGAATTGCTACACTAGCTGTGAGCCCGAATGGCATAGAGGAATACAGATCCTGTAATGGCTGAAGGGCCTGTTCCTTTGCTGTATTGTTCTTTATTCTTTGTTTTTAATTTTGTTGGACATTTTGTAGGAAACGGTGTGACAAACAGGTTTGAAAATATTGGCGTTTTGTGTAGGATTGCAGCATAGATTTGGAATCTTTGAACAAATCATACTTGAACTTATCCGTTTGGGGGGAGAAAGTTTGGAAAATATTAAATGAATTTGTTGAGACTGGTAATAGGTGAATGTGATGTTAAAGAGTTTGTTACATATATGAATTTTATAAGTTGTTATTTTTGGGGTCTGTATTTTGGTTGTTAGTTTTGGGCCTGTATTTCTAATTTAGAGTGAAATGGAGGAGTGAAGGAGATCATGTGACCTTTCAGCTGTTTACTGAACTGCGAGCAGGGTGACTTGCAGATTTCAAAATTCTTGAGACTTTCTCGGGGCTTTATTTGAACTGGTGTTCCCTTTTCATTCTAATTCATTTACTAGATGATGCAATCACTTAGTAACAATACCTTTACCTTTGTCTTGGTGTTTTGGGTCTTTGGACTCTCAAGCAGAATTAGGATCATCAATATTCTCCAAAATTATCAATCCTCCACTAAAGGCAAAGCCATGACACAACAAAACTGTTAATATCCTAGACACCATAGTATTTAAATTGGCACAACAGACAAATGTTAACAACAAAAGATGTTTTTTAAAATAACGGACCTACTTTTCTAAATATAAAAAGTCATCACCCTAAACATAGCTTCCACGGGACTGGTGAAGTTGCAGCTAATGCAGTTCCATCACCTGCACACACAACTGGAACATTTTAACCAATCCACACCCCACTTGCAACCCCACAATCCCACTGATTCAGCCCCCTCAGATCCAGCTCTGAGTGAGCAGGATGTCTGACATTCTTTTTGAACCTGGGTCCCAGAACATTATCTGGGTCTCTGGATTAACAGTCTAGTGATAATACCACTATACCATCAACTTCATAAAATATTCCTGTTCTTATCTGTTAGCCAGGCTCCCTGTTTGGACTAAATTAACAGTCCCAATCAGGGAACTCATATTCTGAGAGATCCACCTGGCTGACTTCATTACAATCACTACATATAGCAAGTAATTGAGATGGCTAATTGAATAGTACACTTTGAAAACAATCAGAATTGAACATAATAAAAAGGAATAATAACAAAAACTGGTGGAGAAACACAATACGTCTGACAGTATCTGAAGAGAAAGGAACAGAGTTAACGCTTTGAGTTCAATATAACTTTAGAATTGTTCAGAAGTGCAGGAAGTGACTTGATTGAAGTGTGTAAAAGTCTGAACAGTCTTGACAAGGCAGACATGGGAATGATGTTTCCTCTTGTGGGTTAGTCAAGAACTCAGGAGTACTGTTTAAAAAAAATTATGGATAATCCCTTTAAGGACAGGGATGAGGGGATTTTCTTTCTCTCTGAGGGTTGAGCATCTTTGCAATAGTGTGAGATTATTAGAAAGCCTCTTGTCACTTAGCCTTGCAAAAGTCTCAATGTCAATGAGTAAATTACCACCTGAAGTATCCCAGGATAATTCCTAATACTTGTGAAATTGTAAAACATCAAGCTATTTGTACTTGACCTCTAGAAGAGAAAATGAGCATGCAAAAAAATGCTCTAAATAAAAGTACAAAATTGTGTAACAATTTGCCATACCTGTATTTTCAACCTTTCTGAAAATTCAGTGCAGTGTATTTTCTCATACTGTCTATCTCTGTGGCTCTATGGAATGAGCATGCCCTCTAGTGGAGAAATGTATCTAAATTTCATTGGGGTTTAAAGTAGGCCAGGTTTTCCTGCTATTTGGTCTCCATCCTGCAGTTGTAGCTCATCTGTGAAATGTAGCTGGGAAAATTGATGAGGAATTTGCAAGAAACACTGGCAGTTTTAAAAAAGAAAAATCCCTGGGATAGTCATGTGCCAGTATTGAGGATGGCCTGTTGAACCATGTCAAAATCCCATCTGCTGCATGCAAATAAGATTTAGGTTCTATACTGAAGTCCACATTGGATTTCTTTCTCTGACAAACTGTGATCTGCTTCAATCAAATCCTGTGAAAGTAATATTGCTGATTGCTGGATGGCACTGGAGAAATAAATATGTTGCCAAAAGCTTTCTTGCTGGATAATTCATTTATTAAAACTTTGCAAATAAAAATAGATGACGGTTTCACTATCTCCAACTTACCAATATTGTCAACTTTGCTGCAGATTGTGTAAAGATTAATTCAGCCATGAAGTTTAGAATGTAATGGTATTTCCATATGTGAACTCTGCTATACTATGCTTAAAGTGATGGTCTAAAGGATTATAAAGAGAAGCTCAAAGAGGATAACTTCCATTCAGGCACCATTGGAGACAGCTGTCATTTTATTGCTCAGGAACTGGTGCACATCTACACCAGAAGGTCAGCATTGGCATGGCAGTAAAAGTCACTGGGCTACTTTTGTTACAATATTTTTCCAGCAGCTCGGGGTTCATTTATAATTTCAGTCAATCTGCTACTGCTGCTGCATCAGGCATATAATTGGTGCCTTGTTGGTGTGAACTTTCCACTTTATTTCCAATATTAATTTTCAGATAGATGTCATCAATAGGACCCACTTGACTGTCCTTCACTTTGAGCAAGCTATTTTCTTCCCAAAACAAAATACCATTCTCTCAATACACAATGTAACATAAAGCAGCTCATTATGTACATGAATGCAAGCTATTCCAGCAGCTGCAGTTGTACTTTCATTTTAAAATAGTCCCTAATGTCAATGCTATTCATAAGTACAAGGCAGGTTTCTGAATAGTTGCTTATTGACTAAGGCTACCTTTTATATCAGTGCCTGATGATACTGGTTTGGAACGAGAGTTCATTCCATCGTATTTATCACTAAGTAGACCATAAAGATTGAGAAGACACACTTCAGGTTTCCACACCAATCTATTATAGCACTCTAGTACAGTCTTGTTAGATGTCTTTAGTTGTTTTATTTTGCTAGTTCGTAGTCCAGTGGGTGAAGATTGCAGAGAGGTAAATCAGGACGATTAGCCACAGTCAGAGTACCTTTTGGTCCGATGGGAGGGACAGAAAGGTTACAACAGAGATTCAGCCATGAGTGGAAGAGAAGTGGTACTGCTATGTTTCCCTCTTATTGTGTTATTAATGTTTAATTACATATATTTCCACATGGTGCACTGGAATATTAATGTAAATTGCCTGTGCAAGTTTAGGAGTGGGAATTAAACCTATAACTCAGAAACGAGAGTACGATCAACTGAGCAGATTCACATAAAAGGATTAAATTTCTGTCAGTAGCCATGATATGCAATAAAACCGAGATGACTGCATGCAGCTGATTATGAAGGTGATAACAAACAGTCACACAAAAGCTTTTGTGAAGTTGTCACTGAGGGAACACTTCTGTATGGAGGCTAGGGATATAATACATGCCATGCTGCTTTCTGGGATATAAAGCAGTCAGAGAGACTACACGGAAAGAAGACACTATGGATTACCTGAGTATATGCTGCTTTTGATGTTACCTCAAGGATTCAAACAGGCAAAATAAGTAAACATTAACCTGTCCTCTCAAAAGGAAAAATAATTTTCTGAATGGTATCATTTAATTACACAAAAGTATCACTGTATTTCGCTATTTCTGGGTCCTATTTTCATGATTCTGCCTATTTGTCATGAATTCTAGGCCTTCTTTTCCTTCACAGTCTTGTCTTTTTTGGTATTTATTAATTCTTTTTTTTATCTCCAGCTGAGCTAGAATAATTGCAGGTGGTCTGAGATTTTATTTGTACCACTCATAATTGACAATGCTAGATTGGATGTTTAAAAGCTATTCACACCATCTTGCAGAATACTTGAATTTTCTGAGATTTCCTCATTAATCACAAAGAATGCTCTTTGACAACCCCTATTTTACACTAGTACTCAACTTCTGTGTTTCATCACACAAGCCTCTGATACAATATTTTGATGTGGAGTTTTCACCTGTTTGTACAAATTCAATAAACCAAAAAAGACAGTGATCACATTTTGTCTTCAACTTGGCAGAATGCAATACCTGAAAAAGGAAATATAAATAATGCAGAATTCCCTTCAGATGTTATTCGGAAGCTCCAGGAGCAGAATGTGAACCTGCGTAGCGTTATTGCACAAATGAGGAAAGAGATGGAGATGCTGAGTGAGCAAAGTCCTGCCAACCAAAACCAGAATCAATCATTTGATAAGACTGGATCATTCAAGAGCCCCAAAGAACCATCTAAAGATATTATGACCCCATGCACTCCAGGTAACCAGCTTTTAGTGAAACTTGGAACACACGATCGTACCAAAAAGTTCTTCAGAGTTCCTTCGAATGTTCAGTTTATTAAGCAGTACATTGCTGAAAAGTACTGTTCAGCTTGATTCTTAGCCGATGCTCAGTCGGATGGTCCCAGCCAAATTAGTAGCAAAGACTTTAAAAAGTATTTAAGCTCCTCAGGACAAGGAAGGAAAGTTTAGATTAATTCTTCTCACAATCTGGTCAGATTGGAAGAGCCTTGATTTCTTCCTGCTGTAATAATCAGGAGTAAATGGCCTTTTAGCAGTTTTCCAGTTTGAGAAGATCACATCAGGATTGAATATGGGTGGCATGGTGGCACAGTGGTTAGCACTGCTGCCTCAGAGCGCCAGAGACCCGGGTTCAATTCCCACCTCAGGCAACTGTCTGTGTGGAGTTTGCACATTCTCCTCGCATCTGCGTGGATTTCCTCTGGGTGCTCCGGTTTCATCCCACAGTCCAAAAAAATGTGCAGGTTAGGTGAACTGGCCATGTTAAATTGCCCATAGTGTTAGGTGAAGGGGTAAATGTAGGGTCTGGGTGGGTTGCTCTTCGGAGGGTCAGTGTGGACTTGTTGGGCCGAAGGGCCTGTTTCCACACAGTAAGTAATCTAATCTAATCTAATGAATATGGAACTTGGTACATTGAATGGGTTTTGGTCGGTAGAGAGGGATACTTAGAACAGTGAATGGGGACTCAGTACAGACTGCTATCCAGTGTAGTGAAAAAGGGCTTGATTTGCGCAAACATGATACCCAGTGCAGTGGGAAGTTAATGGGGAAATGTGAATGCTTTGCAATGCTTTGGTCTGTATATTCAACTGAACAAGATAATGCGATTTTAAATGCATTTCACAGCAAGTCCTTAATTTTAATACATTTTTACACAAATTTCCTATCTCTGATTTTATTGCTCCTTTTATTTAATGAAATCAAAATGGATGTGATGACAGAATAGAATTCTGTTGCACAAAATAAGTTGGAAAGAAAACTTTCCTAAAATCTCAATATATCCCAGTAATCACACCTGCTAGCATCTTGTTTGTTATCTCTCTGTGCATTGGGCCAACCAGAAGCACGTCCAAGGAATTCATATTGGATTTGAAATGTTAACTGTGTTTCTCTATCTTCATATGCTGGAAGGCCTGCTGAGTTTCTACAGGACTTTCTGTTCTTAAACCAGAAACATTTACTGAGATTAATTTTCTGTTTTTTTGCCTCTGATGTATAATAATGTGAGCAAACTGATACAAAATTACTATATACTTTAAGTTGAAATGACTCCAATATTATTTCTCTACTCTTCAAGAGTATGTTAAATCTTTGGAAGATGAGGTTCATGAACTGAAACAAAAGTGCAGAAAGTTGGAAGGACAACTAGAAGATATTTCAAAAACTTCTCATAAAAACAAGGTTCCCATTCCAAGCCTCCCTGCAGACATTACCTATCTTCAGAACCACACTCGTACTTTAAATGAGACTGTAGGTAAGAACACTACATTGTGAAACACGCAGCATCATAAATTATGCAATGTCCAAAATTTTCATTCACCTCAAAACTCTTTTAATTTACAGGATCACATGTAATACATTTGGAGCAGCATTATATAGTGTATTGCTTCTCATCATTTTTAAGGATAACCAGTATGCTATAATGTTATGTGATACTCTGAATTTATTATTACAAATTGATTCCATCCTTATTTCCACTATTGCAATTATTCCATTCCTTTTCCCTTTCTTACCAGATCTTTATTCACAATTTGGCTATTTAATTCACCAGTTGTTCCACAGAATAGCTTCCTCTTTATTTAAAGAGTAGAAGTCTGCCCTTTTGTGAATTTTAATATTGAACTGATGTTTTTTTTAAAAGGCATGTACAATTTTAAAGTTGTTGATCTGCCCACTGAATCATTATTACAGGAAGAATTATAATGTCATCCACAAAATCAAGCAATGTACAAATGATGGACCAGATATTTAGTTGTTTTGCCATATCTGTTCATTCTAGCCAGGACCTCAGAGGGTGCATTGTTAAGTGGTAGTAATGATAGATTCACAGAATGGTTGTAGCAAGACGAACATCGCTGGTCCCATGCCTCTCTGTTTGTTCCCCTTAGCCCTGTAAATCTTTCTCTTCAGATAATTATCCAATCCTTGAATGATTACCTGCTTTGCCTTTCTGTACATGAAATGGATCCATTTTATTTCTATCTTCCTCTGTGATTGACAAAGGTAAACTATCCCTCTTGTTTCTTCGTGATTTGTCTGCATTCTTTGAAATGGTTAACTATGCCATCCTTCTCCAACATGTCTTCACTAGCAATGAACATGTTTGAACTGCACTTCTATGGCTCCATTTTTGCGCATTCAATCATAGCCAGAGAATCACCTGCTATAACCAGAGGCAGAACTCCTCATCAAAAACTGACGTGGGGCAAGAGGATTGGTTGCTTAGGAATTAATTTTAGAGGCTGAGTGAGTAGTCCTGGGAGAGAGATAGAGTGTGTAAAGTTTTTATTTTCTGTTGTTTGTAGTTGTTAAGAATTGAGACAGAAGGAAAAATCTGCTTTGTGGAGTAGAAGGTTAAGTAACTGGTTCCTAGTTTATTGTCCGCAATTGATAAGGTTAACAATGGCAGGAGAACATAGTCCCGTGGAATACTCCTCCTGTATTATGTGGGAAATCAGGTACTCTTCTAGTGACCATGGCAATCATATATGCAGGAAGTGTGTTCAGTTGCAGCTCCTGATTAGCTGATTGGAGCACCTGGAGCTGTGGATGGACTCCCTGTGGAGCATCTGTGATTCTGCAGATGTTGTGAATAGCACATTTAGTGAGTTCATCACACCGCAAGTAAGACCTACACAAACAGAAAAGCATTGGGTGACCACCAGAAACAGGAATAAGCGTGGGCAGGCTGTGCAGGAGTCCCCTGTAGCCACCTCCTGCTCAAACAGATACACCATTTTGAATACTCTTGTGGGGGGTTGGGGTGGGGGTGGGGTGGGGGGGAAGGGAGCGAAATGGCATCTCAGGACAAAACAGCCAAGGTTGCAGCACCACAGTTCGCTCTGCTGCACAGCAGGGAAGGAAAAAGACTGGGACAACTTCAATTATAGGGGATTCACCTGGAAGGAGAACTGCTAGGTGGTTCTGTGATAGCAAGCAAGACTTTTGAATAATATGTTGTTTCCCTGGTGCCAGGGTCAGGGATGTTTCAGAGGATCTGCAGGATGTACTGAAGGGGAGGATGAATAGCCAGCAGTCATGGTACATATCAGTACCAACAACACAGGTAAAATAGACATAAGCTCCGGCTGAAGGAATTTAGAGAGTTGGATAGTAGATTAAAGAGGCTATTAAGGTTGTAGTCTCCAGATTACTTCCAGTGCCATGTCCTACTGACTGTAGGAATAAGAAGGTAATTCAGATGAACATGTTGCTAAAGGGATAGTGTAGGAAGAAAGATTTTTGGAGTATTGGGACAGCTTCCAGGGTAGGTGAAACTTCCGAAAGAAACCGACAACAAACTCGCAGTCCTGGACATCACAGTCAAAAGAAAGGACAACAGAGAACTACAAACCTGCATATACAGAAAACCGACAAACACTGACCAAATACTTAACTACACCAGCAACCATCCCAACACACACAAACGAAGCTGTATCAGATAATTATCCACTCCAACGAGCCACCACACACTGCAGCACAGACAAACTTCGGAAAACAGAGAAGAACCACCTATACAACGTATTCAAGAAGAACGGATACTCAAATAATAGTGCGCAGATTCTTCAAGAACAAACCACGACAAGCAGACCAAACACAGTCAGAAACCCTAACCACCTTACCATACATCAAAGAAGTTTCAGAAATGACAGCCAGACTACTAAGACCCCTCGGAATCCTAGTAGCACACAAACCCACCAACACTCTCAAACAAAAACTAACAAACTTAAAAGACCCAGTACAACCCATGGACAAAACCAATGTCATCTACAAAATTCCATGCAAGGACTGCCACAAACACTACGTAGGACAAACAGGAAGAAAGCTAGCCACCAGGATACACAAACACCAGCTAGCCACAAAAAGACACTATCCTCTCTTCCTCGTATCCCTACACACGGATGAAAAAAACCACCATTTCGACTGGGACAACATATCTATTCTGGGACAGGCTAAGCAAAGACATGCCAGAGAATTCCTAGAGGCCTGGCACTCCAACCACAACACCATAAACAAACACACAGATCTAGATGCCACCTATCAACCCCTCAGAAAACGAACAGGAAATGACATCACCACAAACCCCAGGAACCCCATCCAGGAGAAAGATATAAATAGAAAGCAGGAGACAATAGCTACGCTTCACTTGGAGGTCGCCACTGATGATATTACCTAGCCAGATAATGAAACGTCTGGATATCAAACCTACAGCTCAGCAAGCAAACCTACACCCGTATAATTAGTAAGTTGTTGCAGATGACACAAAAATTGATGGTGGTGTTGATGGTGAAGAGGATGGTCTGAGGTTACAGTCTGATATTGATCAGCTGATAAAATGGACAGAGCAATGACAGATGGAAAGTAGGAGTCTTTTAAAAGTAGTATGGTGAGAATTCAAGGCCAACATGTTCCTCTTAAGAGCAAGGGCTGTAAGCCTGCGGAACCCTGGATGTCAAGGAATATAAAGAGTTGAAAAGTGTGGCACTGGAAAAGCACAGCTGGTCAGGCAGCATCCGAGGAGCAGAGGATGACATTTCGGGCATCAGCCCTCCATCGGGAAGGGGGCTGAGAGAGGGTAGGGATGAGGCTATTGGGGAGGTAGTTGGGAAGGCGTTAGGTGATGCAGGTAGGTGTGATTGTGATTGGTTGGTGGGAAGGGTGGACCGGATAGGTGGGAAGCAAGATGAACAGGTGGGACAGGTCAAGAGGACGGTGCTGAGTTGGAGGGTTGGATCTGGGATGAGATGGGGGGAGGGAAGATAAGGAAACTGGTAAAGTCAACGTTGATACTGTGTGGTTGAAGGGTCCTAAGGCAGAAGATGAGATGTTCTTCCTCCCGCCATTCGGTGGCTTGGATTTGGCAGTGGAGGTGGCCCAGAACTTGCATGTCCTTGATGGACTGGGAGGGGAAGTTGAAGTGGTCAGCCACAGGGTGGTGGGCTTGCTGGGGTGTGTCCCCCAGAAATGTTCCCTGAAAGGCTCACAAGTTGGCGTTCCATCTCCCCAGTGTAGAGGAGACCACATCAAGAGCAGTAGACACAGTAGGTGAGGAATACAGAAAGTTTGATAAAGAAAAAGAAGAAAGCATATGTCAGATACAGTGCATTAAAAAAGGAGACAGGCTCTTCAAAAGTTCAGAAAGTATAGAAAGTTACGTAAAAAGGAAATGAGGAGGGCAAAGAGGGGCCATATCTTTGGCAGATGGGATCAAGGAAAACCCCAAAGCTTTTTATAAGTTTATTAAAAGTGGGAGAATTACCAGAGAAAGAGAGGGACCTATTAGAAACCAAAGGGGCAACATGTGCATGGAGCCAATGGACATGTAAATAAATACTTCTCATTTGTATTCACAAAGGAGAAAGACACTGTAACTAGGGATTTCAGTTGGGATGGTGAGGTTCTGGAAAACATTAATCTTAATGAGGAAGAGATAGTAGATGTCTTAGCAGGCATTCAGGGCCATAAATCCCTGAATTGCATCCCAAGCTGTTATGGGAGGCAAGAGAGGAGATTGCTGGAGCCCTGGCAAATATATTTGCTGCTTTGCTGGCCACAGGTGACTTGGGGATCGCTAATGTGGTTCCTTTGTTCAAGAAGGTCAGCAGGGATGGGGCAGGTAATTACAGATGAGTTAGTTTGACCTCAGTAGTAGGAAATTACTGAAAAAAATTCTGAAGGAAAGATTAATCAAATAATTTAGACAGGCAAGGATTGGTCAAGGATGATCAGCAACGATATTTAGTGGAAGATGCTGTTTGACTGATTTAATTGAGATTTTTGAAAAGGTGAGTAAATATATTGAAAAGGGTAATGTAGTTGATTTTTACATGGACTTTAATTAGGCCTTTGACAAGGTCTCACGTGGAATGCTGGTCCAAAAGGTAAAAGCCTAGGGGATCCAAAGCAAGTTTGCAAACTGGATCCAAAATTGGCTTACAAATAGGAGGCAAAAGATGACAGTGGAGGGTTGTTTTTGTAATTGGAAGCCTGTGAACAGCAGTGTACCACATGGTTCGGTGATGGGACCCTTAATGTTTTATTATGTACATTAATGACTTAGATGTGAATATGGAAGGTGTCGGAGAAATGTCCTGTTTCCAAGAAACCTTGTACACGGACCTTGTGAAATTACACGTTTGTTTATTTCATGATATAGTGTGAAGAGGTCAATGACTGCACAGCTCGGAATGGCCGCTCAGCACTGATGAGTTTTAACCTCTTCCCTTAGCTACAGGCATATAAAGGGTTACAAATGGCTGATTGTTTGTTGCAGAACAATACAGGTCTAACTATGATAGATGGTTTAACAATATTAAAAGGCTAACAACACTACTGGTCTAACAACATTGATTAGTTGAACAATTGAAACTGATCAGGTGGCATCCTGTTCATAGTAGCAAGCGGTCAGAGACTATCAATAATAAATAGTTTGGACATCTTGTCAGCAGGGGTATTGTTTTAGCTGGAGTTCTCATGAGGAGAGAGACCACTCTGGGGACTCATCAGTGGGTGCGGTGGTACAACTGCATTTGTCAGTGAGAGAATCCAATTAGCGGGCCATTTAACTAAATTGTTTCCTCTGGTCAGGAAATTGGCTTTCATAGCCAATTCCTGTGAATGACTTCAGCAAATTAGCTTGTATGTCTCCTATAAGCAGGGAAAATGACTTCCACAATCAAATGGTTTCCCTTCTCCCACAGAAAGTATCATTAGTAAGTTTGCAGAAGACATGAAAATTGGTGATGTTGTTAATAGTGAAGAGGATGATCTCAGTTGAAACTTTATTGCTGGAACAGCACAGCAGGTCAGGCAGCATCCAGGGAACAGGAGATTCGACGTTTCGGGCACAGGCCCTTCTTCAGGCCTGTGCCCGAAACGTCGAATCTCCTGTTCCCTGGATGCTGCCTGACCTGCTGTGCTGTTCCAGCAATAAAGTTTCAACTTTGATCTCCAGCATCTGCAGACCTCACTTTCTCCTAGAGGATGATCTTAGGCTACTGTCTGATATTGATCAGCTGGTAAAATTGGCAGAGCAATGGCAGATTAGAATTCAATCCAATTGTGCAAGGTGATGCATTTTGAGAGGTCTAAAAAGGGAATTATATATGCATTTTATGGTAGGTCCTTAGGGAGTACTGAAGAACTAAGGGAGAAAATGAGGACTGCAGATGCTGGAGATCAGAGTCCAAAAAGTATGGTGCTGGAAAAGCACAGCCGATCAGGCAGCATCCGAGGATGGCGAAGAGCTTATGCTTGAAACGTCGACTCTCCTGCTCCTTGGATGCTGCCTGACCGGCTGTACTTTTCCAGTGCCATACCTTTTGACTCTGAAGAACAAAGGGACCTTGGTGTACAAGTCCACAGATTCCTGAAGGTATCAGCACAGGTGGACAGGGTGGTTAATGAGGTATATGCCTTCATTAGCCAGTACAAAAAAATCTAGGAGCAAGAAAGTCTCAGTATTAATTTATAAAATATTGGTCAGGCCACAGTTGGAATACCGTGTGCAGTCTAGTCGCCATATGATCAGAGGAATGTGATTGGCAGGAGTAAGTAGTTTAGAGGAGATCTGAGGAAAACTTTTTTTCACCCAGGCAGTGGTAGATATATGGAACATACTGCTTGAGAGGGTGGTGGAGGCAAGTACTCTCTCAATGTTTGAGGCATCTGGATGAGTACATAAAATGCCAGGGAATAGTAAGCTACGGACCAAATGCAGGTAAATGAAATTAGTGTAGTTTGGTGTTTGTTGGTTGGCATAGACATGGTAGACTGAAGGGACTATTTCCATGCTGGATGACACTATGACTCTAACTTCCTTTCCTATATATTCTTGGACTTTGCTTAGGCACAGTATGTTGATGAGAAACAACATCTAAAAGCTTAGTGTTAGTTTCCAAATGTTCCCCTTAGCTGTACAACAGCACCATTTCCTTCAACCAGTGCACTATCTCTAAAATGTCAGACTGATGTCCGACATCCAATACTGGATATGTAGAAATTTCCCCCAGTTAAATATTGGGAGTTTTAATTGTATAAATTACATTTGAGTGTCTTCTGATGAAGGTGGTAGCATTAGAAACTTTATGTGAAGGTACTTAGGGCTCTGGTGACGTAGCGTTAGTGTCCCTATCTCTGAAACAGGAGTCAGGGTTCAAATCCCCCCTGCTCCAGAGATGAGTAATAACATCTCTGAACATGTTTATTAGAATTATTGACATGAAAGCCCTTGTGATGCAATGGTATTGTCCCTGCCTCTCAGCCAAGAGGCCTGTGTTCAAGTCACACCTACTCTAGGTGTGCCTAATACCATTTCTGAATGGACTGATTAGAAAATATCGACATTTCTAATGTTCCAGTTTGTTAATAAATCTAAGCTATGTAAAGGTTGGCTTCTGGACGATTTACAAACAGCTGGTTGTAAGAGGTTTAACTTGGTAACTGGGAATTATTGTTTAAAGGTGAAAGAAAAGAGGTGTCAGTCTTAACTCCATTTGGATTTATTAACCAAATGAAATACAACTGATATGACTCCAAACCTTACAATCTCCACTTGTAGTCACTTAAACTTAGGTTTTCTAATAAGAGGGAAGACCAAACCATTCCCATAGATTGTCACCACACGTTTAATTCCCAAACTATCAATTCTATTCTCCTGCCTGGTAAGTGACTGAGACTGAGCCGGATTGTTTGCAACACTGGTGTTAAACTTGAGCCTGAAATTATCTTCCAACTATACACCTCTACTGTGATGAGGACCACCTGTCCACCATCTCCATAACATTGCCTGACAACACATTTAACAATTTTCAATCCATGGCCTTCTAAGGAACAGCATTTCACAATTTACATCTCTTACTGATATTATTCATAGTGACAAAAGCTTAGATCCTTCACTTTGGAGTTTAAGCCCATATCATTTTGCTATTTAGCCTTGGCTATATAAATGTGTCTCAATAACATTGAAAGGATTAATTCTGTACTTTAAATATATTTTATACGTTATCCCTTCTTTTCCTTTTTATGTTAGCTAGCCTTCGTGCTGAAAAGATCTCTATAGCTGCTACTACAAAGAAGCATGAAGCTAGGATTGTACATTTGAACTCTCTGGTAATGCAGCTCACACAACAGGTAACGTACTACAATAATCTGGATAATTCATACAGAAACCTATTGTGAAATTGCCTCCAAGCAGCCAGACAGATCTTTTCACCTGCCATGGCTAAAATTTACGAGCTAGTCTGAATCATCAGCTGAAAGAATAAGACTGCCCATTCTTGCTGATTCAGTAAAATAGTTTGTCAAAGTCCAATTAATACAGACAATTCAAGACAACTTGCATCTCCACGAGGTTGCAGAAAAGATAAACTAAAAAATATGTACTTCTGCCATTAAGTATGACAGTTTTGAAATTGCTGACTATAGTCAAAGATAGAATTCATCATGGTGAATATAATTGTCAATGATTTTCTACTTTTATGAACACCCTGTGAAACTAAATTGCAGAACCATTTACCATGAATAAAAAACGAATGAACCTGCACATGTGTAGTATATTTTAGGAAACAAGGATATTCCAAAATGCTTTCCAGTCAGTAAAATAATAGTAATTGTGTTGTAAACTTTCCATAGTCTTACCAACCCATAGGGCTGCTCTCCCATCGGAGAGAGACGACTGGCTGTGGTTTAACATGAGGGTCATGACGCTTCAGGTATGGGGAGAGGTTGAGAAAGACGGTCCTTCATGGCAACCTCACTTGGTTCAGGAATTAATCCCATGCTGTTGGTGTCACTATGCATTGCCAGCTAGCCTCCAGCCAGTTGAGCTAACTGGCTCCCAAGAAGGTAAAGGGCTAAGCTGTCAATTAGAGAAACACAACTGGTGGTGGCTTAACCTGAGGGTCTCCGTGGCACAGGCAAGGGCAGAGGTTGAGAAGGAGCATCCTCCATGGTAACCTCAGCTGGTGTAGGGAATTAAACCCATACTGCTGGCATCAGTCTGCATTGCAAACCAGCCATCCAGCTAACTGAACTAACATTTGCAGCGTGTTCCAGATCCAAACTATCTGCTGCATGAAATGATTTTTGTCCTGTTGCCCTTGTGTTTTTTTGCTAATCACTTTGAACTGATGGCCTCTGGTTCTTGAGTCTTCTGTCAATGGAACAATTTCTCCTTGTCCTTTCACCTTCAATGTTTTGTATACAATAACCCTTAATTCTCACCAGTCCTTGTATTTGTCACATAGAAACGCTTCATTCTTCCATACAAACTTCACACTTTCCTGCAGTAAATTGCAAGCCTGTCCTTGCCCTCTTGAGTTTTATTGCTATAATCCTCACAAATCGCAATATTTTCAAGTGTTATGCCATCAGCTTGGTAGCTATTATTCATAGGTGAGTCTTGACGAATATTGTTTGGCTATTGAACTGCAGGAGCATTACATCTGCATTTTATTTGACTCTTTTATATGCATTCCCAACAGGATCACTAATTAATTTCTCCTCTAATCCAGAGGACACTGCTACCAAGTAGTGCAGTCTAGCCAAAATAATCTTGTTTGGATACAGACCAGAGATTGAATATGGAAATTTTCTGGGCTGTAAGAGATAGTTATGCACTGCTTAAATTTTCAGAGTCTTTGTGGGAAATATGATGTGTGTTCTATCACAGTCCTAGAGTTAAGATTACATAAATTACTCTTGCTTGTTTTCATGGGTGTTAATCACTTTACGCACTAAAAATTGACAACAGTTTCTGTAAGCATGTAGCCCCACCGTGAACTGAAACCTGAGTGTTGCACTCTTTAAAATTTTGTGCGTGTAGATCAGTTTTAATAATTGATTCCTAGAGAATACTGAATGTCATCTAAATCTTTAATGAGTTTAGAAAATGAAAATTATCGCCAGGGCATTGTACTTACTTCAGGCTAAACTACAGCTGCCACTACTCCATGTCAGAAACATGTCTATTTTTGAGGTGATGGTCCTTTGATTAATATGAGACGGGGCTTCCATCTATCTCCAGGAGGAAGCCTTGCCTCATAGAGCTGCTGGAAATGGGAAGCCAGTTGCTCTGCACATTGGCACCACCAACTGGAATAGTGGCCACGGCCCATGCTCCAGATCAGGTCGGTCATAGGGACAGTGTTCTGTAATAGATCTGGACATGCAGATGGAACTGTCACTGGGCCCAGACTGATAGGGCCCAGCAAGGAGAGGTTGCGGACTTGTTGAACATGGCAGAAGATGACAAGAGTGCATGTAGGAACAAACAGCTGTTGAGTAGAACTTCTATTTGCCATCGGGTACGCAGAAAGAAGCAACCACATCCCTTCAACTAGTCAGTAGCCCTGAGGTTAAACCAGCCTTCATGCACATTGAACACTGGACTCTCCCACAGCCCATTAAATCTGAGGAGCAGTGGGATGAGGTCCTTAATTGGGTATTATTTGCTCATGTAATTGAGCATGTCATTTTCTTCAATGGGGCCATGGTTGGGTACCCACCCAACACAGCTGTTCGTAAAATCACAATGGGAACAGGGTTGGGTAGGTCAGCGATAGAAGGGCTTACAGCCTGAATGGCATGCTGCCCTAATTTACTGATGCACCCACCTGTTTTCCTGCACACAGTTGTCATAAAATTCAGTCAATTATGTACTGGTATAAAGCTGTAAATTGTTTTCCAGTATAATGTGTAGAATTTGAAAATATAAACTTCATGGCTTACTATGTATGCTGACAATTGTTAGCTGTTCTTCAATTATGATAAAAACCATATGCAACATAAGAAGCTTCTCACTGCCAATTCAAAATAAGATTACAAGAGAACTTTATGCTCTGATTTAACATCTATTTAAATGGGAGTTTGAAATTGACCTCTTTTACCTGGAATTCTGTAATGTTTCTGTTTCTTCACAGTTACGTCAGAAGCAGGTTGAAATTAACCAATTGCGATATGAGTTAACTAGTCAACAACAGCGAACAAGTGCAGAAATTGTGAGGTTAAATGAGCGAATTGCTGAACTAGAATTACAGTTGGTAGAAGCACACAGAGAGGCAGATGAATACTTTAAGGGGAACCTTCAACAAAATGCAGAAGCTGTGGCTTTAGGAAATGAGGTAATGAGTTAAATTCTGTCTCTAAATCCCAAAATAAACATGTTTCATTTTTGAGACCTTTTTTCCTGTTAGTACATGTTTCTAAAGCCTCTCTTCTGTCATCCAGCTCATTGTGACGGTTCCATTCTTTTCTATCCAGTTGTAGTCAGAAGATTATCCACAGTGGCTCCTTCCTATTTCTCATCCACATGCTGGCTCTTGGCAACATCATGTATAAACCTAACTGCTGGTACACCTGTACAATGATGATGTGAAGCTCAGCTTCACCATTCACTCTCAACTTCTTCACTGTATCTGAATTGTCATGATCCTAGTATGTCAACCAGTTTTGAATGAGCAGAAACTTCCTCCGGTTATTTATTGAGGAGACGAAAGTAGTTGTTTTGTATTCCTGTCAAAACTTTCACTCCTTAGCTATCAACTCTGTTCAGTCCCTCTCTATCATTTTCTAAAGTTCAACCAGACCAGGTAGAGCCCTGGCATCCTATCTGGTGCTGAGCTCCTGCACGTGTATCAACCAGACTAGTTTCCTGGTCAAGAATGCTTCTGTCCATCCTCAGGTAATCCTGTATCAACTTCTGGCTCAACATACCTACCAAAATCTTTATCCGTGCATTTGGTACTTCTGGACTTGACTATTTTAATGTTTTCCTGGCTGACATTCCTTATTCCACACTCCATGAATTAGAATACATTCAAAGGATCCCAGTGCTATCTGATCTGCATTGGCCCAACATTACCACGGTTTTTAAATCCTGCTTTTTAAATCTCTCCACACCTCAACTTTCAATCCTCCAGAATTCATGTACCTCTTTATTTCTGGCCTTTTCGTCCTGATTTTAATTACACATTAATCACCAATTGTTGGTGACCATATGTTCAGCTACTGATGTCCTAACTTCTGGGATTCCTTCCCCAAACCGCTCCACCTTCTTACTAGCCTCTTCTTTTAAGGATCTCCTTAATCAAAATGTGTTCATCTGCTGTAATATATTCTTGTGCGGCATGGCATCAAATTTTGTTTGATGACATTCCTCTGAAGTGCCTTGGAATGTTTTACTGCATTAAAGGTGTTATATCAAATGCAAACTGTTGGCTGGGATCAAAAAACAAATGACTTCAACAGAAGAGTTATTGAAGTAATCCTTGGCTCTGCCAAAATATTCCTGAAATGTCAGCCATGAGGAGAATGAGCATTTCCTGTTTCTGAAAAAAAGTGCTTTGACTTCACTTAGTACCTGCCATAATACTGATGTAGTTTCTGACAAATGGTCCTCTCTTGTCAAATTATTAATCCTAGCTAGAAGTACTTGTGCATGTAAGATGTATCTCCTTAGCTGGAACCTAAACTACAGTACGTCTTGGTTTTTGGATTGTATGTTGTATTGAAAGTATTCTGAGGACAGGTTTTATGATACTTATGCAAAGTTAACTATTAATAATGTTGAAGTTAAAAATCACACAACGCCAGGTTATGGTCCAACAGGTTTATTTGGAAGTACTAGCTTTCTGAGTACTGCTCCTTCATAGTAGCTGTGGAGCAGGATTATAAGACAGAGAATGTATAGCAAAAGATCACAGTGTCATGCAACAAACCTAAACATCTACCAACCTCTGGGTTATGGAGGAGCAGTGCTCCAAAACATTGTACTTCCAAACAAACCTGTTGGACTATAACCTGGTGTTGTGATTTTTAACTTTGTCCACCACAGTCCAATACCAGCACTTCTACATAATAATTTTGAAAGGAATGAAAAGAAAAACTTATGTCAAAATTAATCTTCTTTCCAGGTTTCCGCTCTGAAACTGGATTTGGTGAGTGGCTGTACTCCAGTTGTGGTTGAACAGGTAAATGTTTATTCACAAGGCATCTAGTTATGAATAAATCCTTTACACCTAGATTTCCCTTTGATTTGGTTTAATCTGTACACATTTTCCTTCACTGGCCTAGTTTAATGTGCTATTGCCCATGGAGAAGAATTGATGCACTGCATAATAGGTATTGACCCTGTGTATGCATTCAAACAAAACACTTCAGTGTTATTGTACATAGCCCAATTTAGAATTACAAAATCACAATGTGTGTAAGTGTAGCACATTTGAATCTTTGTTAATACGCAGAAAAAGGAGTTAAATGTTTGAAACTGTCAAAATAATTTTTCATTCAAACTTCTCCCAAAGGCCTTCAAAATCTTAAGAAATAATTGGACTTGTATTGATTTTGGATTCCAATAAACTTGACAATATCGGGGCATTATTAATCTGAATATCTAGTACACAGTGCATTTTTTAAAAATTGAAATCAGGTTGCAGGTAGATAACAAACATTCCCATATCAAATCGATGACTTGAATTTAGTTCAGTTTGAAGGAATGTGGACCTATACGTAGATCCTATGAGCCCCTTACTTGTTAAGTTTGAACTACAGTGCACTTATTTGGATTTATTTTACAATTCATTGGTTTGTTATAGACTTATATTAATGAACATGCAACATAGTAACAGAGTTAAAAGTTCCTGTTAAAAAAAACTTTTCAATATTCTTCATTGCTTCCTTCCAATATAAATGCTACAGATCCTGGGGCTACCTGTTAACTGGGCTTTCTTGCAGCAACATACAGGATTGACACATTTCTCTCTCTATGCACCACATCAAATTTAATTTATCAAATAATAGTCATACAGCACCGAAAGAGGCCTTTTTGTTAATGGAGCCTATGCTGACCACTTAAAATACCATCAATTCTTCCTACTGACTGCTCTTTCCCCATTGCCCTTCAATTTTTCCTTTCCAAGCATCAATTCTATTTTTGAAAATTACCATTGAATCTGCTTTGATCAGTAAATCTGAAAAGACCGTTGTAGCTTTATTTACCATGACCATGCTCTAATATAACATGCGTGACATACAAATAGTATGTACATACCATACATGTGCAGTATTAAAACTATGTGCATAAAAGTCTTGGCCACAAACAGGCAGTAATTCATCATGCTAAATGTTTGAAGCATTTTAACAAGTGTGAGGGGAGGTCATTGTATGTAGCTAATTTGTTTTGTAAATTGGTTACCGAATGTGATTCTTTAAATACAGACTACTATTTTTGATCTCCTATTTACGCCCTCTTTTAAACACACTGAAGTTCAGTGGTAGGTTTACGCTAACTGGTGGAGACAATGCCACCAAGAATGACAAGTTGATACTAGTTCCCTAGTGCAATCAATGAGCATCCTTTTCTAATGCAGTATAAATTGTTGCTCCATTTGAAATTTGGCATTCTTATGTCTGTCCTGAAGAATTCAGGATGAAAAGCTTCAACAGTATGTCTCTTATTTTTTTTAAGCAATACAATGGAGAGAGGCTGATAGTGCAGAAGGAAGGGTGGATTAAATTACAAAAGGGTAAATTTCATGGGTAAGACTAAAAGGAGTGCTAATGCAACAAGTAAAGAGGCAAAAGCTGTATGTCAAGGAGATGTGAACGGCAGGATCCTAATAGCTGAAAAAAGAAAGTTATATCCTTGTGCTTTGAAACATTTTAGAAGCAATTAAGTCATCAAAATTGCCAGGAACGAATCTCAGAACGACACTTAAATCTTTGTTGTTTTTATCCCATCAAATGCTTATTATGCTAGCTTCAGGAGTGAGTTGGTGATTACTCATTAGTTTCTCTTCTCCAGACTCAAGTCATCAAGGAACTTCAGTCAGAAATTCTGCAACTACGACAACAACTGGTTCACTCAAAATTGGTTAACAGTCCTTCGAAGCAGCAAAGCTCTACCGTGTCTGTTTTGCAAGGCAAACTAAAGCAGGCAGCTCGCTACATCAGTCAGCTATCCCGTGACAAACAGCAATTGATTGAGATGGGGAACCGACTCCGTGCAGAACTGGTTAGATCTAAATTAGATGGTATGTTACCAGTCATACCACTCATGGTTTTCAGGTTTAAAAGAATTGTATTTTATGCAATAGCATGTTATAAATTCAGTAAATACAGTAGAATGTCAATCTCATAGCTCAGTTCCAATTAGAGATATATATTTTCTGCACCTCGTTGCCATTTACGTCCTAAGATCATGTTTTCATTATTTTGCAGTTACTGTTAAATTCAATTATTTAACTACATCTTTCACTTGCAGTTTGTCAGCACTCTGTGGCTGTTGGCCACTCAGCTCCTCCTGCGCAGTCTCCCAGAGAGCTAGCACAGGAAGTGCAGAATCGTCTGTCCACTTTGGAGCACTTACAATACCAACTCACTACACAGGTGATGATCATCTTAGTGTATGTAATACTTCTCAAGCTCTTACTCAAAGTGCCTCTCTTAAAGTGCACTGTGCATTTTATCATAAAAATATTTTGTGTTAAATTGAATTTTCTTCTTTTCCCTTGCTTTTTAGGATAGTTTTGCCTAATCTTTAGGTTTGCTAGACACCCACAACTGATAACTGTGCAATGCAATTTCTACCAATATTGTTGGAAAGAGAAAAATTTTTTGCTGGGTACCTTTGCTTCTTCACTGTGACTAGAGTAACATTTTGATTTTTGGTTTCCTTTTATATTTTGTTAATTCCATCATTAGTTCACTGCTGAACTTCTTTTTGGATTCTTAACTATCGAGGAGTGTTGTATGATTTCAGGAGTTGCAGTATGCACAGCTGAAACAAGTTCCCATTACAGTACAGCAGTATTCATCGGAGAGTGAAAATGGCCGGAATGCCCAGGATAAGAAGACTGAAACAAAAGAACATACCAAGAATGTGGTAAGATGCTGGATGTCACAAAGCTGGTTTTCTAAAAGCTGTTCCTTTTCTTTCAGAGGGGCCAATATCAGGCCGGGCTCCAAAAAAGCTGGGTTTGGTATAGAGATGAAAGGCCTTTTTGTTTATACGTAAACAGATTAGTCTTTAGGCCAAAGCTTTTATGTTTTTTTGAAGTAACCTGTATAAGTCAATGGGGTGTGGCCAGCTAGCTAGCTGAGCAGTTCAGTCCAGAACTAGTTCGGGAGTTCAGCTGTGGGCTGTGTAGAAACAGGCTGGTAGACTCTCTCTTCTTCTGCCCTTCTAACTTCGACCTGTTTCATTTTCCCTGTGTTTAATGGGTTTGGTTATCGGGACTGTTGTGTATTTTCTGAACAGCATAATTCAGTCTAGTTTGGATAGACTGAGTTCTGTAGGGGTTCTTTAGTCTGTTCTTTGTGTTTCATTGTGTAATTTTGTGAATAAATTTTTGTCTGTTTTAAAACCTGGTAGTCAACCAAGCTAACTTACTCTGGGTAAATTTCACTGTACACTTACCAAAACAAATTGCAAAGTTATGGTCTGGGCTGCCTGCTTAAGAATGTTTTGAGTGGTCTGACCTAGTCCATAAAAGATTAAGGGCTCTTTGCAGGATTTTAAACAATGAATGGTAGGTGCTAGTGTCTTTATTTTGGATGTTGGCTTGGTTGGGTAAACGAAAAGGCTTGGTTGGGTAAACGAAAGTCAGCTGAAAAGGAAGGAGATGAAGGCTGAAGGCAAGTCTAGTGAGGAAGAGAGTGGGGATGGTGGGCGAAAGGCTGATGAGAAACTGTTTAAGTATGTTCAAGCTTTGCCTACATTTGATGAGAAGGATGTGGAAGCCTTTTTCATCTCATTTGAAAAAGTGGCTAAACAAATGTAATGGCCAGCGGCAATGTGGGTTTTCTTGGACCCAAACAAAACTTGTAGGTATGGCTAGTGAGGTATTTGCACCCCTTTCAGAGGAGGTATCTGGAGAGTATGAGGAAGTGAAAAAACCCATATTAAGTGTATATGAGCTTGTACCAGATGCCTATAGACAACGTTTCAGGAATCTAAGGAGGGATCCTGGTCAAACCTGTAATGAGTTTGAAAGGATTAAACTATGTAACTTTGATGGACAGATACGAGCTTTAAAAATAGAGCAAACCTATGACACCCTTAGAGACATAATTATTTTGGAGGAATTCAATATTTAACTGCCTGTGGAAGAGCAGAGAGTTAAAACGGCAAGGTTAGCAGCTGGAGTAGCTGATGATTATGAGCTGTCCATAAAACACAGTTTGACTTCCTCAATAAATTTCAGTCCATGAGGGATAGAAATTGGAGCAAAGAGAAATCCTCACATGGAAAAGGAAAGATCGATCTCAGTGAAGATCATGAGGAGAACTTACCAAAGGGTAAAAAGGAAACCCTTGAAGGGGACAAAGAAGTTAAAAAGCTCCGGTATTTACATTGTAATAAAGTGGGTCACAAAATCTCAGTGTTGGTAGGCTAGGAGAAAGCCAGATGTAGGAAAACAGGCAAGCCTGGGAGTTTTGTTGGACTAGTAACAAAAGGCACAAGGAAAGTTAGACAACT
The DNA here is from genome assembly GCF_037043375.1 of Chiloscyllium plagiosum. Taxonomy (NCBI): domain Eukaryota; kingdom Metazoa; phylum Chordata; class Chondrichthyes; order Orectolobiformes; family Hemiscylliidae; genus Chiloscyllium; species Chiloscyllium plagiosum. Next base: position 33,709,303 of record NW_028270163.1, read on the forward strand.
GCCTCAGAGTGTATAAGATGATCAGAGGTTGGTTAAGGAGGAAGTGCCAGATCTGCTTAAAAAATATACATGCAAGGGCAAAGTTTATTCACACAGGCAAGATGTAGCAGGCAAAAAGGTTACAATATTAAGAAATCCTCTCAGTCTGTGATGCTGAAGGATGAGGAGATATGTACTCCTGAAAGGCCTATTCGCAGAAAAGGTACTGGTAACAGGAATCCATGGTGAGACAAAAAGTGCTCAATTATGTAAAGTGAGGCTCGAGTGTCCAGAGAAGAGTGAAGAATTTGTTGTAGGAGTACTGGACAAACTCTCAACTCCAGGAATACAATTGCAATGATAGAGCTGATTCACCAGTAGGTGTGCTGCCTACTCTAGTTGAAAAGCCAGTGGAGATGCAGGTAACTGAAGAAATGAAGGATGTTTATCCAGGAATTTTCTCTGATTGTGTGGTCACAAGATCATCAAGGCACAAGCTGGAGCAGGAGAGATCAAAGGACACAGATAAGGAAGCTGATATAGCTTTATCAGGGACTTTTGTTCATCAGGTAAGTGGGACAGATCAGGAGCAAATAGGTAAACATGCAAGTATGTTTTAGCTCTGCTAAGCTTATTGGGTTACAGCAGAAAGATGAGAACTTAAAGTAGTTATATCAAGGGGTGGCACAGTGGCTCAGTGGTTAGCACTGCTGCCTCACAGCACCAGGGACCAAGGTTCGATTCCATCCTCAGGCGACTGTCTGTGTGGAGTTTGCACATTCTCCCCGTGTCTGCGTGGGTTTCCTCCGGGTGCTCCGGTTTCCTCCCACAGTCCAAAGATTTGCAGGTTAGGTGAATTGGCCATGCTAAATTGCCCATAGTGTTAGGTGAAGGGGTAAATGTAGGGGAATGGGGCTGGGTGGGTTACTCTTCAGAGGGTCGGTGTGGAGTTGTTGGGCCGAAGGGCCTGTTTCCACACTGTAAGTAGTCTAATCTAATCTAATCTAATCTAAATTGCCCATAGGTTTGGGTGCATTAGTCAGAGGGAACTGGGTCTAGGTGGGTTACTCTTCAGAGGGTCGGTGTGAACTTGTTGGGCCGAAGGGCCTGTTTACTGTAGGTAATCTAATCTAATCTAAAAGGCATATACAGAGAAGGAGAGTGAATGCATCCCTGTGTGTAATTACTTAACAAATGATGTCTTAATGAGGAAATGGAGAACATCACACATTCAAGCAGATGAGAAATGGGCAGAAGTTCATCAGATTATTTTTCCAGTAGTGTATAGAAAGAAGTGGTGCATGAGCTATCACTTGGAGGTCATTTAGAGATGAGGAAAACACAGACTAAAATACAAAGACATATTTACTGGCCTGGACTACACAAGGATCTAGTTGAATTTTGCCAGATATGTCATACATATCAGCTAATTGGAAAACCACAGGCAGTAATAAAACCTGCACCTTTAATACCTATTCCAACCCTTCACAGAGTCTTGATTGATTGCGTAGGTCCCCTACCTCGAACAAAAAGTGGGAATAAGTAAATATTAACAATAATGGATATATCAACTAGATTTCCAGAGGAAATCCCATTATGAAATATCACAGCTAAAAGGGTTGTAGAAGAATTAATCAAGTTTTTACTAGATATGGACTACAATAGAAATCCAGACAGATCAAGGATCAAACTTCACATCCAAACTATTCAAGGAGGTGATGGATAACTTGGGAATAAAGCAATTCAAATCTACTCTAGGGAGTGCTAGAAAGATGGCATCAAACACTAAAGACCATGTTAAGAGCTTTGGTCAGGACAGATGATTAGAATAATGTTTGTGCTTTTTGCAATCAAAGATGCACCCAATGAATCAACCAGATTCAGTTCATTTGAATTAATTGTTGGGCATGAAGTAAGTGGACTGTTAAAATTGATTAAGGAGGAATTAATAAGTCAGAATTCAGAGACCAGCCATTTGGACTATGTGTCAAATTGTAGAGAACGATTAAATTGAGCTAGAGAGTTGGCTAAACAGCATTCAAAAGTATCACAGCAGCCAATGAAATAGGAAGCCGATAAGAAATAAAAAATTTGCACATTTACATTTGGGGATAAGGTATTAATTTTACTTCCAGTAACAGGTGAACCTTTAAAAGCCACGTGTAGTGGACTGTATCAAATCAAGAGGAAATTGAGTGAGGTGAACTACTTGATAAGGACTCCAGACAGGAAGAAATCTCACCGAGTGTGTCATGTGAGTATGCCCAAAAGGTATTTTGACAGGGAAGGAAGGCAAGAGGAGAAGGTGTTACAGCACAGATGGAAGAACCAAGTCTGCGTGGGTTTCCTCCAGGTGCTCCGGTTTCCTCCCACAATCTAAAGATGTGCAGGTCAGGCAAATTGGCCACGCTAAATTGCTCATAGTGTAAGGTACATTAGTCAGGGATAAATTTAGATTAGGGCAATGGGTCTGGGTGGGTTACCATTCAGAGGGGCAGTGTGGACCTTTTGGGCCGAAGGGCCTGTCTCCATACTGTAGAGAATCTAATTATGTGACATTGTTCACCTGTTACCACAGAGACAACATATCATCCTGGATTCACACCTGTGGACAGAAATTCCTGAATGTTTGTCTAATTATCAAATTTCCTGTAACCTATTCTCTTTCAGCCTTCATGCCTCGTGTACAGCTGAGCACTCCCCAGATAAAGGTGAAGACTGCACTCTGGGGATTCTAACAATGTGTATCAAACAATTTTTTTTCAAACTGCCTGTTGATCATCTATTCCTTTTCTCCTTACATATTCTTAAATTGTAGGATGACCATTTTACCTATAAACATGTGTTCAGAAAGCTCTCACCTCAAACACAATGACACTAACGGCTGCTTGATCTCTGAAACAGAGAGCTTATGTCACTGCAGGTGCACATGTGGTTATCTAGGACACAGGAAATTCCCATATGGAACAGGATGTGCACTGAATCTGCCAGGCTATGTTAGACAATATTTACTTCCTGTAAAGAGTCACCCGCCATCCATTTCTCGTCTTCTATTGTCACATATAGGGAGGTTATTTGAAATCCTTAATAAAAAAATTGAAATTTTTAGTATGCCAACTCTTTAGACTAACTTGCTAACTTTGCAGAAAGGGAGACAAAGATACAGTACTCACCTGCAAATCAAATCACAGCCTCCCTGTAAAATCATAGTTTACAATTCCAACCCCCTGCCCAAGCTTGGTAATCCTGAGAATTGCCATGACGTACAAAATGGGTTCATATTATTTTGGAATTACAAAAGATAGAGTACAGTAAATCTGAAACAGTACTTCACTTCACCAATGATAAACATCATAGCACATACATTCAAACTACAATAATTGGTCAAATTTAGGACTAATTTCAGTGTAATTCTGCACATGTAAAGTATGTTGATACATGGAGTGGATTTCCTTACTGTTAGTGCAAGGGAAATCTCCAAATATTTTAAAAAGCAATAGACTCCTTTGGAAGTGCAAGTTAAATTGAATTTCCTCATCCATATCCATTTTGTGCTGCTGTTTTGCCTACATCTAGAACATCATTACCATATTAGCCAATAGATGGCATCATACATCAACCTCATTCCAGGAAACTCACCTCTTGAAACACCAGGGGTCCCTGGAATCCACTGATGCTCTTTATGACTGTCATTTTTGTGGGATGCCTCTCACACCAATAGGTTTTTGTTGGTAGTTTGAATGCAACATGCACGGTTGTCTGAATATTTACATCGGTTGTTAGAAGATTATGCATCACATGCACAGCTAGTGAGTAGGACACATCGCTGGTAATGTGAAGGTGAAGAATTACCCTTCAGTGTCACATGAGACTTTTATTCTAAACATTCTGCGTGGTTGAGACCAGAGGTTCGCCAAGTGAGGAAATCCATGGCTGATCTCCCTCAGGGATCTTGCCATCCTGCTCTGCTAAATAATACTTTTGACATTATTGTTCAGTCTGTTTTAACTTTTCTGATCTATAAAGTAACAAAACATAAAGTCTGGTATAATTTCTCCACAATATGGAATGGCCTCCTTCTGTGCTCCATTATTTTACATGCCCTGCCTCAGTGCTCAACCTCACACCAGCACCCATCCTGTCACTGTTGAAAGTTAGCTAGTATCAGTGTCCGTTTGATTCAGGACTGGAAAATATACTGATAATTATGTGGATATTGGGTTGGAGAAGATTTAGCTCAATTGTGGTTACCACCATGCCTTTCCACGAATGAATATCAAGACTCATGCATAAAAGAATGGATACTTCAATGAAATAAGAATAACATCCAACACTCAAGCTGCAAGCAACCCAGTCAGAAGTCAAAATCTTCAAGAGAAGAGGGAGGAGGAAGGGGAATAATTGGCAGATAGAAAAAGAAAAAATTGCAAATCTGTGCATGTCTGTTAGAAGCAATTCTTGCATTCTGGCAAGTGACTATTTTTGTTAGGTATTTCTGTTGTGTGATCTGAAAGCTAACTTGTACAGGAAAGATAATATTTAAAAGATTGATAGCTCACCGAGTTTATCCAAAAAGTAGCTGAGCCAAACATACCAGTAAAGTATCATGTTCAGTGTCAAATGTGATGCGTTAATTGATCTTTAATTAATGTAAGAGTAGGAGCTACACAATTAGCATCATCAATCCTGGTTTATGAACTTGAGAAGGATAAAAGTGAATGATCCCCGTCACTAATTATTATTATTATTCTGCTGGAAATACACAACTGTGGACATAGATGTGGACAAAATTAAGCATGCTTTTGGTATTCCAATGATCCATTAGCCAATCAGAACTTAATGAGAAGGATGACAAATAATACTCATTTGTGGCTATTGTTGCTGGTAGAATTATACTCGAGCAAAAAGATGATATCTTCAACAGAAAGAAAGAGAGTTGATTAAAATGTATAAATGATTAACAAAAACAGGTGTGGTTAATTCTGTCAACTAAACCTGCATTGTATGTTTCTTTATTCTGCTCTGATTTTCAGAATCCAGCTGTACCATCAACAGGAAAAACTGTGAACGGCAAAACAAATGAAACCGTCATCTCAGTGACTAGCCAGTCACATCTACTTGTACCAGAACCAAGTCAGTCACAACCAATGATGCATGGTCCATCCAGCCCATTGGAACTAATAATGTCATCATATGGAGCTAACAGTTCTATTCAAGATATTTGGCAGATGCTGGAGGGAGGATCCAGCCCTTCCATATCTACTCCGCAGAACAACAGTGAACCAGGTAATGGTGGGATGGGAGGAATGAGGAAAAGTGCAGAGCGTTTGTTTTATTTGCTTAATGAGGAAAATGGAGTAGGACAAAGGAGATTCCATAGGGAGGTGGTTGCAAAGGGAAGAAGGATTCCCCAATGGAGCTTTACCCATACAAGATCTTCAAGAAACATTTATTTTCCTTCAGCCTGAGCCAGCTTATAGGTTGGACACCATCTGCATTTTACGAAGGAGTTGTTCACAGAAATTTCTTGCGCCCAGAAGTACAGTTACAAAGCAGGGCAAGGACAGTGTGAAAGTGCCATGGCTCTGACTTTCATTGCATTGGGATCCTTCCAGACCAGAACAGATGTCATCTCCAAATTCACAATACATTACGACACAAGGGGGGGGTCACTGGTGTACTTTGTCAGGAGAGCAGAATCCATGCAGCAAGCAGAAAGTACAAGTGGTTTTACAAGGTTAATTGCTTTCCTTCTGGTGGAAACCATTGAATGTACCTTTATGGGCATTGTAGCTAAATGTTAAAAGTTACCATAAGTGTACAGGGTCCCATTTGCAGAATTTGAGCTTATTATGTGACTGTATTCAACATAATATGCTGGTGGGTGCCCCCACGTCTTAACAGCGTCATTCTTGCATTCATGGGGAGGTGATGGCCAGGGAAGGTGACTAGTAATCTAGATTGTCAGGTAATGTTTGGGGGAACAACGTTCAAATCACACCACAGAAGATAGTGGAATTTCAATTGCCCAAAAAAATCTGGAATTGAAAAGTCCAATGACGACCAAGCTGGCCATTGCAGAAAAACCCATTTGGTTTACTCATGTCCTTGAGGAAAGAAAATTGCTGTCCATGCCCAGTCTAAGCTATATGTGACTACAGACCTACAGCAATATAGTTTTCTCTTAACTGCCCTCTGAAATTAATTGTCCTCAGCTGCTAGAAAGAAAAGACCACCTGATGTCAACTAAGGTACTGGAAACGACAGTGGCAAACACAGCAGTGTTGACCTCATTAGAACCTTAGCTCCTTAATATCAAGGTCACATTTGACCAAGTGTTGCATCAAGGATGTCCAACAAAACTGAAGTCAGTGGGAATCCAGAGGTAAACTCTCTGCTGATTGGAGACACACCTGAAATTCAGTGATGTTACCAACACTGAATTCCCCCATGATCAATATTCCATGGGTTACCATTGACCAGAAATTAAACTGGACTAGTCATATGAATACTTTGGCTACATGAGCAGATCAGAGGTTAGAAATAATAGCTCACTTCCTGACTGTTGAGAACCTGTCCCCTGTCCACAAGACATAAACTAAGGAGTGTAATGGTATATTCCCCATTTGCCTGGGTGAGCACAGCTCCAACAATACTGGAGAAACTTGATACCATATAGAAGAAAGCAGCCTGCTTGATCGGCATAACCACAAACATTCTGTCCTTTTATCACTGATGCTTGTAACAGCAGTTTACATAATCTACCAATATGCACCATAGAAATTGGTTAATACTGCTGCCTTACAGGGCCAGGGACCCAGGTTCAATCCCACCATCAGGTGACGGTCTGTGTGGAGTTTTCATTTTCTTCCCATGCTTGTGTGGATTTCTTCCAGGTGCTCTGGTTTCCTTCCACCATCCAAAGATGTACAGGTTAGGTGGATTATGCAGACTAAAGTGTCTAGGAATGTGTAGGTTAGGTGGACTTATCATGGGAAATGCAGGGTTGCAGGAATAGGATGGGATGCTATTTAGAGCATTGGTGTGAACTCGATGGGCCCAATGACTTGCTTCCATACTGTAGAGATTCTATGATTCTGAATTCACCAACACTCCAAGACAGCACCTTCCAAACCCATGTTAATCTAGAAGAACATGGGCAGCAGATACATGAGAACACCCACTACCCTCCAAACCACCTGCCATCCTGATTTGGAAATATATTGTCATCCCTTCATTATCACTGGGTCAAAACCCTGGAACTGCCTTTTTAACGGCTGTAATCTACACCAATGGACTGCAGCAATTCAAGATGCAGGTCATCACCACTTTCTCATGGTCAGCTAGGGATGGGCAATAAATGCTGGCCATCCAGGAACACTCAAATCTTGTAAGTGATTCTTTACTTTTAAAAGAAAGTTGAGAACAATGCTTCATTCCCTCCAATGCTTGTGCACCCTATTGGATGAGAGGGTGCCTGCTGCATGACTAGGGCGATCCATAACATCTAGCTCTTGACTCTGGTGTACATGTGCACAACACATAGCCAGCATGTGTTTAAAGAGAGCCGTGCTACTACATGAAGCATCATAATGCAAGCTATTAGGTACTTCAGTTCTTCTACTGCTTGAACTGCAGGAGCATACTGGAGTCTGTGTCCCAGTTCTTCATGATCTGCTGTATGCAGCACAATCTAGCCATCATTAGGACACAGCAGTTTCCAACAGGGATAAGGCAAGCAAGCTCGAGAGCAAGAGAAAAAGCACGAGAAACGGAAGAGGCAATCAACACATTCCCTTTCTGACCATACTATTCATGATTACCTCAATTCCATTTCGCTGAACAGCAGTCAAATCTCTAATGTATAACAATCACACACCATGCCCCTTACCTTCCCATTTCTTACTTCCTGTCTCTATGCCCTCTTGGGCACAATAGTGAAATAAACAACACCTGAAGACCACCATTTCAATGATCCAAACAGTATTTCATACAAAAATCATTTCATCACCATTTTGCATTCTCCTGCAGTCATTCTTGTGGGTTTCTTTGCGTGTTCCGGTACTGCTTCATTGACCACAGCAAAGCTATTGAAAAGCTGACAGTTTTCAAAGGAGGAGTCTACAGATATCCTTGTGTGATGTTCTTGCATCGCTCCACACCTTGTATGTCCGACTTCAGATGGCATCACTTCAGCCATGGGCAGAAGCAGTGTGCGCTGGCTGGTTGACCGACAGACAACAGCAAAATCACTGACAAAATGGCTATATTGGGAGGATGGATGCAGTCATCCTGAGAGAATACAGTGGTTTATGCTCCAATGAAATGTTGCCAGTCCTGAGGAACTGCATGTCAGTAATCTAGCCACATGTGGGACAACAGATTGATGAACCACTGCAAGAGCTTGCTTGCTCCATTGAGCATTGATATCCATAGCAATCTGAGCCTACATTGTAACAAGGTTCCTGGCATCACAGAGTTCCCACTACATCTGCTAGGTGTTGACTGCCTTCTGTTTGTGCTGCAATGGACTCATGTCAATCTTCAGACACTGCATTATTATCAGTTCTGAAGTTTGTTTTATTGATTTGGCCACTGTTTCTATGATGCAAAGGATGTGTTTCAAACTTTACATCAATCCTGAGACAGAAGTCTGAATTGTCCTTAAACACATCCACAAGCTTCTGGCAAGCCTGCCAAATCAACAAAAACATGGAATATTCAACATGCCTTTATGCTAGGAAATCATATCTTACTAACTTGATTGTGTTTTTTGAATAAGTGACAAAGAAGATAGAAGGCAGAGCAGTTGACATTGTCTATATGAATTTCAGCAAGGCATTCCACAAGCTTCCATGAGGGGCATGGTAGACTGATTAGCAAGGTTAGATCACATGGAATCCAGGGAGAGCTAACTATTTGGATACAAAATTGACTTGAAAATAGGAGGTGGTGGAGGATTGTTTTTCAGACTGGAGGCCTCTGATCAGTGGTGTGCAGCAAGGATCTACTGCTTTTTATCATTTGTATAAATGATTTGGATGTGAATATAGGAGGAATGGTTAGTAAGTTTGCAGATGACACCAAAATTGATGGTAGTGGACAGTGAAGAAGATTATCTGAGTACAACAGGACCTTGGTCAGATGGGTAGATGGGACATAGAGTAGCAGATAGAGTTTACTTTAGATAAATGTGAGGTAATACATTTTAGAAAGGCAAATCAGGGCAGCATGTATAACTTAATTAGGGAGTGTTGCTGAACAAAGGGACCTTGGAATGCACGTTCATAGTTCCTTGAAAGTGGAGTCATAGGTAAACATGGTAGTGAAGAAGGTATTTGGTACGCTTGCCTTTATTGGTCAGTGCATTGAGCATAGGAGTTGGGAGGTCACGTTACAACTGTACAGGACATTGGTTAGGCCATATTTGGAATATTGCCTTCAATTCTGGTCTCCCAAGGGTTAGAGGGACTATAGGGAGAGGCTGAATAGTCTTGGGGCTATTTTCCCTGGAGCTTCAGAGGCTGAGGGGTGACCTTATTCAAGTTTATAAAGTCATGAGGGGCATGGATAGGATGAATAGCCATGGTCAGTTGCTCAGGGTCAGAAAGTCCAAAACTAGGGAGCATAGTTTTAAGGTGAAAGGGGAAAGATACAAAAAGGACCTAAGGAGCAACGTTTTCATGCAGAGGCTGATGTGTTTATGGAATGAGTTGACAAATGAAGCGAGGAGGCTGGTACAATTACAACATTTAAAAGACACCTGGATGGGTATATGAATAGGAAGGGTTGAGAAGGATATGCACCATACGTTGGGAAATGGGACGAGATTAATTTAGATGTCTGGTCGGCATGGATAAGGTTGGCCCAAAGGGGTCTGTTTCTGTGCTGTATGACTCTGACTCTATGACTCTATTTCATCAAATAGCATTGGGCATGCACAATCAAAATCCTTATCTGAGATCTCAGAAATAAGGACTAAACTCACTTTGTGAAAAATTAACATCTGTGCTAACCTTTCCCTCTGTCCTTGCTGTGGCATTTGTATTGGTGCCTCAACATGTGCTACCCTGTAAAATATACTTAGGCCATTATCAAAGCTAGTGGTTGCAAGTGTGAATTCAAGTGACCATGCTTCTTCTTCATCAACATCCTGCTATTCAAGGATTTTATTTTCAAATCATAGAATCCCTACAGTATGGAAGCAGGCTATTGGACCATTGAGTCCACACCGACTCTCCAAACAGAATCCCACCTAGACCCCCCCTTGTAACTCTGTATTTCCCATGGCCAATCCACCTAATCTGCATACCTTTGGACTGTGGGATGAAACTGGAATACCCAGAGGAAACCCATGCAAGCATGGGGATAATGTGCAAATTCCACACAGACAGTCGCCGAAGGATGGAATTGAATTTCGATCCCTGGCATTGTGAGGCAGCAGTACTAACCACTGAACCACTACACCATCCATAAGAGTGCAGTTTGGTGGCAGTTTTTGAGGATGTAAAAACGGAAAAGCGTGTGAATATGGTTGCCATGAGGAAAGACCTAGAATGCAAGAGGCACGTACTTACACCATCTGCAGATTTTTTTTTAACATTAGATTAGATTACTTACAGTGTGGAAACAGGCCCTTCGGCCCAACAAGTCCACGCCGACCTGCCGAAGCACAACCAACCCAGACCCATTCCCTTCAATTTCACCCCTTCAACAAACACTACAGGCAATTTAGCGTGGCCAATTCAACTAACATGCACATTTTTGGACTGTGGGAGGAAACCCACGCAGACACTGGGAAAATGTGCAAACTCCACACAGTCAGTCGCCTGAGGCAGGAATTGAACCCGGGTCTCTGGCACTGTGAGGCAACAGTGCTAACCACTATGCCACCGTGCTGCCACTGTGCCCAGATTTTGTACCTACAAATTGTGGGATGAAAGAAAGTAATGATGTGAGAAAATGGATTAGATGCAAACATACTGTAAGCTTCTCTGGCTACATTTTCATTTCTGGCCACAAACTCTGGCCAGGAGAGGACAGGCACATCTGTATGTCTTCACTTACAATCTCCTCTATGCAGGTGAGGATATAAGGATGTGCCTGTCCTCTGCTGGTTCGGTGCTGCTAGTTCCATTTATACGCTACTCTATACTCTGAGGGAGTGTTAAGCGAGTTCACTAAGTGATTTCAATGCTTTTGAGTCCTTATCATAATTTGCAGTGTGTGCAAGTGGTGAGATGTCACTTTGAGTCTTACAGCACTATGAAGTGCGAGAGGGTGAGATGAGGGTAGAAGGTGAGAAGTGAGTTAAGCTTGACTATTTGTTTATAGGTGAGTGAAGTGTGTGCTGTGAATGCAGTAGCATTTAAAGACAATAGTTCATGTGTTAGTCCAGTGTAGTTGATACATTCACTGACCTTGACCATAAATGTGAAATCATTAACCTTCTTCCCATGCTGCATCCAGGTTCTTGGGATAACCCATTTCCATTGACAGAGACATCTATCTGATATCACTGCCCCCTCGATGTCTGTCTGGAAAGCCTTCTGGACCCATAGGGGTAGAGGACTTCTCTCTCTATAGTCCATCACGTGCTCCATGATCTCTCATGCCGTATCAGAGAATCTTGGGGTGTGCTGGCTGCCCTGTTGTGCCATTTCTATTATTCTTGCGAAGACACTTTTACGAAGAACAAAAATTGCAGGAATGAACCTGCAAATTAAGTGATGCTAACCTTGCCTAAGTTTGGGTGCTCTTCTAAGATGTGCACCTACTTCGCAACATCAATAGTGCTGGGGTGTGTGTTGCTGTCATTTAAGTTAGGCAGTTTAACACTCACTATCTCCATGCTTCACAATGAAAGGCAAGGCTCAATTATGCATCACAATTCCTTTGTTTTCTGGTCTTATCTCATTTTTGGTCCCTCACACAAGAAGAGTACTATAAGACATCTAGTACAATAGACTAGCATGTAGCCTAACAACAATCCGTACCTTAAGATCAGATGTAGAAGCAATCACGCCAGTAGAATGTTTCAACACATTTGTCCTTCATTTTAGCAACATTCAGCTAACACTGAAATTCCATCTACTACTTACCTAATATTTGATTTTGCAAATCTAACAGCAATCAATCTGTTGACATTGCTTTCAGGAGATCAATAAAGTTGTTGTACCAATGGACATTGACTACGATTTATTTGATTAAACCAATGAAGAAATCTTGGTCCCATCAGATTACAGTTCTTATGAGGTGTGAACATTGTTATTTTGGCTTTTGCTGTCCAGCCACCATCTATCTATGTGCAATGTCTGAGTGATTTTGCTGAGCTAAGCTGGAGAACCATTCAGCATCTTGGTAATACTTATAACTGCTCTAAAAACAATTCAATTTTTGGTGAAACTTGTTTCTTTTCTACTAGAAAGCACTAGATTCCAAGAAGGGGGAGCAGTGCAAAGAAGACTCTATATCTTCTACAGGAATGTCTTCTACCCCTCATTCGAGGGGTAGGAACTAAATTTAAGAATGAGGTCTGCCTTTTGAGACATGAAGATAACTAATTTCTGTCAGAGGGTCAATAGAAATGCTCTTCCATGAAAAGCAATGGAAGCTGGGTCTTCTAATTTATTCAAGGTTATGTTTGTTAGATTTTCAGTAGAGAAGAGATGAATAAATCATTGGCGGGGTGGCAGACAGGAAAATGGAATTGAGACCACATTAAACGAGCAATGATTATAATGAATGACAGAACAAAACTCAAAGAACTGAGTGACTTGCTCCTGCTCCTGAGTACAATCTTGTTATCAAGTACTTGCTGGGATTTGTGCTCTACTAAATCCCAAGGTAAGAAAATTCCTGCAATCCATAACCTTAATGATAAAAAGGAAAATCACTAATTTAGAATGCAAATTATTAAGAAAGATTATTGGCAAGAAAGATTAATACAGAACATTCCATTTATCAAGGCAAGATGCAGTATGTAAGTTCAATGCATGTTGGTCTTTCTTTCTGTGGTGTGTGCTGTTTTTACTTCCTAGAAACTGGTGGCTGAATCAATGTTCTTCAACATTTTAACTTAGTCAACTTAATTCAAATGCAATTACAAATCTTGTAGCAACTGTTAAGACTTCAAATCGAATTTTACAATCTACCTTAACTGCTATATTTGTATTTAATGACACTGTGTCTCCTTCCCCACGCCCCATTTCTTCCTGCCCCTCCGCACTTTCATAATATTGGATTCTTATCCTTTTTAAAAACAGAAAATCTCAAACCTTTTACAATTACTTCAGTCACTTTTGGGTTTTTACAGCAACCACCAACCTATGACAATTACCCGTTAGCAGACAATGTCCTACACAAGTGCTAACTTCTTAGCAATTGCTCTTCTGCTAATTTCTAATTTTATTTCCTGCCACAAGCCACTTTAGCAAGTGTCTTCTGACAAAATGATGTCCCTGTCCAGAACAAAAACATCAGGCAAATATCACCTTTTATACCATTTTTTTGGGCTGTGTCTCCTAACACCTGCAAAATATCCGCATTGCACATAAAGTTCTGCACACGAACACTTTGTGAAATGCTTTTCCAGTAAAAACGTGACATCACCCAAATAGGCATAATAAATATGAACAAACAGGACAGAATGTTGATGGCAAGGGCACTCGATATACACATTTTGTCGATGCACACAAAGAGCGTTTTGAGGGTGTCAGCAGATATTGTCATTTCTTTCACAGGCAGTTTTTCCAATATTTAGCTCCAATATTCAAGAGCTCAACTCCATTCAGGGACAAAGCAGCCCACTTAATTCACATTGCAAAAACAATATCCCAGACTATTTGACTTCAGAGGACATCGCAGCTGAGCCTTTTCTATTCTCAGAATGATAGGCACACACATGCTTTCCAGCAAGTCATCTGATCGTGCCCAAGAGCAGGAAACGTAGCTCAGATTGCTTGAGAAACCCAACAGATTTCATGGCTGCGATTAGCTCAGTATTGAATTGGACCTGAACTTGCCTTTGTCTATAATAGTTCGCTATTGCACAGAGTGGTGTTTACTGACTCAGCCATTCATGTGACCCTTCTGAATTTCAAGGAAAAGATTTGCAACAAAATTGCAGCTTTAGTCCTGGGATTGTATTGAACTTTACTTTGTTGCATATTTTAAGTCAGACAAACTTGTTTGTTTTAAGTCTACTGAGTCCTTTTATCTTAGGAACAGTTTGATTGCACACCACTGTCTGTTGGCTAGGTGGAAAGGTTATCTGTTTTGGAAACTTTGTGAAATAATTATGACACTTTAGAGTACGCCTACATCAGGCAACTAACTGCTATCTATCAGCAGACAACTTGACCAAATCAATGATTAACCAATAATGTAAGATTAACAGAAAGAAGTAGTTCTGAACATGGGGTGACCATAATTCAGAGTATCCTAACTTGTACTGGTGGATTTCACAACCAAGTTCAGACAGAAATAGGAGCAGGATTAACTCATTCAGCCCCCTCAAGCCTGACCCACCATTCAATGAGATCTTGGCTGATCTGCCCCAAGCTTCAACTTTTTTATGCCAGTTCTTCATAGTCCCTAATTCCCCGCTATGTCAAAAATTCTATTTACTCTCTAAATATTTAGAGTGATCCAACATCCATAACTCTTTGGAGTACAGAATTCCAGATATTCACTAACTCTTAAGAAAAGGAATTCCTTTGCATCTCAGTTTTAAATGAGTATTTCCTTATTCAGTAACTATGCCCCTAGTTCGAGATTCCTCATTGGTGGAAACATCATCTCAACATCAACCACCTTAAGCTCCCTCAGAATCTGGTATATTTCAATAAGATCACCCATCATTCTTCTACAATCTATATATCATAACCTGTTTAGCTGTTCTTAATAAGTCATCCCCTTCATTCCAGGAATCAGCCTAGTGAATCTTGTTTGAACTGCCTCCAAGACAGTATATCTTTTCTCAAATTTAGGGATGAAAACTGTACACATTACTGAAGGTGCAGCCTCACCGCACCTTGTACAGTTAGAACAAGACTCCTCTGTTTTTAAACTCCAACTCCCTAGAAATAAAGGCCGAAGTTCCACTTACCTTCTTTCTTACTTGCTGTACCTGCATGCTAACTTTGTTTTTCAAGCTCAAGAACATCCAGATCCCGCTGTCCTTATGTCTGGAGTCTCTCTCAATTTAAATAATAGTCTGCTTTTTGATTCTTCCAAAATGAATGGCCTTGCACTTGTGACGTGAAACTCCAGTGTCAAAGTTTTGCCCGCTCACTCAATATACCTGTATCCCCTTGGAGATTCATTATGTCCTCATCACAACATGCCCTCCCACCTATCAGCAAATTTGGATATATTGTCCTCTGCTATCGTCTTCAAATCATTAATATATTTAGAAGATAATTGAGGCCAGAGAACTGCTTCTTGTTGCACTCCACTTGTATCACTTTCAAGTCTGAAAAAGACTCATTAATTTTGACTCTCTGTCTTTGTATTAACCTGCTCTTAGTCCATGTTAATACATATACCCAATATCGTGACAGGTGAGAATTCTATCACTTATGAAATGTGACATTGCAAATTCAAAACAAGCATAAATGTAAACTGCAACTTCCCAACAAGCTTTTCTAATCTGAAATAAATTAAATGCAGTATAAAGTTCAATATAAACAGAATGCTCCAATATATTTCATATTCTGTCTTGTGTAAACACTGTAACCTGTAACAGTACTATACGAGAAAAAGCATGATTTTCAGAAACTTTTTTTTTGTCTTTTAATGTGTCGAAGTTCTGTACCATTTCCACTCAATGGCTTAAAATCTGCATACATAATTTCTAGAAGTACCAGAGACACATTATTTCTGCATATTGTATTTTCAATTTTTGTAACCACGGGCAAGGCAAGAAAGTATTTTGAATAATAGAACTTCTGCTACAAAAGTTTGATAATTGCTTAATAGAACAGAACTTAAACATTGCTAAAATGAGACACAAGGTCAAACCTTTTTGTCTTGTACTTATGAGAAATAAGAAACCAGACTTGGAAAGGGAATACTAATTTATTCAGCATGAGAAGAGGGTGCTGATTGTTTGGACCATTGTTGGCATGGAAATGCAGCAGGAACAATAAAGACCTTAAGATATAGAAGTAGAAATGGGCCATTCAGCCCACTGTGTTTGCTCTGTTCTGTTTTCAATGAGATCACTGGTCCTGACTTTTCCACTTTCCTGACTTTTCCCCATAGCCCTTGATTCCCTAACTGATTACAAATCTGTCTACCTTGACATTGAATGTAATTAATAACCCAACCTTGACAGCCCTCTGTGTTAAAGAATTCCACAGATTTCACTATCCTCAAAAAGGAAATGCTTCCTCATCTCTGTCTTAAATATGTGGTCCATTATTCTGAGACTATACCCTCTGGTCTTGAACTATCACACAAGGGGAAGCAGCCTTTTCACATCTACCCTGTTAATTTCCCTGAGAATCTTGTATGTTTCAATAATCTTTTAAATTCCAATGTACAGGCCCAACCTCGTGAACTTTTTGTTATCAATAAGGTTCTGAATGGTAGACTGGTTAGTAAAGTTAGGAGGTAAAAACAATGACTGCAGATGCTGGAAACCAGATTCTGGATCAGTGGTGCTGGAAGAGCACAGCAATTCAGGCAGCATCCGAGGACAGGCAAAATCGACGTTTCGGGCAAAAGCCCTTCATCAGGAATAAAGGCAGAGAGCCTGAAGCATGGAGAGATAAGCTAGAGGAGGGTGGGGGTGGGAGAGAGTGGCATAGAGTACAATAGGTCAGTGGGGAAGGAGATGAAGGTGATAGGTCAGGGAGGAGAGGGTGGAGTGGATAGGTGGAAAAGGAGCTGGGCAGGTCGGACAAGTCCGGACAGGTCAGGGGTTCGAGTTTCTGGAGGTTAGAAGCTAGGATGAGGTGGGGGAAGGGGAAATGAGGAAACTGTTAAAATCCACATTGATGCCCTGGGGTTGAAGTGTTCCGAGGCGGAAGATGAGGCGTTCTTCCTCCAGGCGTCTGGTGGTGAGGGAGCGGCGGTGGAGGAGGCCCAGCACCTCCATATCCTCGGCAGAGTGGGAGGGGGAGTTGAAATGTTGAGCCACTGGGCGATGTGGTTGATTGGTGCGGGTGTCTCGGAGATGTTCCCTAAAGCGCTCTGCTAGGAGGCGTCCAGTCTCCCCAATGTAGAGGAGACCGCATCGGGAGCAACGGATACAATAGATGATATTAGTGGATGTGCAGGTAAAACTTTGATGGATGTGGAAAGCTCCTTTGGGGCCTTGGATGGAGGTGAGGGAGGAGGTGTGGGCGCAGGTTTTACAGTTCCTGCGGTGGCAGGGGAAAGTGCCAGGATGGGAGGGTGGGTCGTAGGGGGGCGTGGACCTGACCAGGTAGTCACGGAGGGAACGGTCTTTGCGGAAGGCGGAGAGGGGTGGGGAGGGAAATATATCCCTGGTGGTGGGGTCTGTTTGGAGGTGGCGGAAATGTCGGCGGATGATTTGGTTTATGCGAAGGTTGGTAGGGTGGAAGGTGAGCACCAGGGGCGTTCTGTCCTTGTTGCGGTTGGAGGGGTTGGGTCTGAGGGCGGAGGTGCGGGATGTGGATGAGATGCGTTGGAGGGCATCTTTAACCACGTGGGAAGGGAAATTGCGGTCTCTAAAGAAGGAGGCCATCTGGTGTGTTCTATGGTGGAACCGCTCCTCCTGGGAGCAGATACGGCGGAGGCGGAGGAATTGGGAATACGGGATGGCATTTTTGCAAGAGGTAGGGTGGGAAGAGGTGTAATCCAGGTAGCTGTGGGAGTCGGTGGGTTTGTAGAAGATGTCAGTGTCAAGTCGGTCGTCACTGATGGAGATGGAGAGGTCCAGGAAGGGGAGGGAGGTGTCAGAGATGGTCCAGGTAAATTTAAGGTCAGGGTGGAATGTGTTGGTGAAGTTGATGAATTGCTCAACCTCCTCGCGGGAGCACGAGGTGGCGCCAATGCAGTCATCAATGTAGCGGAGGAAGAGGTGGGGAGTGGTGCCGGTGTAATTACGGAAGATCAACTGCTCTACGTAGCCAACAAAGAGACAGGCATAGCTGGGGCCCATACGTGTGCCCATGGCTACCCCTTTGGTCTGGAGGAAGTGGGAGGATTCAAAGGAGAAATTGTTAAGGGTGAGGACCAGTTCGGCCAAACGAATGAGAGTGTCGGTGGAGGGGTACTGTTGGGAACGTCTGGAGAGGAAAAAACGGAGGGCTTGGAGGCCCTGGTCATGGCGGATGGAGGTGTAGAGGGATTGGATATCCATGGTGAAGATGAGGTGTTGGGAGCCGGGGAAACGGAAGTCTTGGAGGAGGTGGAGGGCGTGGGTGGTGTCTCGAACGTATGTGGGGAGTTCCTGGACTAGGGGGGATAGGACAGTGTCGAGGTAGGTAGAGATGAGTTCAGTGGGGCAGGAGCATGCTGAGACAATGGGTCGGCCAGGGTGGTCAGGCTTGTGGATCTTGGGAAGGAGGTAGAACCGGGCAGTGCGGGGTTCCCGGACTATGAGGTTGGAAGCTGTGGGTGGGAGATCTCCTGAGGTGATGAGGTTCTGTATGGTCTGGGAGATGATGGTTTGGTGATGGGGGGTGGGGTCATGGTCAAGGGGGCGGTAGGAAGAGGTGTCCTCGAGTTGGCGTTTGGCTTCAGCGATGTAGAGGTCAGTGCGCCAGACTACCACTGCGCCCCCTTTGTCCGCTGGCTTGATGGTGAGGTCAGGATTGGAGCAGAGGGATTGGAGGGCTGCGCGTTGTGAGGGTGAGAGGTTGGAGTGGGGGAGGGGGGTCGACAGGTTGAGGCGGTTAATGTCCCGGCGGCAGTTGGAAATGAAGAGGTCGAGGGCAGGTAATAGGCCAGCGCGGGGTGTCCAGGTGGATGCAGTGTGTTGGAGGTGGGCGAAGGGGTCCTCAGAAGGTGGGCGGGAGTCCTGATTGTGAAAGTAAGCTCGGAGGCGGAGGCGACGGAAGAATTGTTCGATGTCACGTCCCCGTCCGTCCACGCATCAATGAATTTAACACACGCCGTGACATCGAACAATTCTTCCGTCGCCTCCGCCTCCGAGCTTACTTTCACAATCAGGACTCCCGCCCACCTTCTGAGGACCCCTTCGCCCACCTCCAACACACTGCATCCACCTGGACACCCCGCGCTGGCCTATTACCTGCCCTCGACCTCTTCATTTCCAACTGCCGCCGGGACATTAACCGCCTCAACCTGTCGACCCCCCTCCCCCACTCCAACCTCTCACCCTCACAACGCGCAGCCCTCCAATCCCTCTGCTCCAATCCTGACCTCACCATCAAGCCAGCGGACAAAGGGGGCGCAGTGGTAGTCTGGCGCACTGACCTCTACATCGCTGAAGCCAAACGCCAACTCGAGGACACCTCTTCCTACCGCCCCCTTGACCATGACCCCACCCCCCATCACCAAACCATCATCTCCCAGACCATACAGAACCTCATCACCTCAGGAGATCTCCCACCCACAGCTTCCAACCTCATAGTCCGGGAACCCCGCACTGCCCGGTTCTACCTCCTTCCCAAGATCCACAAGCCTGACCACCCTGGCCGACCCATTGTCTCAGCATGCTCCTGCCCCACTGAACTCATCTCTACCTACCTCGACACTGTCCTATCCCCCCTAGTCCAGGAACTCCCCACATACGTTCGAGACACCACCCACGCCCTCCACCTCCTCCAAGACTTCCGTTTCCCCGGCTCCCAACACCTCATCTTCACCATGGATATCCAATCCCTCTACACCTCCATCCGCCATGACCAGGGCCTCCAAGCCCTCCGTTTTTTCCTCTCCAGACGTTCCCAACAGTACCCCTCCACCGACACTCTCATTCGTTTGGCCGAACTGGTCCTCACCCTTAACAATTTCTCCTTTGAATCCTCCCACTTCCTCCAGACCAAAGGGGTAGCCATGGGCACACGTATGGGCCCCAGCTATGCCTGTCTCTTTGTTGGCTACGTAGAGCAGTTGATCTTCCGTAATTACACCGGCACCACTCCCCACCTCTTCCTCCGCTACATTGATGACTGCATTGGCGCCACCTCGTGCTCCCGCGAGGAGGTTGAGCAATTCATCAACTTCACCAACACATTCCACCCTGACCTTAAATTTACCTGGACCATCTCTGACACCTCCCTCCCCTTCCTGGACCTCTCCATCTCCATCAGTGACGACCGACTTGACACTGACATCTTCTACAAACCCACCGACTCCCACAGCTACCTGGATTACACCTCTTCCCACCCTACCTCTTGCAAAAATGCCATCCCGTATTCCCAATTCCTCCGCCTCCGCCGTATCTGCTCCCAGGAGGAGCGGTTCCACCATAGAACACACCAGATGGCCTCCTTCTTTAGAGACCGCAATTTCCCTTCCCACGTGGTTAAAGATGCCCTCCAACGCATCTCATCCACATCCCGCACCTCCGCCCTCAGACCCAACCCCTCCAACCGCAACAAGGACAGAACGCCCCTGGTGCTCACCTTCCACCCTACCAACCTTCGCATAAACCAAATCATCCGCCGACATTTCCGCCACCTCCAAACAGACCCCACCACCAGGGATATATTTCCCTCCCCACCCCTCTCCGCCTTCCGCAAAGACCGTTCCCTCCGTGACTACCTGGTCAGGTCCACGCCCCCCTACGACCCACCCTCCCATCCTGGCACTTTCCCCTGCCACCGCAGGAACTGTAAAACCTGCGCCCACACCTCCTCCCTCACCTCCATCCAAGGCCCCAAAGGAGCTTTCCACATCCATCAAAGTTTTACCTGCACATCCACTAATATCATCTATTGTATCCGTTGCTCCCGATGCGGTCTCCTCTACATTGGGGAGACTGGACGCCTCCTAGCAGAGCGCTTTAGGGAACATCTCCGAGACACCCGCACCAATCAACCACATCGCCCAGTGGCTCAACATTTCAACTCCCCCTCCCACTCTGCCGAGGATATGGAGGTGCTGGGCCTCCTCCACCGCCGCTCCCTCACCACCAGACGCCTGGAGGAAGAACGCCTCATCTTCCGCCTCGGAACACTTCAACCCCAGGGCATCAATGTGGATTTTAACAGTTTCCTCATTTCCCCTTCCCCCACCTCATCCTAGCTTCTAACCTCCAGAAACTCGAACCCCTGACCTGTCCGGACTTGTCCGACCTGCCCAGCTCCTTTTCCACCTATCCACTCCACCCTCTCCTCCCTGACCTATCACCTTCATCTCCTTCCCCACTGACCTATTGTACTCTATGCCACTCTCTCCCACCCCCACCCTCCTCTAGCTTATCTCTCCATGCTTCAGGCTCTCTGCCTTTATTCCTGATGAAGGGCTTTTGCCCGAAACGTCGATTTTGCCTGTCCTCGGATGCTGCCTGAATTGCTGTGCTCTTCCAGCACCACTGGTTAGTAAAGTTAGATAACATGGAATACAGGGACAACTAGCCATTTGGATATATAACTGGCTCGAAGTTAGGAGACAGAAGGTGGTGGTGGAGGGTGGCTTTTTGAACTGGAGGCTTGTGACCAGCCAAATGCTGCAAGGATTAGTGCTGGGTCCACTGCTTTTTGTCATTTATACAAATAATTTGGATATGAATATATGAGGTATAGTTAGTAAGGTTGCAACTGACACCAAAATTAGTGGTGCAGTGGACAGCAAAGACGGTTACCTCAGAATACAATGGAACCTTGATCAGATGGGCCAATGGGCTGAGGAATAATAGATGGAGATTAAATTAGATAAATGTGAGGAGCTGCATGTTGATGGGGCAAATCAGGGCAGGACTTATACACTTAATGTTAAGGTCTTGAGGAGTGTTGCCAAACAGAGATCTTGGAGTGCAGGTTCACAGTTCCTTGAAAATGGAGTTGCAGGTAGGCAGATAATGAAGAAAGCATTTGGTACACTTGCCTTTTTGGTCAGTGCATTGAGTATAAGAGCTGGGCTGTACAGGACGTTGGTTAAGCCACTTTTGAAATACAACATGCAATTCTGGTCTTCCTGCTATAGGAAAGGTGTTGCTAAACTTGAACGGGTTCAGAAAAGATTTACAAGGATGTTGCCAGAGTTGAAAGGTTTGAGCTGTAGGGAGAGGCTGAATATGCGGGGCTGTTTCTCTTGGAGCATCAGAGGTTATGGGGTGACCTTCTAGAGGTTTATAAAATCATGAGGGGCATGGATAATAGTCATGGTCTTTTCCCCAAGGTAGGGGAGTCCTAAACCTGAGGCCATAGATTTAAGGTGGAAGATATAAAAGAGACCTGAGGGGCAACTCTTTCACACCAGAGGCTGGTACATGAATGGAATGAGCTGCCAGAGGAGGTGATGAAAGCTGGTATAATTACAACATTTAAAGGCTTTTGGATGGATATGTAAATAGGATGGGGTTAGAAGGATTTGAGCCAAATGCTTACAAATGAGACTAGGTTAATTTAGGATATCTGGTCAGCATGGAGGAGTTGGACTGAAGAGTCTGTTTCCGTGCTGTACATCTCTAGGACTCTATTAGACAGACCGTCCCATCCTGGTTTCAGCCTAGTGAACCTTCTTTCCACTGCCTCCCATGCCAGTATATCTTCCCTTAGAAAAGGGGCCCAAAACTGTTCACAATATTCCAGTTGAGGTCTCATTCGTGCCATTTATAGTTTTAGCAAAATCTCCCTACTTCTATATTTCATTCTCTTTGAAATAAAGGTCAGCATTCCATTTGTCTTCCCTGTTACCTGCTCAATTGGATGTTAGCTTGTTTGATTCATGGACTAGATTCTGAAATCTCTCTGTTCTGTACTTTTTGTTCTGTTGTCATTTTGCCTACCGCACAAATTAGTAATGTGATATGATTAGCAATGTTGATGTGATACGAGGTCATATGTCCTGATGACTGGCAGACCATTATCAAACAACATGTCCTGTTGACCATTTGCATGTCAGTCATGCTGAACCAGCCCATGCTTGTAAGCCTCTAAATACTAAGAATCCTCCACCAAGGACATGCAGGTCCTTGGATTCCTCCATCGCCAGACCATAGCAACACGATGGCTGGAAGAAGAGCACCTCATCTTCCACCTAGGAACCCTCCAACCGCAAGGGATGAACTCAGACTTCTCCAGTTTCCTCATTTCCCCTCCCCCCACCTTATCTCAGTCCCAACTTCGAACTCAGCACCGCCTTCCTAACCTGCAATCTTCTTCCTGACCTCTCCGCCCCCACCCCCACTCCGGCCAACCACCCTCACCTTGACCTCCTTCCACCTATCACATTTCCAACGCCCCTCCCCCAAGTCCCTCCTCCCTACCTTTTATCTTAGCCTGATGGACACACTTTCCTCATTCCTGAAGAAGGACTCATGCCTGAAACGTCGATTCTCCTGCTCCTTGGATGCTGCCTAATCTGCTGCGCTTTTCCAGCAACACATTTTCAGTTCTGATCTGCAGTCCTCACTTTCTCCTCTGAATACTAAGTCCAACATTAGGTGTAATTCTGCTCATGGACAACATTTACTAATGTTGATACCAGTGTATTAGGTATTACCTGGAAACCAATGCATGATTGTCAGTTGGGCTAACAGTGTGATGCATTTGTGTGTGCTAGAGTTTATGTATATTGCCACGCAGAACCTCCTTGTGTGTAGACAAAAGGAATTTTTACCACGAAAATGTTTAAATGTGGACTGCCGATCGCTGCTACATTCCCATGGCAACACCCTTACTAATCAGAATCTACCAGACAGAACAAAGCACAGGGATTGACAGTCAACTATTCCTCCTGCATCTCCAGGCCCATTGCTGGTTCATGCTCTTTTCATGCTGTTGTAAATTGGTGTTCCTTTTCAAGTTTGCTTCTGGTATCCTAGTCCTGATGGGTGCAAGGCAAAAATCTTCCACTCTTTTTAAAAAAAAGATTTCGTAGGCACTTACTAGAATTGCTATAAAAGTGAAAATACTCTACATTCTAGACACTTCTAGTGGACGCTGGATTGAAGAGAGTCATTTTTTAAAAATGATCTTGCAGTAAAGAGGAATTAAATGTGAGAAAAATGTCAAGTATGATCCAATGTGACATTTATCCTTTCTGAAGTTGAAAAAAAACAAAGATTTTTCTTGATTATGTTCACAAAGCCATCCTTTCTGATTTAAACTGAAGTTAAAAAGTAGAGTTGAAAATGTTATGAACAAGTTGAGAGTATGGCAATGCAGAACTGTTTTATAGACCTGAAGAGCACATGGATGATGATTCATAAATAAGGCATCAGAAAAATAATGAGTTCCCCTGAGTAAATAAATAAGTGGAAAGTGCAAACTGGTAACAGGTGGTGAAGTATGATCTGAAGACATACATAAAATACCCAGAGGTAGTTAGCTAATTGTGCATAATAAAAACATCCAGAATATACATTCTTCATTTTTAAACTCCCATGTAGAAATATGGTAAAGTGAGCGTGTCTAAGATGGGTAATGAGTGTGTTTGACTGTTCATTGGTGACGAGGCTTCATTAATACACTGTTTGCCAACTCTCTGACCAAAACAGTGAGTAGGCTCCCAGCTAGGCAGTGTAGTATCGAGGGTTAAGTTTAACTGTTTGATATGCTAATGAAACAGTGTGTACAGCATCTCTTTAAGTTATGCAGTGTTAATGATTGTGCAGGCTCATCACAAGGTGAAGCCACAGTAAAAAAAATTTTATATAAAGTTAAAGCTTTGCTTACGTCAGCAGACACACTAAATATTTTTTAGCAGGAAAATGAGACAGAGGAAATTATGAGAAGTGGCTCTGTTGCTTTTAACGTTGGTGGCAGGAGGCTGCCACAGGGTACACAGAAGAATGGTCAGTCACTGGCTGAAGATCTGGATTGTTCTTTGGGTGCGGGGCTGTGGTTAAATCTTGGGGAATGAGAGGATTAAGGTTTCTGAAATGTGGTCAAAAGAATTCCTGGTTCCTCTGGTCCCCTAGGAACTCAACAACATTTACAAACTAACTTCACTGGCTATTTTTTGGCCTTGCTGCTATTTCCAGCAGCTTCAGCCTTGGAGAGAATCATCAATGCTGCTTTGCTCAGATCTCAGGTTAAGTCCAGAGTTTATCATTTGAAGAGCAGGGGTGAGAAAAAGGGATTATCCTAAGAATCATTGTATTAAAAGTTTGAACTTCCTTCCATCTTAGATCAAGTTTGTAGTTTTTAAAAATGTTTAACTTTGTATATCGTAATGTCTACGCTCTTGAGAAATGGGACCACAGCTTTGGAGTCAATAAGATGGGAATAATGATCTTCCATTATTTATTAATGTGAAATTATATAGGCTAAGATAAATTTGACTGTGATTAAACCTTGGTATTGATAAGCACAAGGAGGTATGTGACAATGCATACTATATTCAAGAAACTAAATATTTTGTCAGTGAATCTTCCATGATGAGGAGCAGAATTTTTGACAATTCCTTCCCAATGGTTAGTTGGAGGATGTTTTTTGGATGCTGAGAGACTGTTTACCCCTGACTAGAATCTCTCAAACTAGCAGGTATAGTCTCAAGATAAGGGGTCAATGTTCAGGACTGAGGTAAAGAGAGATTTCTGAATCTCTCTGAATATTTGGAATTCTCTGCTTCTAAAGTGTGTAGGTGGTCAATCTTTGATTTCAGCCTTCAATACAATCAATACAATCTTAGAATACAAGAGAATTGGAGAAATGAAGACTGGGCAGAAATGTAACATTGAAGTCATAGTTTAATCATGATGTTATTGAATGGCAAAGCAGAGCCTATGGGCCATTTGTCCTAGTCCTGCTTTTATTTCTTAGGCTCTAATATCGATATTCTTTCATCTTCAATTTTGGAAGAAACATATCAACTAATGTGGGTATTTATTATACACATACTGTATGCATATAGTATCTATAAGTCAAATGTTCTGTTTCAGACTATTCGGGGGCTTTTACATCTTATTATTTGTAACATATTGCTTTGAAGTCAATGACTCGCCAACAGATTTCTGTTCTGTATGTATGTAATACATTATAAATGTCAGTGTAGCATGACATGCTAGTGCAACATTTTCTAAAAGATAGCAGTGATTACACTTTTGATATGTCCTGATGTTGAGGAATCCAAACCTTTCTTTTTATAGGTTACCATAGGTGGACAGCTGGCTTGGGATGCAGTGATGCAAACAGTGTGGGTTCAATTCCCACACCGGCTAAGGTTACCATGAAGGGCTCTCCTTCTCAACCTCTCCCCTAACCTGAGGCATGGTGATCCCCTGGGTTAAACTCCCATCTCTTACTCCTGAAGGAGCATTTCCATGATCTAACAATACTATGATGACTTTACTTCTTTAGCACTGAACAGAATCCCACAGTCCACAAGTATCATAAAAACAAATATTCATTCATAGAAAAATAGAAGTCAAGGTCCTATCTCATCATTGACTGTCTCACTCAGATAATAAATATTTATAAAAGTGAAGGCCATAAAACTCTGGTTTGTATGTTAATGGTAATCTTAATTCTTAGGCACTGTTCATTTTATTATTAAAAGTTTCCAGTGGAATTATTCCCTGTTTATCAGTCATTTTCTCATCTATACCCTGTCACAAGTTATCTATGTTAGCATTTAATTTCACCAATGCTGTCACATTTTTACATCTGTCTAAGAATTAAATGTTGTGAGCATGACAGGTGTGTTTCAAGTAGGTTATTACAGCAAAGCTGAGATCATAACTTACCAATCTTCAGCTAATGTTCAAACATATTTATTTCCTGTTGGATTGCTAAAAGATAATCCTGACTAATCTTCCTCTTCCTTAATAATGAGGCGTTTGGCTGCCACTCTAATGGACTTCCTATGGACTGGGAACTTTGTATAATTTAAAAACTCACGAGATAATCTACCAGCAGACCTTAAATCTTTTTAAAATTCCATTTTTGATTTGCAGCAGTGACATGATCTGGATGCTTATAACAATAAAGGCATTTTATTATCAAAAAGTCCAAAGTAAAACAGACTAGAGGTACATATAGAGTGGGCAGTGTTAATTACTTCCCTGATTAGAGAAGAAGATTGTATTGAAGGTAAGTATGCCTTTTCTATTGCTTCTAGCTAGAAGAAAACAATTAATAGTTGAAAGATACTAAAATATCAGCATAGCTTTTTTTCTTGGAAAATAGGTTTCCCTTCTCCTCTCCAAACATTTTCCTGGCAGCATTGATCTCCGTTTAATCCAGCAACAATAACTAATATTGGTATGAAAGGTTATCATGACCTAAAATGACCTTTACATGTAACTAATCATACACAAGGAGCAGAAGTAGGCCATTTGGTCACTCAGGTCCTGCTCAACCTTTCGATAAGCCCTTAGCTAATCAGATTACAAAGTCAAAATCACCATTCCGCCATCTCAGATAACCTTTCTTTTAACAAGAATCTATTTATCTCTGCCTTAAAAATATTCATGAATTTCTGCTTTCACCACCTTGTCAGGAAGGGAATTTCAATTATACTCAATACTGTGAGAGAAATAATCATATGGTATGTTTTATGTGAGCATCCCCTAATTTTTATACTCCTAAATCTTGATACTTCCTTATAAGAAGAAACTTCCTATTCACATTCATCTTGTCACAATCCCTCAGGAACTTTATATGTTTAACTTAAATTGTGTATTACTCTCTACACTTTGGCAAATACAAGCCTAGTCTCCTTCCTTAAATGAGGTGATAAAACCATACACAATACTCCAGATGTGGTCCCACTATTGCCCTGTATAACTGAAGCATAAACTCCCTACTGTTGTGTTCAATAAAAGTTAGTTGCAATAAATCATAATGTTCTAGTAACCTTCATTATTTCCTGTACTTACTTACCAACCTTTTGAGATGCTTGCACTAGGACACTCAAATTCTTCTTAATCTCAGTTACGCAATCTCTCACTATTTAGATATAATATGTTTTTTAAAAATTCTTTATGCCAAAATGGACAATTTCATATTTGCCTGCAATCGACTCCATTTGCAGATCATTGCTCACCCCCATAACCTATCTATGGGTGGAACCTATAGAAGTCTGAACAGTGTGGACTATGATGAGATTGGAGGAATTTGAGGAGACGTCTAGCGAGGCCGATCTCAATGCCAGGAGCAACTTGCACCATCTTTTATGCTTTTGATAAGCAGCATGGCAAACTTCTTGCTGGGCAGTGGCAAGTTGGCAATTATTATTGCTTATTAAATGCCTTGTTGAGCCCCAACTCATCTCATTAATATTCAGCTTCCCATTTTAACAAACAAGCTAAATATCAAGAAATCTTGCCGTGGAAACCAGAGTGGATATCTGGCAGATTCAGTTCACCGCTTGCTCCAAATGATCTTCATGTTGGACATCAGGCACCAACATGTTTGGGTACACTCTGCGGGCACTAGCAAAGTCTGTGAATTTTGGTATCAGATATGTGTCAGCCTCAAAGAATTTTGAGTAGCAAAGGGATCAGGAATTCTTTTTTTAAAGAGGAGAAAGGAGCAGAACTTGCAAATGTTTTCCCAGGTTTTAATTATTGTTGTTGAACTTGGGTGTGGGTGAAAAGCCTGAATGCAGGTAATAGATGCTATTTCTGGACCAGTCTTCTTACCTTGTGGGGTTTTTTTTTTGGATTTAGAGTTTTGCCATTTTCAACATCTGCATTTGTAATTTTTCACTGTATGACAATGGGTAGCATAGAAACCTCATCTAATTTAATAAATTAGTATCTGGTGGTAAAATACTGTTTCAGGTTAATTTTTAAAAATAATGTTTCTTTTTCTAGATGATGTTGGTGGAAGAAAGCTTGGGAATAAGGCAGAATCGGTGCAGCTGACAGAAGACACCAATTCCATAAAGAAAGCTGGAATGGAACCAATATACACCTTACAAGGACGTAAAGCTAATGTCCACAGCAAAGCAAAATCTCACTGCCTAACTGCTTCTGGAACAAAACAGAAACATTCATTCAAAACTGCAAAGATTAGAAATTACAATATTCGTGACTAAGTACTGTCATGAGCAAGAATCTGAAACAAAAGATCAAAATGTTGCAATTGCAAGACAGAATATTTTTTTCTCATGCTGAACCTCTTCAACTATTCACTCTAGAGTTCCCGAAAACAACCATAAACTTCAGGAGTGTTAGAGGTTTCGTTTTAACAACGTATCAGGAACTTTGTAAAAGGATCAATATTGATCCCATGTGATTGGAGGGACCCAAGGTGGAAGATGAGACTTTCTTCCTCCAGATGTTGGGTCAAGAATATCATGCCTAGTTCTTACTACAGTCCAGTAACTTTTTCTGAAAGGAGTTTTCATATACCTTTTAGATATTGTTCACTAGATCATCACTGTAAAGAAACTCATGATGTTTACTTCTCATAACCAAAACAATTATTTTACGTGACATGGGAAATAGTACAATTGGCTCTGACTGCTTTGTCACCTTTTTGACATGAGCATCACATTGCTGTGTTGTCAATCTTTTGGTACTTTTTCCAGTGCCCATTACATTGAGGGATACTTTTTGCCTGTCAGTGTTAAACAGATCTCTTCTTTCATCTCGTGCTATACTCTGGAATAAATATATTACATCTTTTGGAATTAATTTATTTCAAACCGAATTAGCTTCTCAGGATAGAAGAAAAATGAATGTTTAATTAAAACAATGAATCCTAATCCCCTAATATATCTAAATCTGTTTTAATCAGGTTGGAGAATGCTTGTGGGAGAGGGTCAGTATCCTGCTCACCAGATGCATGCCCATAATTTTGAGGCCAAGTGCCTCAGAAATTGCAGCCTTATTAGATTTTAATGGCAGCTGGTTTGGTTGCTGCATGCTCAGGAAACATGCTCCTCAAGGGAGAGACAGATTTCTGATCCAGCAGATAAGTGCTTTTTATAGCACTGCTTGTGGGCTAGATGGAGCAGGAATGCTTCTCTCTTACCCCCAAGATAAATTGTCACAACTATCCTTATTCTGAATGCTTTTCTGTGCCCCCAATGCCTTTCCATTTTTTAAACAATCAAATACAGATTTATTGCATGGTGTGACCATCGGGATCTCAACGTGTTCAATATGTTTGCTCAACTTTGTTTGGCAGACACCACCTCCAACAACATCAATATGTGCAGGCATTTATTCACGCACAAAAGTTTGATAAACTAGACCATAAATCATGATTTGGTCATGACATTATCCACAGGACTTATTAAGAGGTGGTGTGTTTTCCATCAGTTTCCAACCTTAAATTGAAAGGCCTTGCTTTGACATGGAATTCTGAGGTTCAATCAACTGATGAAATTTCTCCAAATAGGATCACTTCATTGAATTGAATTGAATTGAATATATTGTCATGTGTACCGAGGCACAGTGAAAAGCTTTGTCTTGAGAGCAATACAGGCAGATCACACAGTTAAATAGCATAGATAGTAACTATCCTCCCACAATCCAAAGATGTGCAGGTTAGGTGAATTGGCCATGCTAAATTGCCCGTATTGTTAGGTGTAGGGGAATGGGTCTGGTGGGTTGCTGTTCAGAGGGTCGGTGTGGACTTGTGGGGCTGAAGGGCCCATTTCCACATTGTAGGAAATTTTAAAAAAAGGTTAACAGCAGTAAAAACAAAAACACAGGTACAAGCGAATATTAAGAGTTTGAGAGTCCATTCAGTATTCTGACAACAGTAGGGTAGAAACTGTTGTGAAACTGGCTGGTGCGTGTGTTCAGGCTTGGAGTTTTCAACCTTAAATCCTCAAATTCTTTACATGTTCGTCTCAAATCCGAATTATGGAAATCAAAATTAAATACAACAAATTCTGGTAATCTAAAATAAGATTAGGAAATACTGAGAATACTCAGCTGGTCAAGCAGCATCTATTTAAGACGAAGATAGGTTAATGCTTCAAGTCAATAACATTTTGGGTTCTGACAATAGATCAATCTCAAATATTATATTTGCCTTTCTTGAGAGATGCTTCTTAATCTGAATGTTTATAGAATTTTCAGCTTTTACATAAGAATTCTTAATATCAGGTTACTTTATAAATTATATTTTAAAATTGTTTCACCCCAGTATAGATGATTTTTTTTTATATATGACTGATTTTTATAACTATCTCAAATTATTTGTGAATGTATTCATTTTATTTCTGAATGAAACTTCTGTTATACAATAAATACCAATTGTTCTATGCAACAAGGACTTTTTCCACAAAGAGTAACATATGAAATAAACCAAAACAGGAAATCCCATCATGTAATATACCAAAAAGCTCTGAACTGGTTGTCTAGTAGTGCTGACATAAATTCTTTCTCTTCGCTGCCTTTGTGAAGGGAAAAAAACATTAATACAGCAATTTATTCAGATCTAAAATGCACTACTTGACGGTGTGTGGAAACAGCTTCAATTGAGGCAGTCAAAAGGGAGTTAGAGTAACTGAAAAGAAACTGTGTAGAGTTACATGGAGAAGGCGGAGGAATCATACAAGAACTGGTACAGAACTGTTGTGTCAAATGGCTTCTTTCTGTCCTGTAAAAATTCTGTGATTCTGTTAACAGGGGTTCAGAACCTCTACAGCTCCCATTATCTACACTTCAGATAACGTGGATGGATGCATTAGTTTTCAGACTACAAGTCTTTTACGAACTTAGTGTTTTATTTAATATTACATAGTAATATCCTATTATTCCAACACCAGTTACAGAAAAATCACATTTAAAAGTAATAAGTTGAGGCTTTATCCATACATTACATGCAACATCAATCAGTTGGAACAGTTGATCATTGATACTGATGTTGAAAATTAAATACACAAGACAAACAATTAGGAGATTGTAAACAGCCTGAAAGTCATACTTTTGTAAAATCAAAGCAAATATGTGTTAAAGAAATAGAAACATAATTTTCCCATATAATAGATTTTGATAAAGATCATTGTTACTTTGTTGTCAAACTGCAACCAGAAGTTTAACCAAGAATGATATAATGGAAACAAATTTAAATCTTCAGTCTTAACATACCTGCAGGGCCCTTATGGAATACTTCCTGCGCAGTAAAATTCATTTGACCGAAAGAGAACTTCTTTCCCTGTGGACAGATACAGGCAACTCTGATCATGAGCAACGAGTCTAGAAATTATTAAAATAGTTCACTTATTAGTAATGTCACTTCAAAATCAGAGGTTTTTAGGATCAAACTTTTATTCTGTTTAATTTTGATGATATGGAAGGACCACTGGTTTAAAAGAGCTGCTCTTCAGTAGATCAAAGCCCTGTTCCAGTGGTGCAGGTATCTATTAGACAATTTTCAGAGGATTCTCCTTGTGTCCATATCAGTACCAATAACACAAAATAATATTAACTGACTCTTCATCATTGTATTTTATGAAATCATGTTTTTTTTTACAATGGTAGCCACAATAGTCATTACATTTCGAAGCAATTTATCATATTTGAAAACAGTTATCAACCTACTGAAATCAAGTGCATCAGCACAGATTATGGACTAGTGATCCCTGAAGCATACACTGGATGAAGCAATCAAGGCTAATGTTACCACCTTATTGACAACAGAACAAAATGGAAACATTCAAAAAGCTACAAAAATAATATACCACTCATGACTATAAACTCATATAAACTACAATCTGAAGCAAAAAGGTAAGTGTTACAATAATCAGATAAGAAAGTGTTTCACAATGTGTATCCTAGAGTGTCAACTCTGCAAAATGCACACTTCAGGATTCTTAGAGCTTTTGTTTCACTCATTTAGCAATTTCAGGTTATTACTGTTGAATATTTTGTTAGTTTCTATTTAATCAAATTTATGGTAAAGAGGATGACAACAATTTTACTCCCTAATTGAAATATGACATTAAAGAAAAACTCCAGTTCAAGCATTTTAATTTTTATTCCATTAAAGACAAATGTACACAGGCACTCTGAAACCAATTGCAGTCCCCCACTGCTCTCTGCGAATTCTATACAGGCTGGGAATTGAGAAATCCTAGTCATTTACTACCCATTTTACATGACACATCTGCAAAGGAACTGATGATGTTAAGAAAAAAAGGCTGTAATGGTAAAACTTGGAAATTCGTGTAAATCTTCAAAAGTTATTTTTCTTAAAATCGTAAATATCAGACATCTATGAGCAGTAATAGTTTTAACAGAATGTTGATGACCATTTTCATATCATAGATAACAGCAATGACAGAATTGTGTCAATCAAAAGGCATTAAAATTTATGGAAATGTTGGCTGGAATCTTATAATCTTGGTCTGTAATCTTTTCTCAGTACCCCATTTTCCCTTAATAGCTGGATATCCTGTAGCATGATGCAAGGAGGAAGTGTGCCATGTCTTTCAGGCTGGAACATTCTGTGCAAAAGAGTTTTGGCGCATGGAAGTTCTTCATGAGCTTTCTGGAAGTTTGAGGTTTTTAAGATTTCTGGCAATTGGGTGCAGATATACACATGAGAAATTGCATCCAGTTAAGAACTGGAAGTGAAATGGCAAAAAAGATATGCCGACATGAATTCACCTATAATCTATTGCTATGTGCATTCAGACCCCTCATTGACTTTACCATCAGGTTCCAGTGGATTTGCCACCGCTCATAAAGGGGAAAATTAATTATGAACTATTTATACGGCAGCTGTGCATTTTTGAAAGAATGGGTGAAACACCACCAATTGAAGACTGCCAACAGCTGGAACTGCCCTCAAACCCTTCGAGTCAGCACTCAAGGTAGCCTTCTCAATGTTTTGTTAACCTGACATGCTACTTACTTTGGACTCAGCGAAACTCTCTGGCAAACACTTAAGCACTGTCTTCATTCAAAAACATGACCTACACCACAGACTGCTTTTGGTATGAGAGAGAAATGTTGGTCACAACACCAGCACAACTCACTGTTCACGCTTGGAAGGTATCATGTGATTTACAGTCACATGAAAGTGTAGACAAGGTCTCTGACAGTGCCTTGCTCTCTAGGTACTGTACTGAACTGTCGGTCTATGTTTTTGTACTGTAGTTGAGCAACAACAAGTAGCATCCCTGTCTGCCCAGATAAACAAACATTCGTGATTGCACATCACAAAGAATACCTTGCAGGAAGAAGCCAGTCAACATGATGAATACCTAGGGATATTCCATAGGGAATTGCTATCAGCCTCAGCTGCTGCTGTTCTCTCATCAACTACATCATACTGTACAAGAACAGCCCAGATATACACTGAGACAAAGTTACTTGTGAGTCAAGAATATTTTCACTGGATAAAGAACTAATGAGACTGAGAATTTGGGAGTGGACACGAGTGTGTAATTCTTCCATGAAAGAAGAGAAGCAACCAGCCTTGACTGAGGGATGTAGGAACTTAGATCTTACATGGAGTTGCCCAGTTTACGTGTTCTGAATTTAAAACAACTTTTTTCTGGAATATCAACGTCTCAGGTGTCCAGTATTGTATCCAAAAGGTTTATGCCAAAGATGCACTAACTTCAAGAGGCTGACCAATCAACAACCCAACAAATGGCTTTGGAATAGAGTCATAGAGATGTACAGCATGGAAACAGACCCTTCAGTCCAACCCATCCATGCTGACCAGATATGCTAAACAAATCTAGTCCCATTTGCCAGAATTTGGCTTATATCCCTCTAAACTCTTCCTATTTACATACTCATCCAGATGCCTTTTAAATGTTGCAATTATACCAGCCTCCCCCATTTCTTCTGGCAGCTCATTCCATACATGCACCACCCTTTGTGTGAAACAAATTTATTTTTCTAATATTTCCCTTTGAACCTCAAATCTATGCCTTCTAGTTTTGGACTCCCCTAACCAAAGGAAAAGACCTTGTTTATTTACCCTATCCATGGTCCTCATGATGTTATAAACCTCTGTGAAGTTCTGGATGTACGTTTCCTCAGCATACTAGGCAATATCATTAGTGACCCTCCAGTGAAGCACTGGTGTTAGTGACTCACTTTCTATTTATGTGTTTACGTTTCCTTGATCAGGTCCTGGGGATTTATCCACCTTTAACTGTTTCAAGACATCCAGCACTTCCTCCTCTGTAATTTGCGCATTTTGCAAGACGTCACCATCTATTTCCCTACAGTCTATATCTTTCATATCCTTTTCCATGGTAAATATTGATGCAAATATTCAGTTAGTATCTCCCCCATTTTCTGTGGCTCCACACAAAGGCCACCTTGCTGATCATTGAGGGGCCCTATTCTCTCCCTAGTTACCCTTTTTTCCTTAATATATTTGTAAAAACCCTTTAGATTCTTGTTAATTCTGTTAGCTAAAGCTATCTCATGTCCTCATTTTGCCCTCCTGATTTCCCTGTTAAGTATACTCCTACTTTCTTTATACTCTTCTAAGAATTCACTAGATCTATCCTGTCTATACTTGACATATGCTTCCTTCTTTTTCTTAACCAAACCTTCAATTTCTTTAGTCATCCAGCATTCCCTATACCTATCAGCCTTTCCTTTCACCCTGACAGGAATATACTTTCTCTGGATTCTTGTTATCTCATTTCTGAAGGCTTCCCATTTTCCAGCCGTCCCTTTACCTGCGAACATCTGCCTCCAATCAGCTTTCGAAAGTTCTTGCCTAATACCATCAAAATTGGCCTTTCTCCAATTTAGAACTTCAACTTTTAGATCTTGTCTATCTTTTTCTATCATGAGTTTAAAACAAATAGAATTATGGTCGCTGGCCCCAAAGTGCTTCCCCACTGACACCTCAGTCACCTGCCCTGCCTTATTTCCCAAGAGTAGGTCAAATTTTTGCACCTTCTCTAGTAGGTACATCCACATACTGAATCAGAAAATTGTCTTGTACGCACTTAAGATATCTGTCTCCATCTAAACCTTTAACACTATGGCAGTCCCAGTCAATGTTTGGAAAGTTAAACTCCCCTACCATAACTACCCTATTTTTCTTACAGATAGCTGAGATCTCCTTGCAAGTTTGTTTCTCAATTTCCCTCTGACTATTAGGGAGTCTATAATACAATCTCAATAAGGTTATCATCCCTTTCTTATTTCTCAGTTCCACCCAAATAACTTCCCTGGATGTATTTCCGGGAATATGCTCCCTCAGCACAGCTGTAATGCTATCCCTTATCAAACATGCCACTCCCCCTCCTCTCTTGCCTCCCTTTCTATCCTTCCTGATGGATTAGATAAGATAAAAACACTGTCGCAGCTTGCTGAGTCCCTGGCATTGTGCACAAGCTGAGCATCAATAGAATTAATGATTTTTCCATTGATAAAATTGAAATGGTTGCTGTTTTGGGGCTGCTATTGCCATTCACATTCTGCCAATTACCCAATGCATCTATGAGAAACCTGTCAGTTTGTAGAATAGAATCAGAATGGTTAAAGCAGAGAAGGAGGTCTCTCGGTCCATTGTGTCTGTGCTGGCTCTCTGAAGGAGCAATTCATCAAGTGCCACACTCCTGCCTTCGCCCCATAGCCCTGCACACATGCACACTCACTTTTTAGATAATCAATTTATTTTTGAATGTCTTGTTTGATCCCATACTCTCAGGCAGTGCACCAATATCCTAACCATTTGCTCCGCAAGTATTTTTCCTTATGTCACCATTTCTTGTTCTGCCAAGTACCTTAAGGCTAAGCCCTCTGTTCTCAATTCTTCCACCAATGGGGACAGTTTCTCTCAATTTATTCTATGCAAACCTTCATGTTTTTGAATATCTCTATCAAAACTCTTTGCAAATTTCCTCCCCAAAGAAAACATTTGCAACTTCTCCATTCTGTCTGCATAACTGAAGTTCCTCATCCCTGGACTAATTACTTGAATATTTTCTGCACACTCTCCAATTCTTCACATCCTTCCTGTATGCCTCTATTGATTAAGTGCAGGATGTTGTATGCTTTATTTACCACTCTCCCAAATGGTCCTACCACCAACAATGACTTTTGCACATATCCATCTGGGTTTCTCTGTTCCTGAACCCTCTTTAGGGGGTGCTTTATACTGTCCTTTTGTGTTGTCTCTACCGAAAGGAATCAGTTCACATTTCTCTGCATTAAATTTCATCTGCTCCTTGTCTATCCATTCCATCAACAGATCTATGTCTATATTATCCTGCTCAGTTCACAATACTTCCAAGTTTTGTATTGTCCCCAAAATTGAAATTGTGCACTGAACACCAAGGTCTTCTGGAGATTATCAGGAAGAGTAGGAAACACACCAACACCAACTATAAACCCTCAGGTGTGAAAAACTACCATTAACCACATCTATACATTACTCGTTTCTTTTCAACTTTATATCGATGTTCCTAGTGTATTTTTTATTCCACAAGTTCTAACATTGCTCACAAGTCTCTGATATGGTACTTCATCAGACGCTTTACTTATGACGAAATGAACAATTTGTTCACTTTACTCAAATTTGCTTTAAATGCAGAATAATTTTTCAACTGAATCCATATTTTAATGTTAGAGAGACGAAATATGAAACATACACCTAATGCCTACATAAAGTGAACTTGTGATAAGCAGCATGGTTATTTTTACTGAACTGTGCTGAGGGAGGATATTCCCGGAAATACATCCAGGGAAGTTATTTGGGTGGAACTGAGAAATAAGAAAGGGATGATCACCTTATTGGGACTGTATTATAGACCCCCTAATAGTCAGAGGGAAATTGAGAAACAAACTTGTAAGGAGATCTCAGCTATCTGTAAGAATAATAGGGTAGTTATGGTAGGGGATTTTAACTTTCCAAACATTGACTGGGATTGCTATAGTGTTAAAGGTTTAGATGGAGAGGAATTTCTTAAGTGTGTACAAGACAATTTTCTGATTCAGTATGTGGATGCACCTGCCAGAGAAGGTGCAAAAACTTGACCTACTCTTGGGAAATAAGGCAGGGCAGGTGACTGAGGTGTCAGTGGGGGAGCACTTTGGGGCCAGCGACCATAGTTCTATTTGTTTTAAAATCGTGATGGAAAAGGATAGACCAGATCTAAAAGTTCAAGTTCTAAATTGGAGAAAGGCCAATTTTGACGATATTAGGCAAGAACTTTCAAAAGCTGATTGGAGGCAGATGTTCTCAGGTAAAGGGACGGCTGGAAAAGGGGAAGCCTTCAGAAATGAGATAACAAGAATCCAGAGAAAGTATATTCCTGTCAGGGTGAAAGGAAAGGCTGGTAGGAATAGGGAATGCTGGATGACTAAAGAAATTGAGGATTTGGTTAAGAAAAAGAAGGAAGCATATGTCAGGTATAGACAGGATAGATCAAGTGAATCCTTAGAAGAGCATAAAGAAAGTAGGAGTATACTTAAGAGGGAAATCAGGAGGGCAAAACGGGGACATGAGATAGCTTTGGCAAATAGAATTAAGG
This sequence comes from Chiloscyllium plagiosum, assembly GCF_037043375.1. Classification (NCBI taxonomy): domain Eukaryota; kingdom Metazoa; phylum Chordata; class Chondrichthyes; order Orectolobiformes; family Hemiscylliidae; genus Chiloscyllium; species Chiloscyllium plagiosum. Next base: position 33,747,760 of record NW_028270163.1, read on the forward strand.
AGAATCCAAAGGGGTTTTACAAATATATTAAGGACAAAAGGGTAACTAGGGAGAGAATAAGGCCCCTCAAAGATCAGCAAAGTGGCCTTTGTGTGGAACCACAGAAAATGGGGGAGATATTTTGCATCAATATTTACTGTGGAAAAGGATATGGAAGATATAGACTGTAAGGAAATAGATGGTGACATCTTGCAAAATGTGCAGATTACAGAGGAGGAAGTGCTGGATGTCTTGAAACGGTTAAAGGTGGATAAATCCTCAGGGCCTGATCAGGTGTACCCGAGAACTCTGTGGGAAGCTAGAGAAGTGATTGCTGGGCCTCTTGCTGAGATATTTGTATCATCGATAGTCACAGGTGAGGTGCTGGAAGACTAGAGTTTGGCAAACGTAGTGCCACTGTTTAAGAAGGGCGATAAAGACAAGCCAGGGAACTATAGACCGGTGAGCCTGACCTCATTGGAGGGAATCCTGAGGGACAGAATATACATGTATTTGGAAAGGCAAGGACTGATTTGGGATAGTCAACATGGCTTTGTGCGTGGGAAATCATGTCTCACAAACTTGATTGAGTTTTTGAAGAAGTAACAACGAAGATTGATGAGGGCAGAGCAATAGATGTGATCTATATGGACTTCAGTAAGGCGTTCGACAAGGTTCCCCATGGGAGACTGATTAGCAAGGTTAGATCACATGTAATAAAGGGAGAACTAGCCATTTGGATGCAGCTTTTTTTCTCAGCAGAGAGCGGCGCGAGCTGGGCGGAAGTGAGGTTGGAGCGCAGAGCTGGTCGGGAAGGTAAATGATATATAAAGAACTTACCTCGACGCCAACGGTCTTTTCTCAGCAGAGAGTGGCGCGAGCTGGGCAGAAGTGAGGTTGGAGCGCAGAGCTGGTCGGGAAGGTAAGTGATTGATATTTGATTGGGTGTGTTCTAAACCCCAGGCCCTACATAGTAGGGCCTCCTTCCCATCCTCCTCCTCTAACCTAACTTTAAAGTTCACAGGTAAGCTACTCAGTGTTCTTGTTTTGGAGACGAAGTGTAGAGTAATGGCAGCGCAGGCAGTGGAATGTTCCTCCTGCCGGATGTTTGAGGTAGGGGTGACCACCGATACTCCTGCTGACTTCATCTGCAGGAAATGCAGTCAGATTCTGCTCCTCACAGAATGAGTTAGGGAACTGGAACTGGAGTTGGATGAACTGAGGATTATTCGAGAGGCTGAGAAGGTGATAGATAGAAGCTACAGGGACATAGTTACGCCAGAGAACAGAGGTAGCTGGGTAACAGTTAGAGGTGGGAAGGGGAGGAAGCAGGCAGTGCAGGGATCCCCTGTAGTCATTCCCCTAAACAATAGGTATACCGCTTTGGATACTGGTGGGGGGGACAGCCTAGCAGGGGTAAGCTGCAGTGACCGGGTCTGTGGCGTGAGGTCTGGCTCTGAGACTCAGAAGGGAAAGGGGTGAGGAGGAGAGCGCTAGTTATAGGAGACTCTGTAGTTAGAGGGACGGACAGGCGGTTCTGTGGGCATGGGCGAGACTCTCGGATGGTTTGTTGCCTCCCGGGTGCCAGGGTCCGAGACGTCTCGGACCGTGTCTTCAGAATTCTTAAGGGGGAGGGTGTGCAGCCAGAAGTCGTGGTGCACGTTGGCACCAACGACATAGGTAGGAAGAGAGGTGGGGAGGTCATTCAAAAGCTCAGGGAGTTAGGCTGGAAGCTGAAAGCTAGGACAGACAGAGTCGACATCTCTGGGTTGTTGCCGGTGCCACGTGACAGTGAGGCAAGGAATAGGGAGAGAGTGCAGTTGAACACGTGGCTGCAAGGATGGAGTAGGAGGGAGGGCTTCAGGTATTTGGACAATTGGACTGCATTCTGGGGAAGGTGGGACCTGTACAAGCAGGACGGGTTGCACCTGAACCAGAAGGGCACCAATATCCTGGGGGGTAGGTTTGCTAGCTATCTTCGGGGGGGGTTTAAACTAATTTGGCAGGGGGATGGGATCCGGACTTGTAGTCCAGCTAGTAGGCTAGCTGTTTGTCAGGATGTCCAAGTGTGTGGGGAGGCTGTGAAGAAGGTAGCACTGACAGGGAATACTTGCGGACACAGAGATGGGTTCAAGTGCGTATACTTCAACGCAAGGAGTATCAGAAATAAGGTCGGTGAACTTAAGGCGTGGATCGATACCTGGGACTACGATGTTGTGGCCATCACGGAAACGTGGATAGAAGAGGGACAGGAATGATTGTTGGAGGTTCCTGGTTACAGATGTTTCAGTAGGATTAGGGAGGGTGGTAAAAAAGGAGGGGGGGTGGCGTTGCTAATTAGAAATGGTATAACGGCTGCAGAAAGGCAGTTCGAGGGGGATCTGCCTTTAGAGGTAGTATGGGCTGAAGTCAGAAATAGGAAAGGTGCAGTCACCTTGTTGGGTGTTTACTATAGGCCCCCCAATAGCAGCAGAGATGTGGAGAAACAGATTGGGAAACAGATTTTGTAAAGGTGCAGAAGCCACAGGGTAGTAATCATGGGCGATTTCAACTTCCCAAATATTGATTGGAAGCTCTTGAGATCAAGTAGATTGAATGCGGCGGTGTTTGTGCAGTGTGTCCAGGAAGCTTTTCTAACACAGTATGCAGATTGTCCGACCAGAGGGGAGGCCATTTTGGATTTGATACTCGGTAATGAACCGGGACAAGTGATGGGCTTGTTAGTGGGTGAACATTTTGGTGATGGTGACCACAATTCTGTGACTTTCACCTTGGTTATGGAGAGAGATAGGTGCGTGCAACAGGGTAGGTTTTACAATTGGGGGAAGGGTAATTACGATGCTGTAAGACAGGATCTGAGGCGCATAAGTTGGGAGCATAGGCTGTCGGGGAAGGATGTCATGGAAATGTGGAACTTTTTCAAGGAACAGATACGACGTGTCCTTGATACGTATGTACCGGTCAGGCAGGAAAGAAATGGTCATGTGAGGGAACTTTGGTTGACGAGGGAGGTTGAATGTCTTGTAAAGAGGAAGAAGGAGGCTTACATAAGGTTGAGGAAACAGGGTTCAGACAGAGCAGTGGAGGGATACAGGATAGCCAGAAGGGACCTGAAGAAAGGGATTAGGAGAGCCAAGAGAGGGCATGAAAAATCTCTGGCGGATAGGATCAAGGATAACCCAAAGGCATTTTATGCGTATGTGAGAAACATGAGAATGACGAGAACGAGGGTAGGTCCAATCAAGGACAGTGGTGGGAGACTGTGTATTGAGTCGGAAGAGATAGGAGAGGTCTTGAATGAGTACTTTTCTTCAGTATTTACGAATGAGAGGAACCGGATTGTTGAAGAGGAGAGTGTGAAACGGACTGGTAAGCTAGAGGAGATACATGTTAGGAAGGAAGATGTGTTGGACATTTTGAACAACTTGAGGATAGACAAGTCCCCTGGGCCTGATGGGATATATCCTAGGATTATGTGGGAAGCAAGAGAGGAAATTGCAGTAGCGTTGGCAATGATCTTTTCATCTTCACTGTCAACGGGGGTGGTACCAGGGGACTGGAGAGTGGCGAATGTTGTGCCCCTGTTCAAAAAAGGGAATAGGGATAACCCCGGGAATTACAGGCCAGTTAGTCTTACTTCGGTGGTAGGTAAAGTAATAGAAAGGGTACTGAGGGATAGGATTTATGAGTATCTGGAAAGGCACTGCTTGATTAGGGACAGCCAGCACGGATTTGTGAAGGGTAGGTCTTGCCTTACAAGTCAGATTGAATTCTTTGAGGAGGTGACCAAGCATGTGGATGAGGGTAGAGCAGTGGATGTAGTATACATGGATTTTAGTAAGGCATTTGATAAGGTTCCCCATGGTAGGCTTATGCGGAAAGTCAGGAGGCATGGGATAGAGGGAAATTTGGCCAATTGGATAGAAAACTGGCTAACCGGTCGAAGTCAGAGAGTGGTGGTAGATGGTAAATATTCAGCCTGGAGCCCAGTTACAAGTGGAGTTCCGCAGGGATCAGTTCTGGGTCCTTTGCTGTTCGTAATTTTTATTAATGACTTGGATGAGGGAGTCGAAGGGTGGGTCAATAAATTTGCAGATGGTACGAAGATTGGTGGAGTTGTGGATAGTGAGGAGGGCTCTTGTCGGCTGCAAAGGGACTTGGATTTGATGCAGAGCTGGGCTGAGGAGTGGCAGATGGAGTTCAACCCTGCCAAGTGTGAGGTTGTCCATTTTGGAAAGACAAATAAGAATGCAGAATACAGGGTTAACGGTAGGGTTCTTAGTGAGGTGGAGGAACAGAGGGATCTTGGGGTCTATGTTCATAGGTCTTTGAAAGTTGCCACTCAGGTGGATAGAGCTTGTAAGAAGGCCTATGGTGTATTAGCGTTCATTAGCAGAGGGATTGAATTCAAGAGTCGTGAAGTGATGTTGCAACTGTACAGGACTTTGGTTAGGCCACATTTGCAGTACTGTGTGCAGTTCTGGTCGCCTCACTTTAGGAAAGATGTGGAAGCTGTGGAGAGGGGGAAGAAAAGATTTACCAGGATGTTGCCTGGAATGGAGAATAGGTCGTACGAGGATAGGTTGAGAGTGCTAGGCCTTTTCTCATTAGAACGGCGAAGGATGAGGGGTGACTTGTTAGAGGTTTATAAGATGATCAGAGGAATAGATAGAGTAGACAGTCAGAAACTTTTTCCCCAGGTACAATAGAGTGTTACAAGGGGACATAAATTTAAGGTGAAGGGTGGAAGGTATAGAGGAGGTGTCAGGGGTGGGTTCTTTACCCAGAGAGTGGTGGGGGCATGGAATGCGCTGCCTGTGGGAGTGGTAGAGTCAGAATCTTTGGTGACCTTTAAGCGGCAATTGGATAGGTACATGGATGGGTGCTTAAGCTAGGACAAATGTTCGGCACAACATCGTGGGCCGAAGGGCCTGTTCTGTGCTGTATTGTTCTATGTTCTATGTTCTATGTAGAACTGGCTCAAAGGTAGAAGACATAGGGTGGTGGTGGTGGAGGGTTGCTTTTCAGACTGGAGGCCTGTGACCAGTGGAGTGCCACAAGGATCGGTGCTGGGCCCTCTACTTTTTGTCATTTACATAAATGATTTGGATGCGAGCTTAAGAGGTACAGTTATTAAGTTTGCAGATGACACCAAAATTGGAGGTGTAGTGGACAGCAAAGAGGGTTACCTCAGATTACAACAGGATCTGGACCAGATATGCCAATGGGCTGAGAAGTGGCAGATGGAGTTTAATTCAGATAAATGCGAGGTGCTGCATTTTGGGAAAGCAAATCTTAGCAGGACTTATACACTTAATGGTAAGGTCCTAGGGAGTGTTGCTGAACAAAGAGACCTTGGAGTGCAGGTTCATAGCTCCTTGAAAGTGAAGTCTCAGGTAGATAGGATAGTGAAGAAGGCGTTTGGTATGCTTTCCTTTACTGGTCAGAGTATTGAATACAGGAGTTGGGAGGTCATGTTGCAGCTGTACAGGACACTGGTTAGGCCACTGTTGGAATATTGCGTGCAATTCTGGTCTCCTTCTATCAGAAAGATGTTGTGAAACTTGAAAGGGTTCAGAAAAGATTTACAAGGATGTTGCCAGGGCTGGAGGATCTGAGCTATAGGGAGAGGCTGAACACGCTGGCGCTGTTTTCCCTGGAATGTCAGAGGCTGAGGGGTGACCTTATAGAGGTTTACAAAATTATGAGGGGCATGGATAGGATAAATAGACAGAGTCTTTTCCCTGGGATCAGGGAGTCCAGAACTAGAGGGCATAGGTTTAGGGTGAGAGGGGAAAGATATAAAAGAGACCTAAGGGGCAACTTTTTCACGCAGAGGGTGTTATGTGTATGGATTGAGCTGCCAGAGGATGTGGTGGAAGCTGGTACAATTGCAATATTTAAGAGGCATCTAGATGGGTATATGAATAGGAAGGGTTTGGAGGGCTATGGGCCAGGTGCTGGCAGGTGGGACTGGATTGGGTTGGGATATCTGGTCGGCATGGACAGGTTGGACCGAAGGGTCTGTTTCCATGCTGTACATCTCTATGACTCTTATCTGACTCTAGAAAATTACAATCAATTTTTTTTTAATTTATGTAAGGTTTGTAAGAACATGCATATATTGGTTTTATTGTGGATGTAGCAATAATTGTAGTTTCAGTCAAATCTCATATTGGACTTCTTAATTTTAGTTCATCTTTAACAGCTTTATGATGGTTTAGATTGCATGATCTGAACCAGTGACCTCTAAAATGTACACACAAAGGAGGGAAAAACACTACAATGTATTCATTCAAACTAATCATGAATTTTCTATCATTGACCTTGACTTCTAAACAGCCTTTCATAACTTTGCAGCATCCAAAATATGTACATCTTTTCCCAGCATTATTAAATGTTTGTGAAGGACATTCTGTACCACAGGCTGACCTTGTGAAAACAGTTAAACACTTATTAACAGTGAGAAAGTGCCACTGTTTTGCATGAAAACCTAAAATCTACATTCAATGAAAGTTAGTTGATTCAAAAAATAAAGAACCAAAAACCAAAGTTCAGTCTTACTAGAGGTTTCTGTAGTGTAACCAGAGAATTTAACTGAGCGTAACAGTGTTCCCTAGCTCCTGCGTGTGAAATACAGAGATCTATGTTACACATGGCCCCCAGCCATCTAGTATCTACCATCATTCCTCTGGCATTTTCCTGGTGCTTTCTTCTCTGCCACAATTTTCATATGCCCTCTCCTTTTGTTGCTCTTCTTGAATCGTTTCCAGTCCTTTGGATCTATTTTTTTGTTTCATTACTTTCCAATGATCAGCCTCGTAAACGCTGCACCATCGACCCTTCTGGTGTTTAATCACTCCTACCCTACACTGTACCACATCTCGTTGCTTTTTTTTGCCTGTGTCCCAGCCCTCTCAACTTTTATCTTGGCTCTGTAATTGCTTCACAGTTGTTAATCTTTAACATTTTTGCACTTTGAATAATAGATCATTCATCCAAAAAACTTGAATTACAATTAGAATTAGCTTCATTTTTTCACGTACTCACATGAGAATAGTGAAAAGTTTATAAGTTGTCACTTACAGAGCCATCCTAGGTACAAAACTACCTACATGCAGATTCTTCAGTACAGACTTTTAAGAAAATATTAGAAAAATAAAAAAATAAAATAGTCCAGTAATACAAACTTCACGCCACCTCAGGTACAAAAGTACAAAATCACAGAAAAAAAAAGCAAAATTAAAGAAATACAAGTTATGACGAACGCTCATCCCAAATAAGTGCACACCAGCCCCTCACCTCCAGACCATGCCAGGCTTCACCTGAAGCCCATGCAGGGGCCAGGTGTCCGTGCTGAGGCCAGGAGTCCACGCTGAAACCGGGTGCCTGTGCTGAGGCCGGGAGCCTGTGCTGAGGCCGGGTGTCCACGCTGAGGCCGGGTGTCCACGCTGAGGCCGGAAGCCTGTGCTGAGGCCGGGTAGCCCATGGTGAGACCGGGAGCCTGTGCTGAGGCTGGGAGCCCGTGCTGAGGCTGGGAGCCCGCACTGAGGCTGGGTGTCTGTGCTGAGGCCGGGTGTCCACACTGAGGCTGGGAGTCCATGTTGAGGCCGGGAGTCCACGCTGAGGTCAGGAGTCCGTGTTGAGGCTGGGAGCCTGTGCTGAGGCCGCGTGTCCACGCTGAGGCTGGGTGTCCACGCTGAGGCCGGGAGCCCGCACTGAGGCCAGGTGTTCGCGCTGAGGCTGGGAGTCCACGCAGAGGCCAGTAGTCCATGTTGAGGCTGGGAGCCCGTGATGAGGCCGGGAGTCCATGCTAAGGCCGGAAGCTCACGGTGAGGCCGGGAGCCCATGCTGAGGCCGGGGCCCCACACTGAGGCCGGGTGTCCACACTGAGGCCAAACTCTCCACAAATGTTGCTGCTCTGCTGAGAGCTACCAGGATTTTCTATTCCTATTTTAGACCCTGCAGTAGCTAGCTCGCCCCCTTATTACCTGTCTATCATCTACAAGGCACAAGTCAAGAGACTGCGATGGAATACTCCACATTCTGCATTTGCCCATCAGTTCAACTCCAACAACATAACAAACTTGATACCAACTGGGACAATGCAGCTCACTTGATTTGTGCCATATCTACCACTTTCCACATTCATTCCCTTCACTACTGATACAAAATGTGCACCATTTACAGGATACACTGCAGTAATGAAGGTCGGTTCCTCTCTCAGCAGCTTCCAAGCCCACAACATCTACCACCTGGAAGGATGAATTAACAACAGGTGGATGGGAATGCCACCACCTCCAAATCACACATCATCCTGTCTTGGAAATACATTTGCAATCCTTCACTGTCACTAGGTCTAAATCCTGTAACAAACTTCTTGACAGTGCTGCAGTATCCCAATAGTCCTAAGACAGCAGCAGTTCAAGAAAACAGCTCGCCCTTACCTTCTCAACAGCAGTTAAGAGAGGATAATAAATGCTGGCTCAGATGGAAGCCCAAATCCCGTGAACAAATAGTGAAAAAAACTTATTGGGTTAACTGCTTCTGTACAGTGCATAGTCGATGAGTGGGTACAGAAATGCTATGGCTTCGCATGGGGGGAGTAAGGAATCATTGATGTTGTTTGTGAGGCACATCTTGGCAAGGGGACATAATTTGGCATGAGTGGGAGCATAAGGATAGATGAAGTGCATTATGTGGCATGGATGGGCAATGGACTGTGATGGGCGAAGGCTGGAGGTCTTCTTTTATTGTGGTTACTGTGGCGAAGTGCCCCAGCACAGAACTGACTCTCCTAAAGAGTCCACCTCTACACCCTTTTCCAGGGTTGTCTGTCCTATCTGCTGCCACTATCTGTTCATGTCAGTGAGGATCATGTCTCTGGAATTGGTAATTTCCTGGGCTAAGCATGTTATGCTGGGAAGTCTCCAAACTTCCACTACCAGCCTCAAGGATGAAAATGTGGTACTTTGTCTTCTTGAATGAAGATCAAGAAAACTTCCTGGGAATACTAGAAAACCAATGGAATAGTGAAAATGAAGGAGTGAACGAGTAGTACTAGAACCTAATGGGACAGAAGGTGATAAACCCTTTGGATTTGATTATTTAGATCCCAGAAGATTGAAAGAAATATCTATAGAGACAACAAATGATCATTTTCCCAAATTTGATAGATTCTGTAATGGTGTAAATGTAACCCATTATTTAAGAAAGGAGTGAGAGAGATAAAATGGAAAACTACAGACCTGTTGGTCTGGCATCAATAGTAGGAAAATATTAGAATCTATTATAAAGCATGTGCTAAGCTTTTCACTGTGCCTCGGTACACATGACAATAAATTCAATTCAATTCAAGTCAATTTTTGTTGAGCATGTAACCAGCAGAATAGATAAGGGTAACCATTGGGGATGGTGTAATTGGATATACAATATCCAAACAGCTTTCAATGAGACTACAGGGAGTTAGTAAGCAAAATTAAAAGCACATGGAATAGGAAGCTATACACTGGGATGGATTGAGAATTGGTTAATGGACTTGGAATGAATAGGTCATTCTCAGACTGTAATCAGTGGGGTACTCCAAGAGTCAGTGTTTGGGTTCCAACTATACCTACCTTTTAACAAAAACATGGATGTGAGGACTTAACGTAATATCTCCATGTTTGCTAATGACACAAACGCAGGTGGGAATGTGAGTTGTGAGGAGGTTTGTTTTTATTTGTTTATGACATATCAACATTTCTGGCTGGGCCAGCATTAATTGACTGACCCTAATCACTCTAGAACTGCATGCCTTCCTCAGCCATTTCAAAGGGCAGTTAAGAGTCAATCCTATTGCTGTACGTCTGGAGTCACACGTAGACCACATCAGCTAAGGATGACAGATGTCCTTCCTAAAGGACACTAGTGAATCAAATGGGTTTTTACAACAATTGATGATAATGACATTGTTGCTATTCGGCAAGCTTTGAATTACAGATTTTTAAAATTGAATTCAAATTTCCATTATGTGCTAAGGTGGAATTTGAACGCATGTCCCCAGAACATCAACACGAACTAGAGCCAGGTCACAAAGACTCAGAATAAGGGATAGGCTATTTAGGATTATCGACACCCAGAGCCTGTCATTGAGCATATTCTAGGCAAAAATTGATACGTTTCTATATATTAAAGATGTCAAGAGATATGGGGATTGGTAGGTAAATGGTATTGAAATAAAAGCTTAATTGCATAATAGAGTAGATGCAAGGATCTTAATAGCCTATTCCTGTTCATTTTTCCTATGGAAATTGAGATCAAGCTGTATTGAGACCATATCTCAAATATCTTTCCAATTCTGTTTACTGAGAAACAAGAGAAACATTCAAATACTGGACTCTGATCAGTGAAGAGCCACAAGGTTATCAATAATAAATTATTAAGATTGGTGGGCGGCACGGTGGCACAGTGGTTAGCACTGCTGCCTCACAGCGTCAGAGACCCGGGTTCAATTCCCGCCTCAGGCGACTGACTGTGTGGAGTTTGCACATTCTCCCCGTGTCTGCGTGGGTTTCCTCCGGGTCCTCCGGTTTCCTCCCACAATCCAAAAAAAGATGTGCAGGTCAGGTGAATTGGCCATGCTAAATTGCCCATAGTGTTAGGTAAGGGGTAAATGTAGGGGTAGGGGTATGGGTGGGTTGCGCTTCGGCGGGGCGGTGTGGACTTGTTGGGCCGAAAGGCCTGTTTCCACACTGTAAGTAATCTAATCTAATCTAAAAAGATTGAGTGGATAGTCACAGGCTTTTATGTTGGAAATAATGCTGCAGCAAGTGTTCAAGCAGCTTCTGGTTAATTCAGACACTGCAACACTGCTTCAGGAAGCAGAAACCTAGTTGGAATCGTTATACCAGGAAGCAGTAAGACCTTTTAAAATCAGGGTATCTGATAGGGTCAGTGCTCAAGGAGTGGACAGTGAAACTGCAAGCCGGGGGCAGGAGGTTTGGAAGCTCAGTCTTTGCACTTGTTCAACAGGTTTGAAGTTCTTTCAGAAACAAAAACTGAAATTGCTGGAGAAACTCAGCAGTTTGTAAAATCCTGAACAACACCATCCAACAAAATGGAAAACATCATGGAAATACCAAGAATGCGAGTTACTGCAATGAAGTTTCATTCTTAGATTAGAGCTGCACTACCTCAAGGCAAACTTCAAGTTGGAAGATTAAGGCAGCATCCTTCTGAAAACTTGTCAGATTGTTTGAATGAGTTAAAATTTAAACAATTGAAGACACTTTCAACAGTGGGCTAGGCCGAGTGCAGCACAGTGAGGCAGGAAACATCGTAGTCACAACCATTTCATCCCAGAGGACGCTCCATATAAGCCTTCTGGTAATGGTAAGAAATCTCCTGGTTAATGAGGAGGCTGGAATGACTTGAGCCAAGAACTCTACACCATTGGTGGCAGGAAGTCAGTTAGGCTCAATAAAGTGCTATTCAAACTCCTTTATCCCAAAGGCCACTGCAGTTCTGTAGTAGATCAGGGATTAAATAGGAGCCACACAGTTTTCTGTACCCTTGGATTTGTCAGGTTTGTTGGCAGCCTCTAGGGACTGAGTGGAATTTCTCGTAGTCAGGTATTAGGTGTTCAATCATGGGACCTGACCTCAAAAAGGGATAGGCCACTAAATGTCACAACCCCTGCCCTTACCTCCAAACACCCCAACAAGACTACAGCTCACAATCCTTCACTCGCTTTTGATCTGGGGTCCTCTGATGATCATGGACTTCTGGTGGGTACATTGCTGGCAGCTACCACTGCTCCAACTGGCAGCGATAGCTTCTTTCAGCAAGCAAGATCTTAGTTACTCAGGAGGTCAACTGCAGGGGAAGCTATATGGTGGCCAGTTAAATGCCTGAAAAGCACTTAATTCCACCAAGCCTACCCCCAGACAACCAACAGTTTTTTTCCTCCCAGTTCTACAAACAGTAGTGAATGACCAGTGAGGCTGATAGGATCCAGCCAATCTGAGAGGTGAATGTGGATCAGTTGATGTACAAGATTATGGCCAGTTTAGATAAGGTAGTCCAATAACAACATTTTTACTGGCTGTTGGTACAAGGTCTAGGGAATACAGAGTTAAGGTTTTGGGCAAGAGATACGGGGAAAGTGGGATGAACAGAAGAAATTATTTTATGCAGCGAGTAGTTATGATGTGGAATGCATTGTAATAATTGTAATGAGGCCAGCCAGGTGGACCTCATAGTATATGCGCTCCCTGATTGGACCAGATCAATAGCCCATTCGGTACAATCACTACACTCACTAACCGCAAGAGTGATGGAAGCAGACTCAATTAATGAGTGCAAAGAAAACCAGATGGGGACTTGAAAGAAATCAAATTACAGGACTATGGAAATAGAGCAAGCGGACTGGACTCGACAGAGAACCAGTATGGACCTCATGTCCTCCTCTGACATGAAGACTCTGCCACACATGAAGAATCTGTGGTTCTACACAATTGGGCTACATCTCCAAAGTAACCTCCATGATATGGGAATTGAACCCATGCTGTTGGCATCACTATGCATTGCAAACCAAACATCCAAGCTAACCCACCTTCTCAATCTCACACCTCACCTGAAGCACTGTGACCTTCAGGTCAAACCAGCACCAATTATCCGTCTCTCTAATGAGAGAGCAGCCCTCTGGTCCTCGAGGACTATGGAAACTTTATGTCTCTAAGTGTTGTGCCTTTGTGACTTTAACCTAGTGAGATTTATTGTCCTCAAGTTGAGGGAGAAAGAAAACAGGAGGGAAACGTGTGCATTATATATTGTTGGAAATTGCTAACTTGAGTTTTCACCTAGTCATCTGGAGTTGCAAGTTTTCATGTTCCTAAAATAAGTTGCTTGGTTTCATAAATCAGAAATACTGTAGTAATCTAGGAATAATAAGGATTAAATAGACTGTTCCATCTCCAAACATTCCCTTTGAACTACTCTCTGAATCACACATGATGAAATACATTTTATTTAGTTGCTTATTTTTAGATCTTCAAGTAATGACCTTTTATCCAATGATTTACTTTAACTGCACCTGAAAGTTATGAAAGAAGGAAAGTCGGTTTAATGCTGCTAACACTGTTTTAGCAGCGTGCCCAATGCTAGACGGCTGTGCATGTGAATGACATTTAGTAACCCTTCGGTAGCCTGATCCTGGATCAGTGTTTTGAGGTCAATGACCGAGAATAAACTTCTGCTCATAATGTTGCTGCACTGGTTTTTGCGACACACTAGCCCAGCCCTTTCATTTAAGCCCTACCCCTTTTAACAATAACACCACATCAGCCCATCATTGCACATCAGCCATCCGCTCAACATGACTGGGTAAAATCACCACACCTCCACACCTTCCTTCCCTGATTGGTTCTCTGTTACATGATTGACTTGATTTTCTCCTTGATTGACAGCTTCCTGCAGCACAGCTACACACCATCAATGTTTAAATGCGATGCTTGCTTACTTTTAAGGCCCTATTAAATATTGTTCCTTCAGGTTTAAAAGAAAATTGCAAGTGGATAAAACACTTCCACATTTCTCTGCTCATGCTGCTAAGCTGACATTAAGAACGAGAGTAAACACAATTAGACGCAGTTTGGTTTCCGGTTCTCTTTTCTCCATTGTAGAACAGCTGTTGCTGTCTAAGACAATGATCCAGTTGTTAGCTTCTTTGGGAACTGATTTTTCACCAGGATCACTGTCAGGTTGGAACAGCTGAAGATGCTGGGTTCGGGTTCTGAGGGGCCAGGATGTGCACTGAAGCAGCAAACAGCACCGGGTATAACAAACCGGAGTAATTGCTGCAAATGCCAAATTGGCCAATAACATGGGCACTGGGCCATGCGCAGACAGTGACATCAGCTGGTCAAAACAGGTTTCAGGATCTGGCTGCATTGGTGCTGAAGTCAACATGTTGTGAGCGTGGTGACTTCAGCAGCAAAGCATGCACACCTTCATTTCATGTGATTGGGTATGAAAGTGGCAGCAAATGACCTGGACTGCTTTGGCTGCTTCTCACATTCCCACCCAGGTCCTCGTGGTACATCTGTCCACTGCAGGGGCAAGCAGTGAACTGACCACGCAGAAGGAAGGCAAAATCAATTAGCCAAGATCTCTCAGAAGGCTGTATGTATAGTCAGCATTGTTGTATCATCTCTAGCACTGGGTCCTGCTGCAATGCTGCATTCCTGCTTGTGGCTGCTCTTTACTACACCTGGTGGTGGTATTCACAATAAACGCATCTAAAACAAAATCAGGGCACTGATGAGCAATGTTCCCCCTTCCCTGGGATGAAAAGACTGGGTCTCAGGTGTGAGGTACCCTCTCAGGACTGCTGTAACAGGCACTGATCTGGCCTGTAGCCTACTCCTGCGCTATGGTGATCACCAGAAGCAACACCTGCTTTGTCTGGTCAAAACTAGGCAGTGTATGTGGGGACGTATTGGCAAAGCTAGAGATAAAAGGGGAATAAACCATACCCTCTGCGGTCCTGGAAAGAGATTCAGTGCTTAATGGCATGGTGTAAAGACCACAATCGCACCCCCAACGTCAGCAAAACAAAGGCACTGGTCATTGAGTGGAGGACATGCCCTGTCTGCATCAATGGAGCTGAGGTGGAGATGGTTGACAGCATGAAGTTCCTGAGATTGATGATCACTGGGAGAGATAGTCCAGCCATGTTGACATTATGGTCAAGCACAGCAACATCCCTACTTCCTCAGGAGGCTAAGGAAACTTGGCACGTCCACAATGACTCTTACCAATTTTTATAGATGCACCATGAAAGCATCCTATCCGGCTGCATCACAGAGTATTATGGCAACTGCCCTTCCCAGACCGTAAGAAACTACAGAGAGTTGTGACCACAGTCCAGTCCATCACGCAAATCAGCCTTCCATCCGTTGACTCCATCTATACCTCCTGCTGCCTTGGGATGGCAACCAACATAATCAAAGATCCCTCCCATCCCGGTCATGTCCTCTTCCATTCTCTTCGTTCGGGCAGAAGATATAAATATTTGCATACACTTACAAACAGACTCAAGAATAGTTTCTTCCTTGTCGTTAAAATACTTTTGAATGGACCTCTTTAATGTTAATATTGATCTCTCTTTCTCTCTCTGCACCTTCTCACCGGCTGTAACTTGTGTCCTGCACTCCATTCTGCTACCCTGATGCACTTGTATAGTACAATATACCTGTAACACAAGTAAGCAACACTTTTCACTGCACCTCAGTACATGTGACAGTAATAAATCAAATCAAATCCTGATGACCACTTCTGTACAAAGCTGTCTCAAGAAGTACATGGACTCTCAGAACACACAATGTGAGGACAGTATTTCCTGCTGCCTTCTGCTATTTGAGCAATGGTGAGAAAGTTTGAAAAATACAAATGTGGAAAATATTAGATTCTTGACGTCAAAAGTATTTTCTTCCCCACTGTTTGAATTGTGATTTCTGTTCTTGCTGCTGATCAGTAACTATCTTAGTTCCATTTATGTTTCATTGGTAGTGAATCTCACCTCAGTTCCAAGCAGCTCCCAATTCTGCTCTCTTTTCCTGAGAAACTAAATCAAACCACGTCACCATGTGAATCTCAGGGCAGTTACTGATCAGCACAGCTCATCATGTGCTTCTCCAACTCCACCATCCCTACCGTTTCCCTGCAGGATCCATGAACTCCATGCTCCTTCCTCAATGCAACGGGGCACTGCCAAACCACCAGCCTCACCATATCATCATGACCAGCCCATACACTCCCCAGCCAACTCTTTACCTTGGAAGTCAGGGACACATATCACTTGCATCCCTCTGCCGAGTCACAATGGCTACAGTTTAGAAGAATGAGAGGTGATCTCATTGAAACATATAAATTTTTAAGGGGCTTGACAGACTAAATACTAAGAGGACGTTTCCCCTCATGGGAGAGCCCAGGACCAGAGGGCATAGTCACAGAATAAAGGGGTGCCAATTTAAGGCTGATATGAAAGGAATTTCTCCTCTCAGACAGTTGTGAATCTTTGGAACTCCTTCTCACAGAGGGCTATGAAGGCAGAGTCCTTGTGTATAAGATCGATGGATTCTTGATCAGTCAAGGAAGCAAGAGAAAACAGATCAGTTATTATCCTATCAAATGGCAAAGCAGACTTGAGGGGCTGAATGGCCGACTGTTCCTTTTTTCAATGGTCTTATGTACATATTAAGTGAGCTTGTGGTAAACTGCATGGTTATTTTTACCATAACTATCTTCTAATGTTAAGGACACACACCCTCTCATACATCATAGACAGGATGCTTCTTATCACTCTTACTGCATCACTTAGTGCTAACTCACTTTGCACTAACTTGGAAGCTATCAGCCTCTGTGGCTTTGTTTGTTTTGAAGCAGAGAGGGAGAGGCAGGCATCTTGTCACCATACAGAGAAGCAACTTATCACCATACAGAGGACCGAACATTCAAAGGGTGGACATGTTGGTGTACCACTCCAATATCACAACCACACTATGTGCCAGCAACCTCTGTAGCAAACAACCTGCATGTTCTTCAACCTAATAGCCATGTTTGAAAGTCCTGAGTGGAGTGAACACAGATTATCCTTGTGAAGCCTCCATGGCACATTTTCACAGCAGAACATGCCACCCCATAATGGTCAATGATGGCTCAGGAGTACCGTTACTGATATGTTGTTCGATTTCTGACATTCCTCACTGATTTCTGATTCACACACCTGAGACAGAGCCTGTGATTCAAACAGTAACTAGAGACCTGTTAGATTTCTCCCAATGCTCAATGCACAAATGCATCCCAGATGTCACTGACGTCATTTTCTCCAGATCACAGATCTTCAGATCCTTTCTCTGTAATGAGGGTCAAGTAGTTCAGGCAGTGGGATTCTCCACTATACATGGCTTTCCCCAGCTGCTAGGTACCACAAGTTTCAGCCACACTGCTCTGAGACCACTCCGTCAATCTACAGTGTTCATCTACAGGAAAGGCTGCTCTGTCAGCCCTGCAAAGGCTTCCTCAACAACATCTGGGAGTTAGTTTCAACATTGGAGAACTCTCTCACAGACTCATCAAGCAACAGCCTGACATAGTCATACTCAGAATTATACCTTATGTGAAGGGCAATTCTTGGTGTGCAGTACCTGAACTGTTGTGAAGCTGGAGTTTCAATATAGTGCCAGCTGCATGAACATTACAACGCCCTTGCAGAGGTAAGTACTTCTGCATCTCCTGCTGCATTATTCCATGAGACGGGTGTTGTAGAGACCAGTTGGGTGATTAATGAGAAAAATTGTGGTGGACAACCAAACAAAAAACACTGCCAGAGAATGGGAACTTTCAGCCCCAGGTGGTACTTTGTGCTGAGCTTCTATCTGTCTCTAGTGTTACAAAGGATGGGTCTGTCTACATTGCTCCAAGAAGTTGGACCATGCCATTGGATTTGTCCCTCGTGGAAAGATTTATGATGAAAAATACCCTTGTCCATTAGTCATCAGATAGTTGTCAGCATATATATCCAAGACTCCATGCAGAGAAAGGAGGTGATAGATCCTCCTTAGTTCCTGCAACAGACTGTCAACATCATTTTTCAGAATTTCTCATTGCCATTACTTTTAGACAAGCATCAGCACATAGCTTAGCTGGTGATCTAGAAGCACCCCTATCCTCTCCCTCTCAAATCCTTCCTCAACACCCAGTGTCTTACATCTCCATACATTACTCTTGAGATGTCTGTGGTGGGGAGGAGACTCTTGTCCACCTCCTTGTGGCATGGGTCTTTCCACAGGTGGTTTCTAGAGGGATACAGTGTTTTATGTCAATATACATTCAGAGCAGCTTCTGTGTGGTATGGACTGTTCCCAGGGATACCCACTGAGTCAAACATTCACTGTACCTGGGAGACCATTAACTCTGCAATAGTCACTCTTTGGCCTGTTCAAACCGAGTTGGTCTTCCAGGGGAAAGAGTTGTCCTTGAATGAGTGTTACAGACTGGCACATTCCAAGGTCTAAAACTACATTCTTAGCCACTCACTAAAGCTTGGGGCAGTCACTGCAGAGATACAATGGAGAGAGGCTTTTCAGCCACATAAACCAACAGCCTGCAAACTGTTATTTAAGGCCCAAAAAAGACAGTCATCTTTCACATATAACATTGTTTTACTTAATGTGTATATTAATGAGCTAGACTTGAGTATATACGGTACAATTTCAAAATTTGCCACTGACACAAAACTTGAGAGAATTATTAATTGTGATGAGGACGTTGGCTGGTGTGTTGTACAGACACAAATCATTCGGTACATCGAGTCAAACCGATCCTCAAACAGCATCCCACCCAGACCCAGCACCTTACCCAATCCCTGTAAACCTGCATTTCCCATGGCTAATTCACTTTGTGTGCACATCCCTGGGCACAATGGGCAATTTAGCATGGCCAATCCACCTAACTTACACATATTTGGACTGTGGGAGAAAACCAGAGCACCCAGAGGAAACCCGCTCAGACACAGGGACAAAATGCAATCTCCATACAGTCACCCAAAGCTGGAATCGAGCACCAGTCTCTGACGCTGTAAGGCAGCAGTGCTAACCACTGAGCCACAGTGCCACACATTTTGGTAGATGATATGAGGAAAGGCAATACAAGCTACAATCCTAAGGAAGGTGTAGGAATGGAGAGATCTGGTTGTCTTTGTGCACAAATTGTTGAAGGTGACCGGATAGTTTGAGAAAGTGATTAAAAAGGTGTAGGGCATTTCGGGTTTATAAATAGAAGTATAGAGTACAAAAGCAAGCAGGTTATGAGGAACCTTATAAAACACTGCATTGGCATCTGCAGAGTACTGCACAAATTCTAGCCAACAAAACTTAGGAAAGTTTCAGACTGGATGCTGAAAAGGTTTATGTGAATGATTCCAAGGATGAGGGACCTCAGTCACTTGGATAGTTTGGAGAAGTTACAGCTGAATTTCTTGAGAAGAGAAAGATGAGAGGAAATTTCATAAAGGTGTTTAAAGTCATGAGAGATCCAGACAGAGTAGAGAGAGAGAGATGACACCTACTTTCATTCTCAGAAAGGTCAATAACTAAAAAAAACTAATTGGAAAAAAAGATGACATGGGGAAAACATTATTATAGAATGAATAATAAGTGGCTTTGAAAAGGGAACTGGATAAACGCCCATACAGGGCAAAACATATCAGGTTGATGGGAAAGGGTGAAGGCTAACAATGGGGTTGCTTTGGCAGAGAACCAGCATGGACACAAGTGGTCTCCTTCTGCACTGTAACCATTCTGTGATTACATCATACACAAGCTCTGCTTGATCCAAATAAATGCATCACTTCCTGTGGCTGATCTTTTATCTTTGCTGCATTTGAGTTCAGGATATAAACAGTACGTGGAGTCAAGTCGCACAGTCAGCAGCAAATTGAAGCCTAATCACTAGGTCCAATCCATCATCCAAGAAGATTTCAATTTTCAGGTATGGTTTGAATTTTACTTGCTGTCTGAATCTGAGCAATAGCATAGTCACCATTATAATTAATCTAACACCATATTTTGCTAATGCTTATTCTTTACCTGAAAATCTTAAATGACTGCTTCCCATTCTGTTATTAATTCTATCCAAGAGCTCCCCTATACTTTCCAAAGTTCTTTTACTTCTCCTGGATCAAAGTAAGGTGCCTCATAGCTCTCAAGATTTCACTCTGGTTCACCTGTATTCCCAGTGTGACAATTTGACTTTCAAAACTCGGTATCTCTCTTTCTCTGTCTGTCTCTGAGATTTCCCGTTGCTGATCTCTTCCACTAGTTTTACCAACTGGATCTCTAATTACTCATGAATGTAGACTTTTAATTCCACACATGAGGTCAACTCACAATTCCTAATTGGTAGGTCTAATTTAGGAACTTTAACCTGGCCACATCCCAGCTTCTCAAAAGCCCCTCTGCTCCTTGTTTGAGATGTTGGCAGATATACCACTGTTCTTGTGAAAACAGATAAGCCCAGATCAAAAGATTGCCACCCTACACCCACACAATGCAAATGGGGCACACATGGGGATGCCACAAAGATTTCAATGAAGTTACTTCAATTCCCAGTCATATCTATGTAAGATGTCGACTTATCTACCCTTTGCTTTAAATCCTACGTGAACAATTTAAACACTTAATGAAGACAAATGTAGCCATCTTAACATTACCCAGACACAGGAAGATCTAAATCAATTGTTCAGTGTTGTTCCAATTCCAACTCTAACCTTGTTAAGTAAACAGAAGTCATCCTTAGAACAATAATTACTTCAGGCATGTTCACTGGATTCTCAAAAGTAGGGTTTCTTTTCCCCCAGTTATTTTACATTTAACAACTTAAATTTCCCTAAAACTGTAAGTTATATTCCTACAACATATCAATACATTTTTAAAAAATTCATTCACAGGATGAGTGCATTGCTAGTGAATCCAGCATTTATGGCCCATCATCAAGGACAGCTAAGAGTCAACCACATTGCTGTGGATCTAGGGTGAGTAGATGACCAAGAGTTTGGTAAAAAAAAAAGATAGATTATGAGGAGCACTTTAAATGAAGAAAATGAGTGAGGTAGAGACTTAGGATGTTGAGGGAGAAAATTCCAGAGCTTAGTGTCCAGGCATCTGAAGGCCCATGCCAACAATGTTTTTTTTAAATTCATTCACAGGATGTGGGTATCATTGGCTGGAGCATCATTTATTGCCCACCCATAATTGCCTGGGGACAGTTAAGAGTCAATCACATTGCTGTCGGTCTGGAGTCACACATAGCCCAGACATTTCCTTCCCTAAAGGACATTCAAAGTTTGTGAGAAGATTTGTAGCTTGGGTGCTCGTTGTTGTGTAGTCCTTGCATGGGATTTTGTACACTACATTAGTTTTGCTCATGCTGGGTATCGGATCCTTCGTTCTGTTGAGTTGTTGTCTGAGTGTGGCTGTTGGTTTGTGTGCTGTTATAAGTCCTAGTGGTCGCAGTAGTCTGGCTGTCAGTTCAGAGATGTTCTTGATGTATGGTAGTGTGGCTAGTCCTTTGGGTTGCGGCATGTCCTCGTTCCGTTGTCTCACACACTCAGCCACACTCAGACAACAACTCACCAGAACGAAGGACCTCATACCCAGCATGAGCAAAACTAATGTAGTGTACAAAATCTCATGCAAGGACTGCACAAAACACTATATAGGACAAACAGAAGACAGCTAACGATCCGCATCCACGAACATCAACTAGCCACGAAACGACACGACCAGCTATCCCTAGTAGCCACACACGCAGACGACAAGCAACATGAATTCAACTGGGACAACACTACCATTATAGGGCAAGCCAAACAAAGAACAGCCAGGGAATTCCTAGAAGCATGGCACTCATCCACAAACTCCATCAACAAACACATCGACCTGGACCCAATATACCGGCCACTACAGCGGACAGCTGAAACTGACAACCGGAAGCGGCAGGGACAGGCCACTATAAATGCCGGAGGAAATACCACAGAAGCGCTTCACAGGAGGCTCCCAAGCACTGAGGATGTCACCTAGACAGGGGATGAAACGTTTGCAACAAAAACTTCCAGCTCGGTGAACAGAACCACAGCACTAAAGGACATTGGTGAACTCACGGAAGGTCTACTTCCCCTGACAATCAGCAACAGTTTCATGGTCATCATGAGACTTTTAATTCCAGATTTTTATTGAATTCAAGTTCCACCATCTGCCATGGCAGAACTTGAAACTGTTTCCCAGAACATTATTGGGTCTTCTGGGTGAACAGTCTAGTGAAAATACCACTCGGCCATCGCCTCCATTACTGCAGTGATTAAAACCAAGAATACTCAAGAACTAGAGGAATGTAGATATCTTGGAGGGTTGTGGGGCTGCAAGAGATAACAGAGATAGGAAACACTGAGGCTATGGGTGGATTTTAAAAGAAGATGAGAATTTTTAAATAAGGCCTGATGTGTGTAGGTCAGGGAGCTCAGTGTGTTAGGTGGACAGAACTTGGTACAATTTATGTCAATGGCATTAGAGTTTTGGATGATGTCAACTTTATGGAAGGTAGCCAAGAATGCATTGTACTAATTAGTCATGATTTGGAGATGCCGGTGTTGGACTGGGGTGTACAAAGTTAAAAATCACACAACACCAGGTTATAGTCCAACGGGTTTAATTGGAAGCACACTAGCTTTCGGAGCGATGCTCCTTCATCAGGTGATAGTGGAGGGCTCGATCGTAACACAGAATTTATAGCAAAAATTTACAGTGTGATGTAACTGAAATTATACATTGAAAAATCAATGAATCAAAAAGACAATCAATTTTTCAATGTATAATTTCAGTTACATCACACTGTAAATTTTTGCTATAAATTCTGTGTTACGATCGAGCCCTCCACTATCATCTGATGAAGGAGCGTCGCTCCAAAAGCTAGTGTGCTTCCATTTAAACCCGTTGGACTATAACCTGGTGTTGTGTGATTTTTAACTTTGTACTAGTTAGGCATAGAAGTAAGAAAGGCATCACTAAAATGAACTAGGGCAGGGGTGAAGTGGGTGGGAAAAGGCAATCTTAGATATGACACAGATAAATGTTTGAAAGCTCATCTCAGGCTGAAATATGACACCAAGGTTGTGAACAGTCTGATTTAGACAGTTGCAAGGAAGAAGGATGGAGTTAACAGTTGGAAATGGAGCTTACACCAGGAACAATTTTAATTGCTTGGGTCTTCCCTATACTTCATTGCAGTGAATTTTCTGCTTATGTAGTAATTTGGACAAGTAATTTGATGAATTAGAGAAAGCAGATCGGGCTGAGAGAGGTAACATTGAGGGAGAGTTGGAGGTCATAAAACCACAGAAAGTATAAGTAGAGTTAGACCATTTGGCCCTTTGAGCCCACTTGACCATTTAACATGATCATAGCTGTTCCTCCATCTCAATCTCTCCTTCTGTTCTCTAGTAATATCCCTTAACACCTTAGCCTCTAGAAATCTACTTCATTCTTAAATATATTCGGTAATTTGGCCTCTATGGCCCTCTATGCTTGAGAATTCCATAGGTTCACCAGCCTCTGACTGAACAAATTTCTCCTCATTCTAGTCTGAAATGGCCTACTGTTTATTGTGAGACTGTGACCCCTTGTTCTGCAAGCTCCAGCCAAGGAAACATCATCCATGCATCCAGTCTGTTCAGCTCTGTCACAATTTTATATGTTTCAGTGAGATAACCTCTCATTCTTCTAAACTCCACTTAATATAGGCCCAGTCAACCAAATCCACGTGCTGTGACAAACCTGCCATCTCAGGAATTAGGCTGGTGAATGCTTGCTACATTCCTCTAGGCAAGTATATTGTTTCTTGGATAAGGAGACCAAAACTGCACTCAACACTCCAGATATGATCTCACCAAGGGGCTATACAGTTGCAGTCATGCTTTTAGCTCCTGTACCCAAATTCTCTTGCAACGCAGGCCAACATACTATTTGCATTCCTAATTTCTTGCTGCACCTGCATGTTTGCTTTCAATGATCAGTGTACAAGAACACACAGGTCCATTTTTTATATCAACATTTTCCAATCGAAAACAATTTAAATAATATGCTGCCATTTTGTTTTTCCGACCAAAATAAACAATTTTGCCCTTATCCATATTCTACTGCTTCTGCTATACGTTTACCAAATCACTCAACTTGCCTAAAATCATCCTGAAGCCTCTAAACATCCTTCTCACCACTTAGTTTTGTGTTATCAGAATCATTACATTTGATTTAATATCCAAATTGTTGACGTATATTGCAAATAGCTGGAGCCTAAGAACTGTAGTTCCCCTCTTGTCACCACTTACACTCTGAGATTACCTTCTTATTTCTCCTCTGTTTCCTGCTTGTTAAGTGTTTCTCAATCCATGCCAGTCTATACCAGGATGTGATTGTGCTAGAGAGGATTCAGGAAACATTCATCACAATGTCACTTTGAAGTGATTCCACTACAAAGAGAGACTAGGTGGGCTGTGGTTATTTTCCTTAGAGCACAGACGGCTGAGATGCCTGATTAAGCCATATATAACATTATGTATGGTATAGATAGAGTACACATAGAAAATCTTTTCCCCTCAGTGGAGGGTCAATACACAGGTGCACAGTTTTAAGGTAAACAGTACGAGAATTAGATAGACTTTAAGAAAACATTTTCACTGAAGATTGTAGATATCTGGGATTCACTGCCTAAAACAGTGGCAGAAACAGAAACCATCAAAACATTTATGCGGTATTTAGATAAGCACTTGAAGTGCTATAATAAACAAAGTTACAGGACAAGAGCTGGAAAATGGAATTAGAATAATGGATGTTTGATGACCCACATGGGCTTGATGGGCTGAAAGGCCTTTTACCACATTGCAGAATCCCTACTACTCTCTATATTATCACTAGTCCCATGTACTTTGCTTTTGCACACTAACCTTTTATGTGGAATGTTATCAAAACCTTCCTGAAAATCCAAATTCACCATCCCCACTGGTTCAGCTTCATCTATTCTCATTGTTACATCCTGAAAGAAAACTCCCCCAGATTTGTCAACCATGATTTCCCTTTCAGAAATCCATGAAAACTTTATGTAATCCCATTCATATTTTGAAGTATCCTGTTATCACATCTTTTGATTCCAACATTTCATTGCTACTGATGTTAGGCCAATTGATCTGTGATTCTCTTTTTTCTACATGCTTTTTATTAAATAGTGAGATTACATTTGCCACCGACCAGTCTGTACAGACTATTCCAGAAGTTTTGAGGATGACAACCGTAGTTCTCATTATATTAGCATACATGTAAAACCTGACCTGTTTTCAAACTAAATTGGCAGGTGGCTAAGGAATAGATCATGTCTAAGTATCAATGCCTAGGGGCCATGAAAAATAACAGTGCAGGAATGTGAAGAGAGGCTATTGCAGACTAATCTCTGGCTTCAATTATACACAGATCAGAATGGAACCAGGTGAACATAGTCCCATCCATCTGGACAATGGGCTAGAAGCATAGATAGCTGTTATTGTGATCAACCAGGATTACAGACACGTAAGGACAAGAATAGATAGTTTAACTCTAAGAACAGTCATATAGGATATCTTTTGTGATTTTGATAAGAGCTGGGTTGATACTGTGGAAAGGATAGAAATATAATCAAAAGGATTGAAACATGATCTCAGTTGATGGGAAATCACAGAATCAACAAGCAATGATTTTAAATAAAAGCAAAATCCATTGGAATCACTCAGCAGATCAGAGAGCATCTGAAAGGGAAACAATTCACTTTCAAGTAATTGATTTTCATGAATGCTTGTTATCTCTACCAGGAGCTGCCAGACAAAGGGTGACAGTATTTTCCATTTTCGTTTCAAATTTCCAGCAGCATTCTGCTCATTAAAGGATCAGAAAATTGAATGCAAAATGAGCTATACTCAGCCTATTTTTGCAACAATATTATAGTATGTTACGGGATGCCTTAGATAGCATCTTGACTGGGTAGATGTGGAAAGTTTTTTTCCCTTCTTTTGGGAGAATTTAGGACCTGAGAACATAATCTCAGAAAGAGGGGTCACACAATTAAGATAGAGATGAGGAGGAATTTCTTCCATCAGAGGGTAGTGAGTCTGTGGAATTCTTCATCACAACGTTACTTAAATCAGCATGAAAACCAAGGGTCAAAGGGGAAAGACAGGAAAGTGGACTTGAGGATTATCAGATGAGCCATGATTTCACTGAATGGCAGAGGAGACTCGATGGACCCAATGCACCTGCTGTTTTATGGATTGCACAGTCCCAACTGTGCACGTGTGCAGTAACGTTTCTGAATAGCTTCATTAGAAAATATCCATTATTATATGTTACAATGACCATTTTCACAACTAAATTCACACGATTCATACTACCAAGTGAAAAAAAATGAAGTGTGCAAGCCAAAAGAAATGCAATGGGACAGCCGATTAGGAATGTAATAAATAATTGAATTTAATTACGCCCCCACATCCGATACTGGGAGGATACATGGCACAATTGCAGGTTACAATAGTTGTCACAATAGTTACAGGACGAGGAATTCAGAGGCCTGGTTTATTGATTAAATGATCCTTGTTCAAATCCCACTACAGGAACTCGAAGAATTAAATTTGATGAAATAAAATAAGCCGGTATCAACACCAGTGTTAGTGAAACTACCATGTTGTCATTGAGAAATGCATTTGTATTCTCCATCTTCTGGTGCAGTGCCCTCCTCAGGTAAGACAGCACAGAGCCAGGTAACTTCCTGCCAGCTTTCTCAATGTTATTTCAAACCGGCGGGGACAAGTAGAAGCACAACGCTGGCTGACTCACCCTCTGACTACTCCTCCCTGTGTACCAAGTGAAGTAAGAACCTTCCTCTTTCTCTCCTTCCTCCGCCCCGCCTGTCGGACTCCACGAGCCGGAGCTGGTGAAATCACATTGTCTGTCTACTACAAAACGCAGGTAAGGACATTAGTTAGTTCAATTGGGCGCACGGCTGGTTTGTAAGATAAATTGATACCGTCAACGTGGGTTCAATTCCTGGCACAGGCTGTGATTACCATGAAGGACTCTCCTCAACCTTTCCCCTTGCATTAGGTTAAACCATCACCAGTTATTTCTCTTTAGCAATGGCGACCTTTAGTGGGATGTAATGTTTAATCTGTCTGGACCAGGTAGCAAAGATGCACTTCACAGGCAAAAATGAAACACAATATAAATATTCTGCCTGGAGGTCTTAGGATATAGTTCTTTTGAGAACCAGTAAGAACAAGTATTTACCTTGTTGCAATAAATTAATTATTCAGTTACTTGCTCAACGTGGGCTTTAAACCGGGGCTAGAGAGAATGTGTCGTATGTTTGAGTTTTCAGGTTGAAGACTGTTTGCTCTGAACCTTTTTTAAACAGGCCGCTACCACGATGTTGCACATGAACTGTAGTAACCTTTTTTCTCAGGCGTTTGTAAGGGGGGGTTGATCATCTCATGAGCTTGTGGTCCAGCCCTGCCTCTCCTCTCATTGGACTGAGCTGAAAACCCAATCTGTCAGACCATGTGGCGTGTCGAGCCGGCGAATCAGTCATTTAAATAATGTAGAGAAGCGTTGAGAGGCGCAGCCGAGCTCTTACAGACAGCTCGCAGCTCGAGGTAGCAGAGAGAGTAATAGGAGATATTTATTGTAAAACAACTGCACTGATTCCACTCAATAAATACATCGCTAAACAAAGGAAAGCGAGACAGAAAAATCTCTGGATTTGAAAGACAGGTATGACTTTCACTTTTGTTACATGATTGTTAAATGACTGGGATGCTTGTGGCTTTGAAGACATGGCCGAGCGATGAAGTAAAACACGAGGAAAGCTTTTTTTTCTCTCTCCCCAAGCTTTTTTAATGGTGCTGTTAGATGTACCTTAATGGAGAGAGTTTTGCCCAGAATTGTACAAAGGTTCACTGTCTCCTTTCTGTTAAAGAGTGAACTATTCCGCAGCGTTAATGGGTATCTTCTAGAGTCTATTCCTTATCGGATCCCTCTGAATTATGCTGCGGTGGGGATAGGATTACAACGCTGCCATTTTATAGACGCATCCTTGATGCTTCAGTGTGGCTGTCCTTTTATATCAAGGAAAAGATCCATTAGCGTCGGAGATGTTTTATTTACAATTTAAAATGGGTTTGATCGGCGAGATCTGGTTAATTTTTTTTTCCCGAAATGGTAGAGTAGGATCTGTCATCATGTTACGGATGCTGGGATGGTCAGGCATGTTGCAATATCTCACAGGGAGGTGCGGACGGCTGTTTCACCATTTCACTGTTGTTCAGGAACCTCCCACTTGCCGAGCCGACGGGAGGAGGGGTTGGGATGTCATTGTGTGTGGACACTATTCCAGCTCCCGGCGTGGGCTGAGAGACATTCCCGAAGAAGAAAAGAACCGATTTCAACTGAACTGCGAGATCGCATGAGAGCGCGGTGCCTCACTCCAGGGGCGGCACCTGCACAAATAACGCGGAGCCAGTTTTCCTTTCATTGATTTATTCCCTAATTCATGCCCCGACAAAGACTGCAGCCTCGCAGTGTTGTGCTCTGTGGATCACCAGGCCTATAATAACCCACATATCTATTTTATTTCAATATCAATCCCCCTGCTATCCCAATCCAATCATTTCCCTCAAATGATGTGTAAATAGCTGCTGTCAACCATATTTTAACCCCGCTCCAAATCTAACCTTCGTAAACTGCTCATCTTTGGAGCAGATGGTCAATAACTAAATGGAATTTACTGCAACCCAGCCAATAAAATCTACAGTGTGGCCGACTTTCACTGAGTTCCTTCAGTGATGTTTAAAAATCAGATTCCCTACAGTGTAGAAATAGGCCATTCGGCCCAGCAAGTCACAAAGGACCTTCTGAAGAGGGTCTTTCAATGTTGAACGCAGACTTGTGCAATATATTTTTGAATTAAGCTTTAAGTGGATTATAACTAATTACTTGATAATGAACCAAATGCAATCCTGACTGTTGTCTAATACATAGATTAGCATGGAAATGTGTCTATCTGGGATTAAAACTGTAGCAATTTGCAAATGTTCTATTTTTACCTGGTCTAGATTTACAGAAACCTTCATGGTCAAACATGTAAAAGTCAAAGAAGCTGTTCTGTTGAACTTATATTTTCTTGCTACAAAGCTTTCTCAGTAAAAATTCAACTCCAAAATATTTTGCTTCTGTGTTAATAGTATTAGCAACAACAAAAACAACTTGCATTTCTATAGCAAATTCAACATCTCAAACGTTGCAAGGTGTGTTGTGAAAGTATAAAGAAAATGGATACCAATGTAAGAGAAGATGTGACCAAAAGCTTGGTCAGAGAGTGAGTTCCAGGTGGCTCAGCCATCAATGTGCCTTGAAGAAGGGGAAGGAGGGAGGGGACAAAAAAGGTCTGGATTGGAGAAGCAAATAGTACAGTGGGTGACAGCCTGAAGGTGATGATTTCAGTCTTTTGGACTTTTTTTTTTGGGGGGAGCAATACAACATTAGACAGGTAGTGTAATGGCACAGAGGCAATGGAGGATTCAGAAGGGTAAAGGTAGAAACTGTCAACATGCTAATGCCACAGTTTGGATGATGTAACCAAGCGATTAGAGTAGATGTCAGTGAAGAAGGAATCACAGATGGAGCTTTAGGAACTGCTGAGGTGATGGGGTTGAGTTGAGAAGAGAAACCATGGTTAGAAATAAAACTAGAAAGTGATGGAGAAACTCATCAAGTTTGGCTGCATCTGTTGGAGAAAGAAAATCAGAGTTAATGTTTCAAGTCCCATTACTGCAGAACTGAAGGGAGAGAATAAAGGTATTGTTGAGGGCATGGTCTTTGCGGGTTGAAGAGTTGTCATAAAAACAGAAAATGCTGTAGAGACTGAGCTAGCCTGTGCGGGGAGGAACAGAGTTATCATTCCAAATCTGCTATGAAATCTTCAGAACAAACATAGAGAGTCAGAGCCAACTCATAGCTTTGACTCTCTCTCTCCATAGGCCTATGGTCTTCTGCTAGACCTGCTCAGTTTACCCAGCAAGTTTTGTTTTGATTACAGATTTCTAGCATCTGCAGTAATTTGTTTTTAGAAGTGTGAGGATGTTTGAGCAAGTTGGCAGCTTCAGGATTGAGGATCAAAAATGGCATGGTTTTTGAAAGTATATTTGTAAATGACTTGAATGGCTTTTTTTTTAATATTTGCAGGCAGAAGGATCCCTGGTAGGCTCTCTTGTCAACACCAGGGTGTCAAAATGACACTCACACAGTAAAGTTATGGTTGGAATAAGGCCTTGCTCACACAGTAACAAACATTCTGAAGGAAAAGTAAGAGGGAGTTAGAGGAGTTTAATGAATTTGGACCTGCAGGCAGAGTTGTGGTGGGTGTTGTCTGAAATTTGAACATTAATAGTAAAAGTAGAAATAGTGTCTTTGGGAGAGAAGGCAATCAGTTGCAGTTACAGTTGTCAAGGAGGCTTCAATTCTCCTGTTGGAGAACACCAGAACAAATGGTAGCCTGAGTGCATCCAGGCCTAGAACCAGAACCAAACAGCAAGTAGGCAAAACTAATGGCTTAAAAATGTGCATCACTTGTTAACAAGTTTGACTTCCACTGTGAGAGATACTAAGTTTCCATAGTCAGTGATATTGAGAAGAATTGTTTCATGCGCATATTTTTTCAGTGCTTACATATCAGTTGCAAATTAATTTGGTTACGTCTGTGATAGACCATAGAAACAAAAATAAATCCTATTTTGGTGCAGCAGCAGGAAAGATAAGCCATTTGGAAGAGGTTTACTAGCTCTTTCTATTAACTTACTTGCAGTAAATGGAAATTGATAGGAATACTAAGCAAACTTCTGATTTGATTTCTTTCAGTTTGCCTTCTGTACATTTGCAGACTTTGTGAAGAAGTAGATAACTTAGTATAATTGGTGTGTTTTTGTCCTAATTGTCAAAGTTTTAAGTTTCATCGAGAACAGTAATTTTCAAACTGAAGTTTTGTTTGCAAAGGCACTTGATGTCCAGGTACGTGTTGTAAATAAGTGACATTTCCTACATGAATTGAGAGCACAGCTTTTGGCACCTTGTAAAAATATAAGGCGGAATGTTCATTGTGTTGTTTTCACAGTAAAATAGCTTTGAGGCCTGCTGTTAGCATACAATGGAAAGGCTCTGCTTGCTAAGAGCAGAGTTTGAGAGAACATTGGTGACCTCACTCTCCCCCTCACTCTGCAAACAACAGACCGTTACTAGGAACCGAGGAAAATTTACTGAATGGTTTGTTAGTCTTGAATCAAGGCATGATTCAGAACAATTCTGTACAATGCTGTGACTTTAAAATGCAACAGGGTAGCTTTGCTCTTGGTTGGGAACATTGAACAGCTTGTTGTGTGTGCAATTAGCACCAGCAAGTACAATCTACAAGCAAGTGTTTGAAAACAGAGGCCAGGCTTCAAATTATTTTTCTTTATCAAGTATTATTGTTTCATTTTTGATTCTTTAGCTACATCCTATTAGCTAAGGATAGTGAGGTTTTCAGGTTGATCCATTTCAAAAAGGAACTGTGGTGATGTAATATACAAGTCTGTGAGGAATGATGCTCATTGATTAGCTCTTTCAAAGTATTGCCACGGACGTGATGGTCCAATTGAACTCCTTCTGTGGCTGCTTCATGTTAAATAGATGTAGCATTCTGTTCTTTATAGTTTGTTTCCTATTGAAAAGAAATGTTTATTAATGTTATTGTCCTTACGTAAAGCTTAAAGTTGAAGAATTCCTGCAAAAAGATGATTAATAGCTGGTAACCAATAACAATGCATTAAGTCTCAATTAGTATAAATCTTTGGTCCAATATACCAGGTACAGGCACTTGATCCTTTCCAATGTTTGACTTTTGAATTTATTGCACTAAGTATTAACTTTTAAGGTTTTGCTAAACCAAGGAGCCATGGTGAGAAGGCACATC
Organism: Chiloscyllium plagiosum; assembly: GCF_037043375.1. Taxonomy (NCBI): domain Eukaryota; kingdom Metazoa; phylum Chordata; class Chondrichthyes; order Orectolobiformes; family Hemiscylliidae; genus Chiloscyllium; species Chiloscyllium plagiosum. The sequence continues at coordinate 33,779,350 of NW_028270163.1, forward strand.
TTAACTGTTGGACTGACAGCATGGATTGCAATAGAAAAGGAAGTCAACATAGGCCTGAGTTGGACATGTTAGGAATAATCTATGTGGCTGCATCTTTGGGAGGTCCTTGGGCATTTTTATATGCTTTCAAAATTTGATTGGAGTAGACTGTTCGCATATAAAAGTATACTGACGACAAATGGGAGGCTTTCAAAAGTGTGATAATGAGAGTTCTTGTCAGACTGAAGAGTAAGACAGATAAGAATGGGAACAATGGATGAATAAAGATACTGAGGTTCTAGTCAAGAATAAGAAGGGAAATCAGGAGGGGAGAAGGTGATATGAGATAAACTTGACAGATAAAGTTAAAGATAATCCAAATGTTAAGAGCAAAAGAGCCAGCAAGGAGAGAATAGTGCCCATTAAAGATCAGAGAGTTTGTTTTTGTGTTGAACTTGAGGAGATGCGACAGATACTAAATGAAATGGAGGCTACAGAACTCCAGGGAAATAAATATTGATGTTTTGAAAACAGTTCACATTACAGAAGAGAAAGCGCTGGAGGTCTTAGAAAACATTGAAAGATGGATAAATTTCCAGGACTTGATTAAGTGTATCCCAGGATATTGTGGGAGGTTAGGGAAGAAATTGTGGGGGCACTAGCAGATATTTGTAAGTTCCAAAGGTGACTAATGTTGTGCCTTTATTTAAGAAAGATTTTAATGAGAAATGTAGGAAGTGTATACCTGTAGTCTGACATTGGTGGTGGGTTAATTTTTGGGAGTAATTCTGAAGGATAGGGTTTACATGCATTTGAAGATGCAAGGATTGATTAAGGGTAGTCAGCATGGCTTTGTGCGAGTGAAATCCTGGCTCTCCAACTTGATTGAGTTTTTTTTTTAAGGAAGTAACCAAAAGGATTTGAGGGCAGAGCAGTAAATGTTGTTTACATGGACTTTAGTAAAGCCTTTGACAAGATTCTGCATGGTAGACTAATTAATGAAGTTAGATCCCATGGGATTCAGTGGGAGCTTACCAGCTGGATACAAAATTGGCTTGATAGTAGGAGACTGGGATGGTGGTGGAGGTTGATTTTCAGACTGGAGACCTGTGACCAGCGGTGTTGCACTGGAATTTGTAATGGGTCCACTTTTGCCATTTATGTAAACAATTTGGATGAGAATTTAGGAGGCATGGTTAGTAAGTTTGCTGATGACATCAAAATTGTTGGTATAGTGGACAGTGAAGAAGGTTATCTAAGATTACAAAGAAATCTTGATCAGATGGGCCAATGAACTGAGGAATGGCAGCTGGAGTTGAATTTGGATAAATGCAAGGTATTGATTTTGGTAAAACAAACAAGGGAAGGTCTTATACGATTAATGGTAGAGCTCTGGGTAGTGTTGTAGAACAGAGACCTAGGTATTCAGGTGCATAATTCTTTGAGCTTAGGAGTTAGGACATCATGTTGAGGTTGTACAGGACATTGATGAGGCCTCTTCTAGAGTACTGTGTATGGTTCTGATCGTTCTGCTGTAGGAAGGATATTATTAAATTGAAGAAGGTTCAGAAAAGATTTACCAGAATGTTGTCAAAACTGATGGAATAGGTAAACTTAACATTTGACTTCACATTCTCCAAATTCTTCTTTTCTGCTGTTTTCGTGGTGTCACTATTGTCTTCTTAAATTGAACTGGGAAGCCTTTAACTTCCCAGACATACCTCATTTATTCTATAGAATTGGACTCCTTTTTCAATAGGCAGTTTTCAAGAAGAAAACAGCAGGAAGAAAAGAATTTAAAACAATTATTTTGCCAGCGGTATTGAGCCAACATGCACTATTTACTTAATTAGAAGCAAACAGATGGGGTAGAGTGTGGTGCTGAAAATGTAAGAAATGCCAGTTCTCTTGGATTTGGTGCTGCATTCTCTGGTGCCTCACTTATCGCAGTGCGATGAGAGGTCAGGGTTCTCACACAGATACTTCTGTTACTCTGTAATCATTTGCTTTTAGATGCATTTGAGTCACGTTGGAAGTACAGGCACTCACCATTGTATGCATTCTATTCCACCTACCATTGAAGAAGTGATCTAATTTACAAACTCTTAACAATTTTGGGAAAATTAAGGATGTAAGTAAAAAAGAATTGAGGAGGTAGATTTTAGATATTCATTGTACTGAACTGAGAAAGCAGCTTTGAGTTAAAAGGAATGAAAGTAAAAGCTAAATTATAGTTATAAATGTCAAGTAGTAGCTATTCTGAAGAATTGAGTTAATAAATTCACTGAACCATGCAGATTGGGAAGGTTCTGCACCTAACTGCATGTCTCTGCTGAGTTAACTAATCTCAGTCATGCAAAAGGTGATGATGACATAGTGATTATCACACTGGACTAGTAATCCAGAACTAAAGCTATCGAGATATGAGTTTGAGTCTCACTATGGCGGAGGGTGAAATCTGGAATGCAAAGCTATCCTAACATTGGTTTTTACATAATCAATCTAATACCTTCTTTCAGAGAAAATCTGCCATCCCTGCCTGGCCTGATCTTTGTGAGACTCCTGACCCACAAAAGTGCGGTTGACTCTTAACTACCCAGGTCAATCAGGAATAGACAATAAATGATGGCCTAGCCAGTGACGCCCACATTTATGAACAAAGTTTTTTTATTTAAAAAAAATAAGATAAATGGTCAAGGATCCTGCCTCTTGTGGGGAAATGAATTTGTGTATGTAAGTGAGGACAATATCTTGCTTGTGGTAATCCTTCTGGTAAAGATCCTACTTAGTGTGTAGGATCACACAGCAATGGCAGGACATTGGGAGATTGGAGCCCTGTCTGTGCTAAAGTGGTTGTCTCCTGTGGAGTAACACTGCAGCACAAGTCAGCATCTTTACAAGAGAAAAAGAGTTGCTGTCTTAAGGAATAACTGATACCATGATACCATTGAGAAAAGTGAACCATGGGGCTGGTAAAGCAGAACTGAACAAGGGATCAGTGAATGCAAGTTTCTAAGCTCAAGGACATTAGGTTCGCTGAAGTGGATTATGATACCTTTGTGCCTGTTTGCTGCAACAAGGAGGTGATGGGAAGGAGTTGAATAAATGTAAATTAGCTTCTCTAATACATTTGTTGACCAATGGACCTGCCTTCTACTTATATTGTGTAGAATGGGATAAAATGGAGTTTTGACATTATTTTGTAATATTGAATGCTTTTAGAAATAATGTCATATACGTATATACAGTATTTGGCATGACATTTAAAAGTTGAAAATCACTTGCAAAAATTCATGGCTGGGAGACTTTACCACTGTTGATATTTTCATCTATTTTATTCTTCAATTGGCAATAAAGGTAAAGCGACCATAGTCCTACCAGGCCTTAGGCGCTGCTCTCTCATTAACGAGAACTGACTGCTGAGTTTAACTTGAAGGTCACCATGCCTAAGGCGAAGGGAGAGGTTGGGAAAGGAAGTCCTTCATGGTAACCTCAGTCAGTGCAGGAATTAATCCCTATGCATTGCAAACCAGCTGTCCAGACAACTGAGCACAATTTACCCATACATTCAGGATGCCATTTCAAGCTTGTCTTCAGTAGTGTAACTGAGTCTTAAAAAGAAGTCAATTCTGCTGAAAACACTTGACAGTTAAACATATCAGTTCTTGAGCATAGTGTGCAGACTACATGTGCTGATGCTACATTGAGATTTATCTTATTATGACTAACACAGATAACATTTACATTTCCAGAAATAACCTAGACATTTGACCTGAATATATGTATAATTGGGAAACGCAGAGGGACATGAATACAGCTGTCTGTGATACCATAATTATGAAGGATGAAATTACATGCTGTGGTTTCAGTGCTTGAGGTTCTATAATAAGATTTAGGTAATCAAACACAGGATATAGCAAAGAAAGTGGAATCCACAAAAGCCTGCCAACTGCAAAATACTTCAAGTTTTTCCAAAACCAAAAGAACTGCGAATGTTTAAGGCCCAGTTCTGAGGAAGGGTCATTGAATCCAAAATATTAACTCTGATTTCTCTCTACAGATGCTGGCAGAGCTGCTGAGTTTTACAGCAATTTCTATTTTTGTCTTCCATTTCTTTCCCAATTGACCTATCTACTGCTTCTACAACAACAATTTGCATTTATGTAGCACTTTCACTAATTAAACATCCCAGGGCACTTCTCAGGAGAATTATAAAGTACGACACTGAACCACATAAGGCATTTGGTCAGTTGACTAAAGTTTAAAGTGGAGTCCTAAAGGCCGAATGTGAGGTGGAGAAGTGTAACGGGGCAGTTCCATAGCTTAAGGCCTAAGCAATAGTCAACAATGGTGGAAGGGCCATAATTGATAATCCACACAACACCAGAAGTAGAAAAGTAGAGGTATTGGAGGGTTTGAAAGGTTGGAGGAAATTACAGGAGTAGGAAGGGCATGGCCGTGGAGGGATTTGAAATCAAAGATGAAAATCCTGCTCCATTGGTCTAACTCCTTGTTTTTTTTTTTTGCCACCCAACCTGCCTCCCATCTATGCACCCCCACCCTTCCAGTTGACCTGCCTATGAAAAGTATTGCTGATTTCTGAATTAATCACAAAACTGGGATATTTTAACGTTTTCTACCAGACAAGCAATACTAATTTTCTACTCTGACTAAACCAGTTGTTTGCACTGCTGAGGGGATCATTCTAACCCTGCCTAATAGTGGCATGAACCATGCACACAGAGAGGTAGAACATGCAGCAGGACAGCATGATTAGACAGACATGTAGACAGTAAGAAACAGAGAATCAACTGTGCATGCAGATAAACATTAGAAAGGAGGTAGCAGTTTAAGGCGAGAAGATATTTTGTCTTTTATCAAATGTGTCTGGAACATGGATGGTGACCATATTTAAAAGTCCATTTCGAAATACTGAGAAATACATTGAGACGTTTAGCAACTCTTCCACATCCAATAAATTATTTTTCAAGTGCAGTTATAATTGTTCTTTAGACAGTTATGCCAGGTAAATTGTGCACAGCAGAGACCCACAGATGGCATACGAGGAAGAGAGGGTTTCCAGTGCGAGACTGGGCCAGCTTTTGCTTCTGGTGCTAATTTGCTGAGGTGAAAGGCAGGAATCTAGAAAAGGAAGAGGCAAGAGACTGAAAGATGTGGGAAGGAATTTGAGCATAAAGTAGGAGTGAGACTGTGATGCAGAGAATTTAAATCTTTTTGATCGCAGAGTATTTTGAAGCTCATGACAAAGGCAAACAGGATACTAGTGACAAACAAAGAATCTATGGGTGCATTGCATTCCATCTGTTCACACTAAAAGACAAAGACCCTATTGCATAATTGGCAGAACAAGAAATTCTCTTTAGCATCACATCCTGCACCTTTTAAATCCTGGCTCTGCCACACAGACTAAAATAGAGAAGCAGGCAAATAAGTAAGAGCATCCAGAAAAGTAAAGAATGCACTGAAGGGGTGGCAAGAAGAAACAACAATCTGCAAATGTAATCACCGCTTACTGGTAGATTGAAAATGTGAGATTGAAAACAAAAGGCTGGGAGATTTTGCACTTTTAGTTGTTGCATTGGCATCTATGTACATACAGGAGAATGTACAGAACAATCTAGTGGAGATGTCAAGAAAATATAATCCACTGGGAAATTCTGACCAGAGTATAAGCAAGTTCGGGTAGAAATTTCCTAGTGTCTGAATAATCTGGGCAAAAGTGGGAAAGCTGGGAGAATATGGTGAGAATGAAAAATAAGGTTCATGAATCAAGAAGAAAATGCTTGATTCTCTGTTTTAATGTTTCTGTGACTAGATGAGAATCTCGTTTGTAAGGAGAGTGAACCCTATTTGAGTGCATTAACATCTCCTTTATTGCTTAATCTCACCTCATTATGTTCTCCCAGATATTGGTGAGAAACTAGACAGTGGCAATTCCTACTTGAAAGTCATGTTGTGGAGATGGTGTTGGACCATGCTGGGGTGGACAAAGTTTTAAAAATCACACAGCTCCAGGTTATAGTCCAACAGGTTTATTTGGAAGCTCTAGCTTTCGGAGCACTGCTCCTTCAGGTAGTTGTGGAGATGGTTCATGAGACAATTATAGCTAAAGATCAGTGTCATGCAGCTGAAACGATATATTGAACAAAGTCAGATTGCTGTTAAGTCTTTCATCTTTTAGAATAGGTTGCAGATTTTGGTTAATTAATATGTAAATCCCAGAACTTCTTTTAAGTCACATTCTCAAGATAAATTAAGGTTTTATCTTTAAAAAAGTGACATCTCAGCTCAGACATTGGATTAAAAATGTGAGGTTAGAGTCCGTCTGTATTCCAGTCTTGAGCCAGACTGGTTCTATTTCCAAAGTAGGAAGTTATAAAATGTTACATGGATTGACTACCTGCAGATTGTTTGTTTGTTAGTTTGTTTGTTTGTTTATTTTTGAGTAAAATAATTGTCTGCAAATGCAAATTCACCCATAGACTTGTACGTGTGTGCATGAAAGAGAGTGTGAGTGCGCGTGAGAGTGTGTGTGTGTTTGCGTGCTTGTTACTGTGTGTGAGTGTGATGGAGTATAAGCCTGTGAGAGGATGTGTGCGCAGTGTATGAGAGACAGCGTGCATATGAGAGAGGGTCTGTGTAAGTGTGTGTGACAGTGTATAACTTGAAAGTCAGGACGATAATCTGATAGTTTACCTGGGAACACTCCATGGACAGTGACCACCTACACCCTCTGACCAGGGAAGTCTGTATTGGCAAAGCACCAACCTTGCCATGTCATCAGTTAACTACTTCAATACTGCACTTTGGAGCTGACCAATACCTTGCATTCCAGTGTTGCTGCCAGGTCACTTTGTGCAGAAGGACGGTCATCCATTTCATGCCTTTCAAGGCTCTCGCTTACTTAGCGCTTGCTACTTTGTGCTTACTTAGTCACTCACAGCAATTCTGCCTTGCCTTTTAGCACAGACAGAAAGCCAGTATTTGAGCATTGAATAGGATGTGATGATGTACAGCAATATCTCACCTACAGTAATGTGACAGCAGCTTCTGCAGCAAACAGACTGCATGTCTGAGGAGTATAGTCCTTAGTCCAGTGAAACAGGGACTCTCGTCAGTCAGGAGGCTGATCCATCCTCAGTCAGGAAAGGTGATGAATTGTCCTGAGTGAGTATGTAAGAAAGAAACAGAGGACAGGAGGATTAATCCTTTAGGGAGGAAGGAATGAATGAAAGCTGTTGAGGAAAGATGCTGCATGCAAAAGTGAGAGGGAAAAAACTGAGCCTTAGTGAGAGATGGGTGCAGTAACAAAGTTAGTTTGTGTCAATTAGCAGAGAGAATAAAATGGCATCCAGCCATAAGGTCACCCAACATTGACTGGCATAGCTGCAGGTTCCTGTGGACCATCAGAGGTATAGTTAGTACCTTTACAGATGACACCAAAATTGGCGATGTCGTGGACAGCGAAGAAGGTTACCTCCAGGATCTTTATCAGCTGGAGTTTAATTTAGATAAATGTGAGATACTGCATTTTGGAAAGGCAAATCCGAGTGGAATTTATACGCTGAATTGAATTGAAATTTATTGTCACTTAATGGTAAGGTCCTAGAGAGTGTTGCTGAACAAAGACATCTTGGAGTGCAGGATCACAGTTCCTTGAAAGTGGAGTTGCAGGTAGGTAGGATAGTGATGAAGGTGTTTGGTATGCTTTCCTTTATTGGACAGAGCATTGAGTATAAGAGCTGGGAGGTCATGTTGCGGCTGTACAGGATATTGGTTAGGCCACTGTTGAAATATTGCGTGCAACTCTGGTCTCCCTATTGGGTTTAGGAAAGATTTACAAAGATGTTGCCAGGGTTAGAGTGTATGAGCTACAGGGAGCGGCTGAATAGGCTGGGGCTGTTTTCCTTTGAATGTCGGAGGCTGAGGGATGACCTGATAAAGGTTTATAAAATCATGAGGGGCATAATAGGATAAATGGACAAAGTCTTTTCCTTGGGGTAGGGAAGTCCAGAATGAGAGGGCATAGATTTAGAGTGAAAGGGGAAAGATTTAAAAGGGACTTTGAGGGAACGTTTTCATGCAGAGGGTGATGCGTGTATGGAATGTGATACCAGAGGAAGTCGTGGAGGCTGCGACAATTACAACATTTAAAAGGCATCTAGATGGGTACATGAATAGGAAGGGTTTATGGGCCAGGTGCTGGCAAATGGTACTAGACTAAGTTAGGATATCTGGTCAGCATGGACGAGTTGGACTGAAGGGTCTGTTTCTGTGCTGTACACCTCTGCTAGACACCACACAGGTGCAGTGACTGCTACAAATCAGGCTGGCAACATCCGTTACCATGCTTCCTTCCTGCAGACCTGGTGAAAAAAGGATGCCTCTCCCCATCCACCAGGCACCACCCTGTCCCCCTGTGAAGCCTTTGTGCCTTTTTGCCTTTCTCAGCCGTGATGTTTTGGAATTGCATAGCTGCACACTAACGGCAGCTCGTGGCCTGCAGCTAAGCTTTAAACATGGCACCTGTGCTGTGATTGCCAGAAGGACTTGACACTGATGAGCCCTCCTGCTGCTTCTGAGAACAAACCTGTGTGTGAAAGAGCTACAATGGAGCCAGAATGTATAACTAATAAGGTATATTGTGGAGAATTGTAGAAGAAAATGCACGAGGGCTCAAGGAAGGTAACCCTTCATGAAACTCCCTGAAATTGACGTGGGAAAATTCAGCCCGTTATAATTTGGAAACTGTCCCCGTGATGGCAGCTTGGCCCAGTGCAGGATGATGACAGAGGTCAGACTAATAATGTTGCGCCATGAAAGTGATTTTGGTACCTCTTTTTATAACTAGCTGACACAGATATTTGCCTGTGTGATGGCATATGGTGACTTGCAGCAATATAAATTGGAAGGAATCAGGTCATGATAGTACAGAGAGATGAGACAACAACAATACAAATAGAATTAGTCTTACCCCTACCCTGTCAGTTGCATCTCCTATAAAATTCTAAGCTCATCTTGTTTGCAATGTGGTGTCTCAATGACCTGGTTTCATTTTCAAATGTAAACAGCACTGCAATTAAATTATTTCCCTTTTTCAGAACTTAGTAAAGTCTAATTCTTATCAACCATGATAGCTGAATTATGTTTATGGATTTATGACAATGAAGCAATAATCCAATAAACGCTGTGCCAAAAATTGTTTGAAATTGCTCTTGAACTGGAGAGTGTATTAGTTGTGATATAAGAGATAGAAGTTGTTTTATTTTGAAACTTATGAATTGCTTGCCCTCTGACTGACGTGTAGCTGCACAGTATGTGTGCTGATGATAGTGAGGGTTTCTAAACAACATCCAATCTTCTTTTGTTGAGAGTTGGCCAATAGTTGGAATTTATTTCTCTTTGCCTGTTTTTCCGCTTTATCAATGACCCTGATGTGGGAGCAGCAGCAACCTGCGTAGCTCGAGAGCCCAGTTGTCACCATGGCCAGTCTCCAAATTGGGATCTGTCCATTGGCAGATAACTCTCACTGGGTAGCAAGTGTATTGATGATCCTGTTGAGTGAAAGCCAGTGGATTTTGCTTTGAAATGACTAATTGTAACAAAATGATAATATCAAAAATACTCAATTCGATTATGGCTTTTAGGTCCTTGCTGAATGCTAATTTGTTGTCATATGTTCAATATTGCCACAATGACTAATCTTAATTTAATTATCTGTAAAGGGGCTTTGAGACATTCGAAGGACAATAACACTCTACAGATGTGAGACCATTTTTCAGTTCTTTGATGGGACTTATTGCTTCATGTTGCAGCCTATGAGTGGAGCCAGAATGGAGGATATTGTGGTAGCAGGAATCGCAGGAAGACTGCCAGAGTCAGACAACCTGCAGGAATTTTGGGATAATCTCGTCAATGGTATTGACATGGTAACAGATGATGATAGACGATGGAAGCCAGGTGGGTACTGAGAGAGTTGGAAATGCTTGCTCTTTATTTAATGATTATTAAATACACTCGACCTTTTTTCTCACAATCCATTAAAAAGATTTTTGTTTTCTTGTGCTGCTCAGCATTATTTGCTATGACCTTTTCTCATGCTGTTTCCTTGTTAAGCAGAGAAATTATAAAAGCAGTTCTAACTGTTACTATTTGGTGTTGATAAGTTGCAAACATAAGTGGAAGCAAAACTGCCGTATTGTGGGGTATAAACCGATGGAGAGATTTAGACAAGGGACAAAGAAATTCACCTTTTTTTTTTTAAACCAAAGAGCATATTTTCTGCTTTTGATTTTAAAATATTGTTTGTTTCATCCAGGGATGAGATTAGCTAATTTCCAATGTATTGATACTTGAGACAAGACAAGCTTCTCTAGAGATTTAAAATTTCAAATGCAAAATCATTTAATTCCTTATCAATACAATTAAATTTGAGGTGTACATCCAGAGTAAAGACTCAACCTGTCTCTGGAATGAAGTAGTTTGTTTTGTGGAGAACGGAGTTTCATTCTCATTTGTATCAGTGTCACGTCAGACCCTTAGTGCAGCTGCTTCCAACAATGCTATGATTGTAGTATAAGTACAGCACAAAGCTCCCTGTAGAATAAGTAACTGGCATTATTTTTGTTTTGAAGGAATAGATGGGTCTTACTTCTACAAAATGCATGTTGGCTTGGCTCCATGGGTAACCTGTTTCCTTCAAGGCCAAAAAGTATACTTTGGAGTCTTATTCAGGACTATAATTGAGTGCATTGTTGGAGCTGCTGTCTTTTGAATGAGACTCTAAACCAAATGTGTTAACTACTTAACACTGAGTGCCAAAGAAATTCAGCAGGTCTGGAGACAAACAAAGTTAATGTTTCAAGTCTGGAATGGTTCTTCTTTAGAACTTCTGTCTCCATAGACAGTGCCAAACCTGCTGAATTTCTCTAGCTTTCCCTGTGTTTGTTTCAGATTTCCCTCATCCCCAGAATTCACCAAGGCTGCTTAGACAACATTTTCCAAATAGCACAACCCAAACCAATCAAAGTACAAAGGCAGCAGCTTCCCAGGGAAACCACCCACCTGCAAAATCCCCTCCATGCCACGTGCAATCCAGACTTGGAGAGGTATCGCTATTCTTTGTGTCAAAATTGGAATCCTGGAAATTGCCTATAAATTGCAGGTGTACATATGAAATGGCCATCAGTGGCTCAAGATAGCTCCCTACCAGCTATTGGGACAATTAGGGATCGGCAATACAAGCTGGTAGCAAAACCTGCATTCCCTGAATGATGTTTAGGGATCTTCAGCTGACAAATCTTCAATTTGTTCCTGAATATTTCTGCTCTGTATACCAGTATGTAAAGGTGAATTGCTTTCACCTCTTTTTGCTTGGAGTATTTGGCCTTTGTTTAGCATCCCTCTTTACCACCTACTGTTTCTTTGAGCTCAAATTAAACAGCATATAGAATCCCTACAGTGTGGAAATGGGCCATTTGGCCCACCAAGTCTACACTGACCCTCCCAAGAGTAACCCACCCAGACCAATTTCCCAACCCTATTACTCGACATTTACCCCTCACTACTGCACCGAACCTACACACCCTGAACACTATGGGCAATTTAGCCTGGCCAATTCACCTAATCTGCCCATGTTTGGATTGTAGGAGGAAACTGGAGCACCCGGAGGAAACCCTTGCAGAGACTTGCCCAAGACTGTAATTGAGCCCAGGTCCCTGGCGCTGTGAGGCGGCAATGCTAACCACTGAGCCACTGTGCCAGCCCCTATTTTGGATTATCCTTAACCCTATTTGGCAAAGCTATCTCCTGTCCCTTTTTTGCCCTTCTTATTTCTCTCTTAATACTACTCCTACTGCCCTTCTACTCTTCTCGTGAATTACTCAGCCACAGTTATCTTTACCTGAGATATACCTCCTTGTTTTTCTTGACAGGAGCTTCAATTTTTCTAGTCATCCAGCATTCCCTACACCTCTATGCTGTACATCTTTATGACTCCCAGCCTTGTCCTTCACACCATCTCTGAACTCTCACGGGCCTCCCACTTCCCAACCATCTTTGTGTCTGTGAACAGCCTCCCCCAATCAACTCTTGAAATATACAGTTTTAATTTCAAAATTTACTGTGTTCAGGTAGCTGTCCACGAATAATGCATATCGCCCAGAATGAAAATGAAAACTTGGCAACATTAGCCTTGATTAAATTGAAACCGTCTCAATTGCACAATTTGTAAGTATATTTGATAAGAGTGATAACCTTCTTCTTTTCCCTTTTATCCACAAAATGGCTGCTGCTATATCATCTCATTTTCTTTTTGGTTTAAATTTAAATGAGTTAAGGAATTAACATTTACCTTGATTTTTCTCTCTAGGACTATATGGGCTCCCTCACAGAAGTGGGAAACTGAAGGATATCAGCAAATTTGATGCCTCCTTTTTTGGTGTCCACCCCAAACAAGCGCACACAATGGACCCCCAGCTCAGGATCATACTGGAAACTGCATATGAAGCTATTGTAGATGGAGGTGTGCACTACATTTTCTAAGGTTGCAGCAACACTGCATTTTGTATTTGCAGTTGTCTTAGTTCATTTTCAGTCCACAATTTTTGAACAGTAATTTTAATATCAATTCTATTTGGAAGCAGGATTAAAAAGCTTTGTGACGTAAGTTACAAATATTCACCTGATTTTGATCCTTTGGAAAAACAGAACTGAATTCAAGACTGGCTGTAACACACAATTACGGAGTGGTCTCAGCATAGAAAGAGACCATTCAGCCTATCAGGACTAAGTCAGCTCTACTCAGCTAGTCCCACACTCTCTGACCTTCCCTTTTCTTGTGGCTAGTTAGGGTTTCAGTTTCTTATTCTTCAAATTCATTTTTGAAAGCCGCAATGAAATCTGCCTCCATCATACGCTTGGGCTCAACTTTCGCCAAATGCCTAACACTTATGACCCGTGATTCTCAACCTTTCCACTCATAGTGCTGTTTCCCTTATCACTCTGTCCAGATTCCACTTAATTGTGAATACCTTTATCAAATTTCATGTGACATTCTTTTCTCAAGAAGAACATACTCTGCTTCCCCATTCTAGCCTTATTTTTGCATTAGAGGCTTCATCCTTGTAAATGTTCCCCATGCATCTCCAATAACCATTTCATCTTGCCTAAACCATGGTGCCCAGAATTGGACACTGTACTCCAATAGAGACCACAATTGTGTTTTGTAAGAGTCATAATAATTTCCTTCCTTTGTATTTTATGCCTTTGTTTTTAGAGCATAGGTTTCTAGCTGTCTTTTACACAGCTTTCTCAACATAGTTTGCCATCTCCTATGATATGTGTGCATGTATGCCCAGGGGTGACTTTTTCTCTCTCCCTGTATCCCTATTAGAATTGCCCAATTTGTTTAGATTGTTTCCTTGTTCTTTACTGAAATGTATCATGTCGCACTCTCAGTATCAAATTTAATCGATCACAAGTCCACCCATTCCACCAGCTAGCCCTGTTCTCTTGAAGTCTATCATTTATCCACCTCATGGTTCATAATACTTCCAAGTTTTGGGTCGTCAGCAGTTTCCAGCAGGTTGTTGTGTTTGAAATTTTCGCATCGAACTCCTAGTCCAGAAATTAATATGCTCAGTTGTCTGACTCTTGTTTAAAGGTCCTGAGTTCCTTTTACTGAGGTAAGACAGTTCAAGTCATCCTACCCTCCAACTATAAATTGAAAATAAGACATGAAGGTGCCTGTGTTCACACACAAACTCACGTTTGATCTACGTCACTGCTAGCAGACATCTCCAATGTAGAGTTAACTATGACTTGCAGAAGTACTGACGTTGATTCTTTTATTAATCTCTATAAAGACTGTCATCTTGATTGACATTCCAGATCTCCAAGCATCCATCAGAGTTAAATCTCAAGAGAGGTCTAGAAAGTCTATTGCAGTGCAATTTGGTCATCAAATGTCAATGTAAAGAAAGTGCAATTTATCAAAAAGATGTAAGAAGATAGGTTATCCGGTATTATTTTTCATCAGATGTTTGTTCTATAGCCAGCTAATTAATACATTTTACGTACCTTTTGAATTTTCTCCATGTGCCACTTTATCTGGTTGCTGAATGTTCCATTAAGATCTCAGCACACCCAAATTTGTTGTGACAAGTATGGCAATTATATAAAACTGGTGCATCCTGGAGACAAAGCTTCAGGGATACAACTGTCCCACATGCTCAAGTAGCTTCTTTCAATCTCAAATTAGCCAATTCAAAACGTGCTTCATCCTTCTGGTTTGGGTCGTACTTCTATAATTTAGCCTTTGCTATTAAATATTGGCACTGTTCCACATTGGGAGCACTGCAACTAGGAACATTAATTGTGACTGTCTTCATTTTTGAATCAAACCATTTTTACGACGTTGACCTGCCTTATTTTATGCCTGATCTTTAGGAGTAAATCCTACGGCTCTACGAGGTACTAACACTGGAGTTTGGATTGGCGTCAGTGGCTCTGAGGCAGCTGAAGCTTTTAGTAGAGACCCAGAGGAGTTGCTAGGATACAGCATGACTGGCTGTCAACACGCCATGTTTGCAAACAGACTGTCATACTTTTTTGACTTGAAAGGTGAGGAAGCTTCCATTAAGATGACCCATGACAAATGTTTTTTGGTATGAAGTATTTCATAATGGTGTTTTGTAGAATCATACAGTCCAGCCCATCAATTCTCTACTGTCAAAAATATACTACTACCTACACTAGTCCCACTTTACCTCACTAAGTCCATGGCCTTGAATATTATAACACTTCAAGTGTGCATCCAAGTACTTCTTAAAGGTTATGAGATTTCTTGCCTCAACTAGGCATAGCACTCCAGAACCCCACCACCTTTCTTGGTGAAAACAATTTTTCCTCGAATCCCCTCGAAACCTTTCGCTTTAAAATTATGCCCTCTTGTATTTGACCCTTCAACTAAGAGGAACAGCTGCTTTCCATTCCAGTCCATGCCCTTCATAATCTTGTACTCCTCAATCAGTGCTCCAAAAAAAGTAACCAGAACTGAAGTTATCGTCCCAAGCAACATCCCTGCAGTGCACTTGCATCCTTCCTATAGTGTGGTGACCTGAACTACATATGGTAACCATAGTTCTGTACTACTCCAACGTGACCCCTCGGCTCTATTCATCTATGACAAAACTGACGCAGCAAATGTCTATTAATCTGCCCCAGTACCTACAGGAATTGTGGACAAACGCCCCAAGATCCCTCAGTTTATCTGGTTTTTTAGTCTCTTTCCATTCGTTCAAGTATTCCGTTGCCTTGTTCCTTCTTCCAGAGTGCAACATCTCCCATTTATCAGGATTCAATTCCATTTAGCATTGATCTGCCCATCTGATCTGCCCATATATCTTAACTCCTTCCCCTCCACTGTCAACCACTTGACCAATGCTTGTGTTATCGTCCCTCTTGCATACTCATCTGCATCATTTATGAACATCACAAACAGTAAGGGCCAAGCACTAATCCCTGTGGTATGCCACTGGACTCCAGTCCCACAAACCGCTGTCTGCCACCACTCCTGTGACTACCACTCATTATGTTAAGTGTCTGTTGACAGTTATGTGAATGAATTTTGGTAAAGGTTCGTTCCTGTCTTTGGAAACTCACAACTGGTGATTTGTACTCAATTTTCACTGACGTGACTCACAGGGACCTTGATCAACACAGTATGTCACTGATATCAGTGGTTAGTTCCCTGTCTGGACAGGTTGGGCTTTCAGTTGGCTGGGAGCCAGTCAGTGCAGGCCAGAGGTAACCAGCTAAACCATTGTGATTGGCCACAATGTGGTGGCAGCATTGTGACTATCATGGAGATTTTGGAGGAATGTTACAAATAACTTGCTATTCTGTTTGGATTTTAGGTCCCAGTAGTTCCATTGATACTGCTTGCTCATCCAGTTTGCTGGCACTGGAAAATGCCTTCCAAGCAATTCGTCATGGCCAGTGTGATTCAGCCCTCGTAGGAGGGGTCAATCTTCTTCTGAAACCCAATACATCAGTGCAATTTATGAAACTGGGCATGCTCAGTCCTGATGGAGCATGCAAATCCTTTGATGCTTCAGGTAGGAGACATAAAACATTTGGAAGAAGATTCTTTTCTCATTTCAGTGTCTGGAATATTTCGCTAATTGTTAACTTCAATATAATTTTAAAGTGTTTGCTACATGAAAATAGCTACTCGTTGATTTTTCTCCAGAATATTCAAGTTGTAATTTTTTTTTTCGTTTTTCTGTTTTCTTCATACTTGGGGGCACTGAAAATTGTGAACACCTAACCATTTGAGACAGTTGAGGTTGAATCATGTGTCTTTACCATCTGTCAGGGTACAATGACCTTTGCAAGAAACTATTCTCAATTTTTCTTTGTCCAACTACTCTAATAGTATTGCATTTGCAGAATCCATTAACATCCTGCATTATTGCTCAGGGGTTAAAAAATCTATTTAAAAACTATTAAACGTTAAGAATTTTAACAATTATTTACTTCTGAAGTGTACTGTTCCTAAAATCTATGAAGTTGTGTTCGTTTCTATTTCCAGGTGATGGGTATTGTCGATCTGAAGCAGCTGTGGTTGTCCTTTTGACCAAAAGATCAGCAGCCAAACGAGTTTATGCTACAATAGTTAATGCAGGAAGCAACACTGATGGTTATAAAGAGCAGGGTATGATGGTCCTTTTAACGTTTTAATGATCAATTGGAGGACTAAAAATTTTGTTCTGAGTGCTTAGAACAGCTCAGTCCTCTAATCTGTGCATGGAAATAATGTCTTTAATTTTAAATGCTTGTAAAAGATTTTTGTAAGTATACAATGAAAGGAAAAATTCTGGAGGTACATAATTGTCTCAAACATTGCTTGAAGTGAGCTGCATTATAACAACTTTAATGGTTGAAGCATATTTCTAACTGAGTTGAGTGGTTGTTGGGACTTGCAGGAAGAGAGGAAGTTTATAGGCATGATGCTAAAGGATTATAAAAGTCCTTCCTTTGTCAATATAAAAATAAATCTAATTAATTAGTTGAGTGAGGATCAGCTCCTGAAGCATTGTAGGGTGGTGTTGCAGTAGATAATTGTGTGTTCTATATAGCTACGTAAACACATTCTTGAAAACAGTTCAGAAATCCCACTGGAATATCTTTTAATAGTCAAGTACCTGTTTTCACTGAACAGGATACACTGATCACTGTGGGTTGTATCGCTGACAACAGGGTCATGTAGGCCTTTCAATATATATATATGTGTGTATTCAAATTCCAATTTCTGTTGAGGTTTATTATACAAATATTCAATGTGTTTAGAGTAATTGATGTATTATGTCAATGCTGTCAAGCAGCAGAATGCTATCAGGCCATGATATAATTGTTCTTATGCTGAAAATGGAGAAAAGCCATTTGTTTTCAGTGCTGTAAAATTATCAAAATTACTGTATTTTGAGAGCTTCATGAATCCAAGTCATAACTCGTTTTTTTTTAAAAGTCCATTTCCAAACAAAATGGACTTGAATTGCTATGTACTTGTTGTCTCTTATTGCTGAATTGCAGTAAAACTGTACAGTGAGAACATTTCAACAAAATAATCTCTTGAGAGTACTGAAATTTACCTAGGAAATCATTCAAGTAACTGGATTTCCCCTTTTGTTAAACTTGCTCATGTATAAGTCATTGAATAACAAATTTGAAGTTGATGAGAATGGAATTATGCTGAGTTAGCAGTGGAGTCCCTCAAAAGCACACAAGCTTGCCTGCTACAGTAGCTTCTAGGTGAATAAATCCAACTGACTTTTTGTGTTTTTGACCTGTTCCTTACATTTAATTGGAAAACTAGGGGCAGGAGCAAAGGATTAATATTCTGCTCACCAAGTTGATTTTTCCCAACATCAGCTTCCGAGAGTTTGGTGGGGGGGGGGATAGCTTTATCATTTCATTCCTTTTAGCGAAAGCCATCTATTATTGTAAGGCAATAACTCCGTTTCAGAAAGTTTGGAAGATGGTGAAAGAAGTGTTTTTTTTTAAGAAGCCACGTGCTTACAGATGTGTTTGCTATTTATAGTGTATTGTGTTGTTGAGAGTTTAATGAATGCAAAGTGCTGCAGCTCATTTGGTGTTTGTCTACAATGACGCATTACTATTGAACAATTTTACTGAGTGGTACTGAGAGTTGTGTTATTATGGTTTCTGCCTGTAGGTGTAACATACCCTTCTGGAGAAATGCAGCAGAAGTTAATGAAAGCGGTTTATGAGGAAGCAGGTATCTCACCAGCTGATGTGGAATATGTTGAAGCACATGGCACAGGAACCAAGGTCTGTCTATTCACCCATCTTTAATAATGAGCAATATGATTGCATGGCTACAAAGCCCAGGTTTCCTGTAATATTCAGTCAATTTGTGATCTAGCACAAAATGAGCAAATTTCAGTTTCCTGCTCACTTTAGTATCCACTAGTCTTCTAGTGTTTGCCAGATGAAGTACTCACTCGCTTAACTAAGGCACATACTGACATTATATGTTTGAAGTTTTATTGATCTCAATCACTTTAAGATTTGCCTGAATTATAAATGTGTTTTTATATTGTAACCTTACTTCTAAAATTATCCAGATTTTCTGAAAAAAGTTTTCAGTGGCCTTAGGGACAACGTTATTGATGAGGAATCTTGTCTATAACATGGTGTGGACAAGGGAGAGTGAGTGTTAAGTAGAAGGGGGTAAAAGTCTGAAGAGCACTTCAAAAGCATCTCAACCCACCCGCAGCAAAGATGCCCAGATTGATTGTGTTCTCTAAGGATACCAGTAGCAAGTGTGCAGTCCTGATTAGCTGCGGTCTGAAACCTGTTACCTCGCAGGCTTGCTACAGTGCTGACATATGGGATGATAGGCTGGTGAGAGGGCAACACTTCTTACCTTTTTCTCACTCCACTCTTTTTCAACTTCACCAGCCAGTATAAAGGAGGTTAGGCACTGTGCTTTCCGTGACTGGTCTGCAAAGGTTCAAAGGATAAATTGACTTCAAAAGTAGCAATCCAGTCTTTCTGCCAGTGCACGGCTGTCAACTGTTCAATTTTGTTTTATGTAGGTTGGTGACCCACAGGAGTTGAATGGAATTGTGAATGTTTTCTGCCAATTTGATCGCAGGCCCTTATTGCTGGGATCAACAAAATCAAACATGGGCCACCCAGAACCTGCATCAGGATTGGCTGCTTTGGCAAAGGCAAGTCACCTATTGGTTTACTCATTGCTTCTACACAGCTCCAACTGTTCTGTATTACAATAACTGGAAAATGCGCATGTTTTTGTTTGCTAATTTGTGGACAAAATGGATAAATATGGATGCACCTTCATATTGAATGATTCTTAACCTTGAGATTTAATTTTAATAGAAGTCTTGCTTCCTTTCTCCAATGTAAGGTTGTACTTTCTTTGGAACATGGTCTGTGGGCTCCCAATATTCATTACAAAACTCCCAATCCTGATGTTCCAGCTCTGCAGAATGGATGTATCCAAGTAGTAACTGAACCTGTCCCCGTGAAAGGTGGAATTGTGGGAGTTAATTCATTTGGATTTGGAGGTTCCAATGTTCATGTCATTTTGCGTCCCAATTTAAAGCGAGCTTCTCCTTCAGTGCCCCTGGCACTTCCACGACTAGTCCAAATATGTGGCCGTACCTCTGAAGCCGTTGAATCACTGATTGAGCAAAGCAGGCAACACAGCAACGATGTGAATTTTCTGAGCTTGCTGAATGATATTTCTACGATGCCTGCTTCAGCAATGCCTTACCGAGGTTACACCCTAGTCGCAAGTGAAATGGACGCTAAAGATGTGCAGCAAGTGCAATCTTCTGGAAGATCACTTTGGTATATCTGTTCAGGTTGGTGCCTTTGAAACACTCTATAAAATAGAGAGGAGTTGGTAGTTATGACACTGTTGGAATTAATGAGAAGAGCAAAAAAGTTTTAATGTCTTGTAAATCTTGTCATATTGTACAGATTTTGACTTCATGAAAATTTTAAATTTTTTAGACGTATGGTAGAGTCATACAGATATACAGCACGGAAACAGACCCTTCGGTCCAACCCATCCATGCCGACCAGATATCCCAACCTAATCTAGTTCCACCTGCCAGCACCCGGCCCATATCCCTCCAAACCATTCCTATTCATATACCCATCCAAATGCCTTTTAAATGTTGCAATTGTACCAGCTTCCTCTGGCAGCTCATGAAAACCCGTACCACCCTCTAAATGAAAAAATTGCCCCGGAGGTCTCTTTTATATCTTTCGCCTCTCACCCTAAACTTATGCCCTCTAGTTCTGGACTCCCTGGCCCAAGGGAAAAGACTATGCCTATTTACCCTATTCATGCCCCTCATAATTTTGTAAACCTCGATAAGGTCACCCCTCAGCCTCCGACGCTTCAGGGAAAACAGCCCCAGCCTATTCACCCTCTCCCTCTCGCTGAAATCCTCCAACCCTGGCAACATCCTTGTAAATCCTTTCTGAACCCTTTCAAGTTTCACAACATCTTTTCCGATAGGAAGGAGATGAGAATTGCATGCAGTATTCCAACAGTGGCCTAACCAGTGTCCTGTACAGCTGCAACATGACCTTCCAACTCCTGTACTCAATACTCTGACCAACAAAGGAAAGCATATCAAATGCCGCCTTCACTATCTTATCTACCTGTGACTCCACTTTTAAGGAGCTATGAACCTGCACTCCAAGGTCTCTTTGTTCAGCAACACTCCCTAGGACCTTACCATTAAGTGTATAAGTCCTGCTAAGATTTGCTTTCCCAAATGCAGCACCTCGCATTTATCTGAATTAAACTCCATCTGCCACTTCTCAGCCCATTGGCTCATCTGGTCCAGATCCTAAGGTAACCCTCTTGTAATCTGAGGTAACCCTCTTCGCTGACCACTACACCTCCAATTTTGGTGTCATCTGCAAACTTACTAACTGTACCTCCTTGTGCTCGCATCCAAATCATCTATGTAAATGTCAAAAAGTAGAGGACCCAGCACCGATCCTTGTGGCACTCCACTGGTCACAGGCCTCCAGTCTGAAAAACAACCCTTCACCACCTCCACCCTTTGTCTTCTACCTTTTGAGCCAGTTCTGTAACCAAATGGCTAGTTAGTTTCAAGACATCCAGCACTTCCTCCTCTGTAATATGGACATTTTGCAAGATGTCACCATCTATTTCCCTACAGTCTATATCTTCCATGTCCTTTTCCACTGTAAATACTGACGCAAAATACTCATTTAGTACCTCCCCCATCTTCTGTGGCTCCACACAAAGACTGCCTTGCTAATCTTTGAGAGGCCCTATTCTCTCCCTAGTTACCCTTTTGTTCTTAATATATATTTGTAAAAACTCTTTGGATTCTCCTTAATTCTATTTCCAAAGCTATCTCATGTCCCTGTTTTGCCCTCCTGATTTCCCTCTAAGTATACTCCTACTTCTTAGGATAGATTGAGTGAATCCTATCTATACCTAACATATGCTTCCTTCTTTTTCTTAACCAAACTCTCAATTTCTTTTGTCATCCAGCATTCCCTATACCTACCAGCCTTTCCTTTTCGCCCTAACAAGAATATATCTTCTCTGGATTCTCGTTATCTCCGTTCTGAAGGTCTTCCCATTTTCCAGCCGTCCCTTTACCTATGAACATCTGCCCCCAATCAGCTTTCGAAAGTTCTTGCCTAATACCATCAAAATTTTGGCCTTTATCTGAATTTGGGATTGCATGACAGACCATACAAGTTTGTAATTAATGAAATAATCTTTTTACAAAATACCGATAATGTGCTCTGACAGGAAGAAGAATTGTGGTACTGAAAAAACTGTGGTTTGATGAGAATATCGGACTTCTTGTTAACTTGTTGTTTGAGCCTTCAATTAAACTTGGTGCTTTGGGACTGAAACCAGACATGGGAGTGGGTGGGAAAATGCATCAGTGTCTGTGTTTTGGTGAATATTAAATCGATTCTTCTAAGTATAATGCGAGACTGTAGTTTAAAAGACTTAAAGCTATTCAACTGATTTCATCTAGGAGGATATTTTTGTTCTTAGTCTCTAATTATGTTTAATTTTCCAAATATAAAGAGGTAGACGTTTTATAAGGCTAAGTCGGCCTCTTTTCAGTGAAACATACTTTGGCCTGTCAGCCTTTTTAACTTCTACTACTTGAATTTTTGTTTTGTTGAGAACTCTGTGTGTTGGTAGAGAAACCATTATATGAATAGTTTCCCTGCAAGTGACATGATAATGCATACAGGAGAATGCTGACTTTTTTGTTTGTTTTTTATTCTTTCCTGATTTGTGGCAAGCATTTTTACTTGTCTCTATTTGTCCTTGAAGTGTGTGGTTTGTTAGTTAAGAGTAAGCCATATTACTGTGTAGTTGATATCAAATGTAGGCCAGACCAGGTAAGGACCAAGTTCTTGAATGAACAAGATGAGTTTTTGAGACAAATGATAATTCCATGGTCTCAGTTACAGAACATTTTATTACTTGCATTTTCATCCCTCTAGCTGGGATTTAAATCTGTGCCCAGCTAATTAGCCTGGGCCCCTGGATTACCAGCCCAATGGCACTAACATACACTTTCATCTTCACCTAATAATCAACCAATAAGTGATTGAATGAACCAGCTTTTTGCTTCAGTCTATTTTTATTTGTATCTTTTTGGCAGCACCAGTGAGAAGGTAGGGATAGTCTTGTACTTTATATCAACTGAGTATCGCTGAAGTGGCAATTCTACTGATGTGTTGTTATTCTCCCAGGCATGGGAGCTCAGTGGATTGGAATGGGTCGCTCTCTGATGAAATTGGATATATTCCGTGAATCCATTCTGCGTTCTGACAAAGCATTAGAAACGACTGGATTAAAAGTATCTGAACTCCTTGTGAGTGCTGAAGATACAACGTTTGATGATACCGTACATGCCTTTGTAGCCCTTGCTGCCATTCAGGTAAACAAAAAAGTTTGGTTATTTGTTAAATATCTTACCATTCTAAAAAGAAAACCGAATTCTGCAAGTCTCATTCTGCTTTTAACTACAGATCGCTCAAATAGACATGCTGAAGGCTCTGGGTCTGCAACCAGATGGCATTGTTGGTCACTCGGTGGGGGAGCTGGCCTGTGGCTATGCTGATGATTCACTAACTCATGAGGAAGTTATATTAGCTGCCTACTGGAGGGGGCGTTGCATCAAGGAGGCCAAATTGCCAGCGGGGGCAATGGCTGCTGTTGGTAAGTGATTGAATGACCATCTCACATCTTAAGTTTCAAAAGCAAAACTGTTGAATTCCTTGGGTGGTTCAGTAAGTCCTTCAAATGAGTCACTGAAATACATAGCCTGCAAAATTTTCAAATTGATCTCTGTCAATTCGGTGACCACAATTTCTGGATTGGTGCTCGGCACCAGCATCCCTGGGCTTGGTACAATTAGCAAGACT
Source organism: Chiloscyllium plagiosum (assembly GCF_037043375.1). Classification (NCBI taxonomy): domain Eukaryota; kingdom Metazoa; phylum Chordata; class Chondrichthyes; order Orectolobiformes; family Hemiscylliidae; genus Chiloscyllium; species Chiloscyllium plagiosum. The sequence goes on from NW_028270163.1 coordinate 33,802,858, forward strand.
TCTTACTCCTGGACACAGTCCAGTGAAGAAAGCTGAAGCAGCAGAAGTATTGATGTCACAAATGTTAGGTGACATCAATGACTTGGCTGAGGTGAAAATCCTGCTGACACGAATGTCAAGGCATGCATGTGATCCCTGGTAGCATATAGCTATGTAATTGGACCCCAGCAGTGTATCAACTCTGTCAGGAAGGGAGGGGAAGAGAGTCAGCTGATTATGCAAACTGTGAGAGACCTATTCAACAATGGAGTGAGCTTCAGCTTGCTTTGATTAATCATATAGAATTTATATTCCAGTCTATGGATGGAATGGTGTTCCTGTTTGTTTTATGTCAAGACCAGCACTGGTTCCAATTTAGTTCAGCCACTGTTGGGTTTCTGCCCAAGATGAGTTTGAACACAATGATCTGAGCCCTGATTAATGATATGGGATTTTTGGCTGGCCGGAGATACTCTGCGCGATGATTTTGGGTAGTCTGAATTCAGAGTGTTGCACCAAAATAAATTCATAATTCTGCACTTTCTAAATTGTCAATCTCTTGCAAAGATCTGATGCAATCGCTGTTATTAAAGGTGGAAATGATCTGAGTTGTGTATTTGACGTTCAACTTGGAAGTACAACTTGTATTTCACAGGAATGTTATCAACCAAAATTTTACACCAAGCCACTAAGGAGACACTAGGGAAGATAGCCAAAGCTTGGTCAAAGGGATAGGTTTTAAGAAGCATATTTAAAGGAAGAGGGGTGAGGAGCAGAGAGATTTCAGGAGGGAGTTTTATAGCTTAAGGCCTTAGCAACTAAAGGGATGGATGTCAGTCGTTGAATGATGAATATCTGTAATCTCCAATACATCAAAATTGGAGGAGTATAGATATTTCACCCGGTTTGAGATGTGTACCATTGAAATGAAGCAGAGGGACCTTTTGCTATTCACTGAGCTATAAAGTGGTTTAAAAGTGTTGGATCCATGATTGGAAAGTTGAAAGGTTCTGAAATGTTCTTTAAACAAAAGGTCTAAAATGGAAAATGTTCCAATGTGCTCCTCAACTTTGAAATGATGAAAAAGAAATTGACCAGAAGAGGCTCCAAACCAGGAAAGTTTTTCACTTGGAAGAAATTGAGTGATAAAGTTATTCTATAAGGTAGAGTAATAAAGTAGAGGAAGCTTTCTGCAGTTGATTTGATGATCTATTGATATGGCCTTCATATCATTTATTGTGGGCTAGAAAGTGACTAATATTGGGAGTGTCAATAGTGCAATTCTTCATATTACTAGTCAACTCCTGAATGAGCACCACGTTATGATTCCAGCTGATTCCGATGCCATTACCAACCAAGTCAGATCCCAGATAGAAATTTGGTTTGATAGATTATATTTTCTTTTTGTTTAACAAGGTGATCTTTCACTAACCACAAGTCCACAATGCTTCAGGTTTGATTTCAACAATAAAACACAAGTTAATTATGCAAAAGAAATGAATTTAGAATAATGCATATTACACATATTTTGAAAAAAATTAAAGCCCATGGAAAAATGCTATTCTATCTATTTCAACACCATCACCTCACGTTACTGAAACACCAGAGGCAATTAATTCCTTTCTTGATCACATCCATATGTTTGACCGACCTTTTTTTTTTCTTTCGATCCCCAATCTTGAGAATTGGGTTGCCTTTTCCTTGGTTAGTCATAAAACTGAGCATAGACTTTCTCCACTTCAATTAATCCCTTCCAATTCTAACTAAACACTTCTTGTCTGGAATTTTTAACCTAAAACCTTTACATGGGGGAATAAACAATTTCCAACAATTTGAACACGCTCCTTTCTTCAGGAGAAACTGCTTCATACATCTAATTCCCACGACTACCTCTGCCAATTGAATACAAAGGTTTTCCAAGCTATGCATATTTTCCTTAAGCAAATAAAATGACAATTCATGGTTCTTTTAAACAGAAAACAAGTTAACACTCCTTTTTAATGTTTACTCATAAAATTCTTCCAGTAAAAACAAATTCGCATTATCATCCAGAGGCTCCCTCTCTCTTTTAATCATTTAAAGAGTATTGTGTCTCCAACAACCCTGTCAAGTTAATCATTAGCATACACGCTCTCCTACATGTGGACCAAAACCTATCTGCCACTAGGAAAGTGGCCATCATTTTCAGGGAAATTAGTTTATCATAGGTTATGATCAAGTTTCTTTCATGAGAGTATTGGCATTGTAAGAAAGAATAAGAATGTGGCACATTGAGCTAAATTGTGATATTTTAACATTTCAATATCTGACAGGGTTGACCTGGAACGAATGTAAGGTGCAGTGTCCAGAGGGAGTAGTTCCAGCCTGCCACAATGCAGAAGATACTGTCACCATCTCTGGACCACAGGTAAGACACTGAGCAGTAGATTGTAATGAGGCATCTTCCAAGTTTAAAAATAAAAACAATCCTTGGTCTTTTTCTCATTTATTCATTTGTGAGATGTGGACAATCACTCATAAGGTCAGCATTTATTGGTCACTTCTAAATTATTTGAGTGGCCTTTTCAGGGGTAATAGCAACCACAGTGATGGAATCGAGTGCAGACTGGGGCTGTATAGGTAAAACAACAGATTTCCTTTCCGAAAGGACATTATTGAACCAATAGCATTCTTGTAACAATTCTGGTTTTGTGGGCACAATTACTCAGAGCCTTTTTATTTAGAATTCCAGATTTATTCAGCTAAACGAATTTGAATTGCTAAGCTATTGCACTGACCTTTATTGAATGCGTGTCTCTGGAGAAATTTACTCCAGGTCCCTGGATTACCAGATTGATTGCAACTATTAAAATGGCTGCTCACCACATGTTCTCAAGGGTGCTTTGGAATAGGCAACAAATACTGATATTGCCAGTGACACCCACTGCACATGAATGAATGTGAACTAAATAAGGCAGTGATAATGTTGAATTCATGTAATTATAACTCTAAACAGTCCATTATTGGAAGGATTGTAACCATGAAAGTGATACATGGATAATGAATGGAATGAGGCTGGAATGAAGGATTCAACGTTTTTTTAAAAATTCATTCATGGGATGTGGGCATCACTGGCTAAACCAGCATTCATTGCCCTTCTGGAGTTGCCTAGAGATGCTAAAGAGTCAATCACGCTACCCCGTAAGTCGAGAGTCACATGTAGACTACAGCAGATAAGGATGACAGAGTTCTTTCCCTAAAAGACGGTCATGAACCAGATGGGTTTTTCTCCAACAATTATCATTAGACTCTTATTTCCAGATTGTTATTGAATTCAAAATCCTTTATCTGCCATGGCAAGATTAAAACATTGTGTGTCTCTGGGTTAATAGTCTAGTGATGATACCACTGGGCCATCTAATCTCTAGAGTTTGGGATTATTTTTAGTGGAACAGAGAATTAAAGGGATCAAATCTGGATCTGGTCAAGTGGAGATTGGTGAAAAAGACACTGCTTGAAGTGAAAAACAAGAATGTAGGGTTGCTAAATGATTTTTTTTCAGAAAATGCATTATTATAACACTTTAAAGACTGGAGTTCCACTCAAGTGAGCTCAGCTTTTTGGTGTAGTTTGCTTGTGTAACCGAAACTGTAAGAGCTAATTGCATTCAATGTAAATTAACTTCCTACAGTCTTTTGCAATATGACATGCTAGAACTAGATGCTGCCCACAAAACCACAAAGGGGGGTTTAGCTAGTTGTCTTCCTTTTGTACGTTTTGAGGGAGGCACCAGCACTTTAGCGGGATCCTCTGACTATAAAAACACTGATTAAGTTTATTCTGAGAGGATCTTCGTGCATTTTAAGAAATGGCTCCAAAGGGACTGACTGTTGTACCCTAATTTAGTGAGAAAATAGCTTTGCACGTATGCAAGAGTAATTTTCAGTAATTTACAACATGATACTCACAAGTAGATTGGTTTTATTTATTTGTGATGATTCAGTGACAATTTTCAGCTTTAGTAACAAACTTTACTGAGCAGTTACTTTCTTAAATAGATCAGGAAATATTTTTAGGACAGATTTACTTTTTTTTAAAATCTCTAATTCATGTAAGTGTTGCTTTGCTTTTTGTGATTTATGGAAATAAGCAGGAGTTCTGAGGGTCAGCGTTTGCTGATTGCCCCCAAAGTGAAAACTGTACCCAAGAGTATTGTACCACATGTAGCTGTTGAGGCAATGACCATGTCTAGTTTTAAGTGAATGGGATGAATATTTGAAAATAAATAACATAAATAAACAGCAAGCTACTGGGCAAACATTTATCTCCCGATTCAGGATGGTCAAAATATGTTGTTTAGTTGCCTCTGTACTATTAATTTTGATTCTCATTTTTTTTTTCTCTGTTTCCATGTTAGGAAGCTGTAAGTAAATTTGTGGCCAAGCTGAAGGAGGATGGCGTCTTTGCAAAAGAAGTACGCAGTGCAGGCGTTGCATTCCATTCCTACTACATGGCTTCCATCGCCCCAACACTTCTAAGTGCACTGCAGAAGGTAATGGCCATCATGTCTCTGGAAAATGCTTTTGAAGATAAAGACAGGACAATGTCAATGCTGTAGAACTGCATAGAATTTCAGAAATCTTTCAAACGTAGCCTACATGGGATAGTGTCCCAACAAAATAGGTCAAGTATATAGTGTTAATGATCAGCACAATGATAGGGCTAGAAAGTCCAAGGTGAAAATCATTGCAGTGGTCTTATGGTGGGGGTCACTGAGTGCTTCAGTTAGTTTGACAATGGGAAGATCGAGGGAGTTTAGAGGTTGGAGTTTGAGGTACTGGGATTGGCAGTGATTAAGTTAAGTGTCAACCCTCTATCATGTCATGTTGCTTAGCACTGGATCTTGCAGGTTGAAACCCAACATTCTGAAGGGAACAGAAGCAGATGGTACACCTTTTATTTTCCTATATTAAGTTGCTAAATACTATTAGTAGCATTGGTAGAGGATGTCTCTTATTTCAAGATTAGAATGGCGCTGGAAAAGCACAGCAGGTCAGGCAGCATCCGAGGAGCAGGAGAATCAAAGGCCCAAAATGTTGATTTTCCTGCTCCTCGCATGCTGCCTGACCTGCTGCGCTTATCCAGCACCACTCTGATCTCCAGCATCTGCAGTCCTCATTTTCACCTAGATGTCTCTTATTTGGCTGTTAGGAAAAATAACACCTAGTGCAGCGCTTGCCAGGAATGTGCAAATACATGCAAAATCACACCCAAAGCACTGAACTGCTTGACACTTCAGAGTTGGATTTCTAATCCATAAAGACATTGTCAACTAATTCTTCCAGATCCATTTTGCTTCAGCAATTACTTCTTTGTAAATATTTCCAATTTACTTTTGAATAATCGAGTTTTCATTATATTTTGTATTGATTCTGTACACTCTTTATTTTCTCTTTTCCTCACTCCTCCCATTCTCAATCATTCCCACCTTTCTGACTGCAGGTTATAACTGTCCCTAAACTTCGTTCTGCTCGTTGGATCAGTACATCGATCCCGGAATCCAAATGGGGCAGTGATCTGGCCAAGTTCTCCTCTGCTGAGTATCATGTCAATAACCTGGTGAGCCCAGTCCTGTTCCAGGAAGGACTGCAGCATATTCCCGATAATGCTGTCGTGATTGAGATTTCTGCTCATGCCCTCCTTCAGGTATTAGCCTTTCTTCTTTGACTTTGAACTGTTTGTACCATTTGACTTCATGGAAGGTCCTATTGAGTTAGAAAGTGTGCTTGCTATAAGGTTTATAAGAGTGAATTTTAATTAACACAAGGTATCTTTCAACATTTCAGTTGCATTCAGTTCCAACAGTTTTGAACTCCCGCCATGACAAGAAGAATGATTCTTATAAAGAAAATTTCAAATTGACATAGACATTTGCAGTTTTGGTTTGTCTGCATTAATTATGGACGACTGCACCTTTTTGGAATTTAACAACTTTGTGGTTACTTATAACTTTAAAGGTCTTTTAATATCAACAATATATTGAGAGATTTGACATTCTTGGAAAGAATTGCAGAAAATTACAGAAACCAGGGATACTATTGGCCTGTTTTGTCCATGCTGGCTGACCAGGAACCATCTAGCAGAATCCCACTTTCCACTTTTTTATTCCATTACCTTGTTGGTTATGCACTTCAGTGCATATACACTTTTGAAGTGTCATCTGAGTTTCTGCCTTATGTGAGTGAGAGGAAACATTTGTCACTGTACAACTTTGTTCAGTTTTAGCAAAGGTAATTGCTTTTAATGCCAATTCCATTATTGACTGACTGGAAGTGGGAGACTGAAGGTGTTTCCTTACTCTTCACTTGAGGTTAATGTCAGAACCTCACCTGCTTCAGGTACTAAGTTCCAGACACCGTCTGTTGAAAAAGATCACCTTTTAAATCCCCTTTCCACATCACACTAAATCCGTGCCCCCTAAATCTGAATCCCTCAGCAAAGCGGGATTGGGCTTTTTCATTGACCTACTCTCCTGAACCTATTCTGAGATGTAATCGCCCACCTTTGGAGCAGGTGGGACATGAACTTGGGCCTCCTGGCTGAGAGTTAGGGACTCTGTGACACTGTGCCACAAGAGCCCTTTTCATTTGCTCTGACACCCTGTGTAATTTTGTACACTTCAGTTAGATCTCCCCTCAGCCTTTCCTCAGTCCAAAGACTCCCACAATTAAAATTCTCCACTCAAGGCAACATTCTTATGAATGACCTCTGTATCCTCTCTAACACAGACACATCTTTACTATGACATCACATTACAAAGCCTTGATCAGAATTGCCTTTTTTCAGGGCACAATGGAGAACAAAACTATCTTGGTGCTGACGTTTATGAATTCCTATAATTTCTCTCAATTTTTATCCTATCAATAACAAGTTATTTTTCAGCTTATTAACATTTTTGAGGACATGTGGAAAGCCAAGTTGTAAAATTGGATTGTTCTGCTTGAAATAATACAGAACCGTAGCAAAATGTTTGTTATTTGATATAAAAATTTTAAAGGTTGTGAATGCATCTGCTGATGAGCATTTGCTCCTTACTTCAGGCTATTCTGAAACGAAGTTTGAAGCCTTCCTGTCTTTTTATCCCTCTGATGAAACGAGGGCATAACAATAACCTGGAGTATTTCTTGTCTCACATTGGCAAAATCTACGCAAGTGGGTAAGTGATTACACTCAAATGGAAAGCGAATTGTGAATTGAGAAATTAAATTTGAGTAGGGACACGTTCAATCCTTTGTAAAACTTGCTGCTCACAAGACACCATATGATGCCTCGTTTTTCCAATGTTAGCTGCCCAGTGCACCATTCATTAATCAAAAATAAGTCATGATTAATGAGAGGAAATGTTTGTCACTCTGCAACTTTGTTCAATATTAGCAAAGGACAGATAGGCTGCCTGTTTGGTAATTGCTTTTAATGCCAGTTTCATTATTGACTGGAAATGGGAGACTGAAGGTGTTTCCTTACTCCTCACTTGAGGTTCATGTCAGTGTATGCTGTTCCACTTGCTGGATTGTTTTCAAAACAATTAACTCCTAATTTTGGGTTAAATGCATTGGGTAAAACCAAAGACACATGAGGTAGAGGGTCAAGATATATAGCACAGCGCAGTATGAAAGCTCAAAGGATGGTTATTTAGATAACGGCAAGTGTGGATGTCAAAAGCCTTGTGGATTATGAACTGATGAAGGAGAGGATTGTAACATCTTGACGCCAATTATATCTGGTGGCCAGGATTGGATACAGACATTTCCATGTTGGTGGAGCTGTGCCCAGAGTGCCAACAAAGACAAAAGTTACTGCTAACAGCTCCCTCACATTTCTGGGAATGGCCAGATAAACCTTGGACTCAGTTGCACATTGACTGTACGGGCCGTTTCATGGGCTCAATGTTTTTAGTCATTGTAGATGCCCACTCAGTGGTTGGATGGGCATAGAGTTCATTCGACAAGGCAGCACTCTTGGACTATGGGTTACAGTTATTCAAAACTATGGTCAAACTTGGGTGATGTAAATGTCAATGGCTGAATGTAAATGTGGGGAGGACCTTTAATGAGTGATCTAATTTTAGGACCCTCATAACAGTTTGTTTTTTAAGTAACCTCTTGAAGCCAAAAGCTTTCTGATTATTGCAAGCTTTACTTTGCATCTTCAACTCAAATTTGCTTTTTAAAATGGCCAAAGCTGCGTCAATCTCTACTTTCCATAATAACAGAAGAATCCGTCTCGAGCTGACTTTGGAACAAACCAAGTCCGTTCTGGTAAATTGTTGTTGCTTAAGTTGGTTCCCCATGTAGGTCTGAGAAGATCTTAAATAAATGCACCTATGTGGTGATTATCATATCTAAATGACATAAAAGGTTTCAACATTCATGTGTTACTTTGAAATGACAGGGCAAACCTGGACTCCAACAAGTTATTCCCACCTCTGAAGTATCCAGTCCCTGTTGGAACTTCCTTAATATCCCCCTGCATCACGTGGGACCACAGCCAAATCTGGGATGTACCCAAGACTGAAGACTTCTCCTCAGGTTCTGGAGGATTAGCAGCGGCTACAGTATTTAACATTGGTGAGTTGTTTCACAGTCAGAATCCTCCTGAATAGCTCCAAGAAATCTTGTTGCACTCGACTGATTAAGCGCTCATGCTTTCTGTATTTAGCTTTTGGATATTGTAAAACAACCGCCTCAATTGAAACTTATTCAGATAATCCAATTCAAATTTAATTTTTATTGCAGTGTATTATTTTAATTGATTTTGATATCTTGTTGATTTTGTGCCCTCCACTCAGATATGAGCCCTGAGTCTCCAGACAATTATATAGTTGATCATTGCATCGATGGGCGAGTACTTTATCCAGCCACTGGATATCTAGTTCTGGCCTGGCGAGCACTGTTGCGACTGACTGGAGCTGTTATGGAACAGACACCTGTAATATTTGAAGACGTTGTTATACACAGGGCAACCATCGTTCCAAAAATAGGTACTGTGTTCAGAATGTTAACATCGTGCATTTCACATTGTCCTTTTTTTTTCTCTGGATGAAGGTCATGTAAGAAATAAAAGTAGTCTGGAATATTCCATGCATTTCAATGAGTTTACAACATAAACAGGACAATAGTGTAGAGAATGGTCCCATTTGGAGCAATAAAGAAAAATAATAGACTTCACAAATTTTGAAGAGTCTTGTGAGTTCAAAATCACTGAATTGTTATGATACGGAAGGTAGTCGGGGCCCATCATGCTTGCACTGGCTCTCCAAATGAGCATCATTACACATTGCTAATTTCCTGCTCCTTCCCTGTACCTTTACATGCTACTTCTGTCCAAATAATAATAGAGAGCTCTCTTGAATGCCTCAATTGAACCTGCCTCCACCACATTTCCAGATAAGTTATGTTCCGGTTCAGTAGTGAAGATGTTGATCGAAGCTGGCAAGGTTTTGTTTTTGAATCTAGCTATTTATTTTCAAATAACATTTGAAAAATCTCTCGTTTCTGCAACTCTGAAATGTGGAAATTGTTGATGTGACAGATGGAAAACAAAATGTAAAGATGAAAACCTTTTTTAATTTTGACAACCCCTTCACCTCCCACCCCACCCCAAACACTTAGTTCTACAACTAAGCTGTTCAATAGCTCCATGTTCTTATCTTTATTGATTACCTGCACTGCCAGGATGAGGAAAGAAAGAGTAAACTTGGTGAGAAGAAATCCAAAAGAGCAACTGGGGATATTTTATGGTTTTATTTCATGTTGAACTGTAAGAATTGTAATTTTAGATAGGTGAGATTATTTGAACAAAAACCAATTTGTGAATTTCTCTCGATGCATTTTTATCTTTTCCTTCTCTCAAGGCTCTGTACAGCTTGAAGTGCGGCTCATGCCGGCATCAAATAGATTCGAGGTCTCTGAGAACAACAGCCTGGCTGTTAGTGGTAAGTCACGTTGATTAAAGCTTTGATCCCAATGAGCTGAATGTATGGTGTTGGCTGTTCTAACAACTGCATGGTTAAAAGGAAAGTCCAAGGGCTTGCTGCACATTCAAAAACACCAGCAATTGGGACAAATTGTGATTGTACAAACATGTGAGACACATTATGAAAGTGAAGGCTCTTGAATAAGCAAGCATCGGAGTTTCAACTTATTCATAAACATAGTCTCCTGACACTTTACACTGAAAGCATTGACTCCTTCAGTGGGGTGTATTTCACATGTTGATCTCCTCATTTAGTACCAAGCAATGTGTATGCATTGTTGTTATGTGGTCAGCGATCTGAATGTGTCATATTAGAGGAAGCTGGCTATAGTGAATTGGCTGTGTAATAACATCTGCTGGTTTGTATATCGAGTGGCCAATCTGCTTCTAGTGGTGAAATTTGAAATGTTCCCCATAGACATTGGTTGGACTCTGCTGACTTGGGAAATTTTGAGTGTCAGACTTTCCAGTCCTGAACCTTTCATTGTGCCCACCAGTGAAACCTTATGGGGAGGCTGCCAATTAACAGGCCATCATAGCCTTTTCTATTCATTACTAGATTTGTCACACTCCTGTCTCCATGAGCACCTTCCACCCAGTGAGAGTGCTGCAAATGTTCAAGTAGGAAGTGTAGTAGGAATGCGATGGAGGTGCCATCTTGACCTTGAGGTGGTTGCCACTGCATTAGAACAACACTGTCACGACATTTGTCTGTAGTGTCTGGCACAAAGGCCAGCCTCTGAGCCTGAAAAATAGCACCCTTCCAATGTCATTTTGGAGGTAAACATTTAAAATCCATCAAATTGATTGCAGCTTAGCATCCTACTCTGCTCCCATCTCCTCTGAGCCCAGGCACATGGGCTCTGTGCCTGGCAGAAAGCTGGCAGCCCAGAGGTCTGAATTTCTATGATTACAGTTGGCACTCATTGGCTAACTGGACTCCAACCACTGCTGGGTGTATTGTTGTCACTGATATGATCCAACCTGTGGATGGAAGTACATGGGTGAGCCAGTCTGATATTTTATTTGCCCTAATTTTGGTGTCTTCCAACTGCCCAAAACATGATTCCACAGAACTGAGAGAATTTTCCCTTTGCCTCAGTGCTATATTTTATGGCTATCAATGAGAAATATCCTTTCTTCATTGTTGTGACCCGATTCATATAGAGGTTTTTAGTTTGAATTTGGAAGTTTTGCTTGCAATTCATGAACAGAGTTCTGAATTTAATATATCTGATTTCATAAACTACAGTGAGTAAAATGACTGGGTCTACACAATTATCAGCTTGCCAGTTTTTTTATAAGTCAAAATTTCTATACATTATGGTGGTCATATTTATACAGAAGTAACTGGTTATGAAGCTTAATGATGTATTTGTTTGAGAAGTGTTTGCAGCCAGATTTTGCTCAAACGATAATCTAATTTTGCTAATCTAAACTTTGGTTATTTGAATCAAGTTCTGTACTTAAGACCCAATAGTTATTTTATTATTAAAACATTTTTGAATACAATGTGTTGAATTAAGGGATGCAGGATCAAATTCTTAATGATCATACATTAGTGTCACAAAATAACAAATATGCACAGGTGCTTGTATATGTTTTCATGTCTTAGAAATTGGTGGAGGCACTTTCTAAGAATTTAATTGAACGTTATGTTACTCCTTTCAGGGAAAATCTCTCTTTTGGAAGAAACCGCCCTAAATGACTTTAAAACTCAGCTAAATGCAAATGCGAAGTTTGAAGATACAGAGACAACGTTCCGCCTCTCTCCAGGAGATGTTTACAAAGAGCTGCGCCTACGAGGATATGAATATGGAAAAAACTTTCAGGGAATCTTGGAAACTAACAACGCTGGTAAGTGCCATCCTGAAACTTCAGTTTGTACTTTAAAAACAGGCACACATACACACAACTTGTGTTCAACTGATCATAATCTATTAAAATCTCCTTTTCCCATGCTAGGGGATAAAGGAAAGTTGCTATGGTCTGGGAACTGGGTGACACTTTTGGATACCATGCTGCAGATGATTGTGGTCGGCCTGTCAGGACGCAGCTTGAGAATACCAACGCGGATCCGCTCTGTGTGCATTGATCCACAACTTCATGAAGAGAAAGTCCAAGATTACCAGGAAAATAAAAAAGGTTATTGAGGGCATTTGTTTTTTTTTTGTTGTCATAAAATTACATTTTGAATATTTCGCCTTCAAACAGCTGCGTCATGTTGCGTGATTGAGCTCAATATATTTAAAAAATTCTGTTCATGGTTGCAGCTGGCAAATTGTAGTTCACTTTCTTAGCAATTTTATATTATGATATCAAGTTATAAATTAAGTCAAGTTTGCCAAGTAAAAATTTACAAAACAGTTTGTTCTAGTTTCCAGCAAAGTGGTCACTGTCGTGTTAACATGTCTACCAACAGACTATGTCCTGACATCTGCACTTCCTGTGTGTGGGTTCTTTTAGGGACCTATGTGGTTCAGTGTGTGAAGTTAGCCATGCACTAACTTCAGAAGAGTCTTGTAGAGTAGACCAGATGTAGTTTGTTGCATTACCGCAATTATTTACAGGTTGTAAGAATAGGCCATACAATACTACAAAGATTGTAGAGAGGACCTAGCTTTTTAAGTCTGTCTCCCACTAGATTCTATTTTACCCTCCTGCTAAGGGGTTATAAATCTTCACAGTGGATGGTGCTTATTGCACACAAATGGACTACTTCAGATCCTTCCAGACTTGTACACAACATAGACCAACCTTTCCTTTCAAAGCAGTAGGTTTAGATTTTGAAAAGTTAAAAATCTTGCTCCTAAATGCTAGTCTGCAGGAGCTGGCATTGCCTCAGTTTATGAAGCTATGGCATTACTCTGATCTTGGATCCTATGTCTAGTACACAAATGTAAGTTACGTCATGATATATCTTTAACTTTGTTTTATCTGTGTGTACAGCAGATGCTACATCAATACATTCATGAACACACTTCACTAAGATATTGACCAGCTTTGATTTAGTTATTTCTGAAGCATTCGTGCAGGGCAGCAGAAGCTTCTGATGATTCCAATATTTGTTTGCACCACAAAGAAATAATTCTGTAGAATGCCACATCTGTATTTTGCATCCGTACTTTGAAACATAATGCAAAGTTTTTTTTTTCCCCTCTGGTTCGTCATAGTCTTGTGAGATTCTTGTTTCTGAACATGCGCACTTTGTTGTGTTCCTTTTCTTCACAGCTGTGGATGTCATTGTGAATCGTTGCCTTGACAACATTGTGGCAGGTGGTGTCCAGATCAGTGGGTTGCATGCAACAGTAGCTCCACGACGCCAGCAACAACAAATGCAGCCCATTCTACAGGAGTTCCACTTAAGCCCATACTTTGAGAATGACTACCTGATCAGTAATGAGAAACTTCGCTCCTGTCTAACACAGTGCAAAGGTGAGTGGCCAGTCTGAGATTTAATGTCTCTGGTGTAAAAATATGTATTTGGGAAGTGTTCTGTCAGCCTTTCCATTAAAGGAATCAAAGTTCAGTAATAACTTGGTGTACATTGCAATCTCATTTCTACATCTAGTTTTGAACTATTTTAACTCCTCTTGTGTTTTATATTTCCTTGAGTTATACATCATTCCAAAGGACCAGAGTTATACTTCCAGGTGATACTCAGCACATGTGACAGCATCTGTGAAGACAAGCCCAGTTAATGTTTTGAGTCCAGAAACTTTTCTTCAGCACTGTCTCCACAGATTCTGCCAAACCTGCTGAGTGTCTCCAGCAATTTGTTTTTGTTTCAATTTCCAGTGGCCTTAGTTCTTTGGGTTTTTTTAAACTTCTAGGTCTTTGACATTGCAACTGTGTGACTGAGAGAAAAAAAACAAACCAGCCAAAGCTGTTTCCATGCTGTACATCTGTATGACTCTTTCATGGAAAATACCTGCTGTCGTGTTATACTTATGATGACTTGTCTAAAATCAGAAATCATTATTGTATGTGCTGCTAAGCATTGGAGTACAAGCCTGGTCAGAGTATTGAGTACAGGAGTTGGGAGGTCATGTTGCGGCTGTACAGGACTTTGGTTAGGCCACTGTTGGAATATTGCATGCAGTTCTGGTCTCCTTCCTATCGGAAAGATGTTGTGAAAATTGAAAGAGTCCAGAAAAGATTTACAAGGATGTTGCCAGGGTTGGAGGATTTGAGCTATAGGGAGAGGCTGGACAGGCTGGGGCTGTTTTCCCTGGAGTATCAGAGGATGAGGGGTGACCTTTATAGAGGTTTAGAAAATTATAAGGGGCATGGATAGGGTAAGTAGGCAAAGTCCTTTCCCTGGAGTCAGGGAGTCCAGAACTACAGGTCATAGGTTTAGGATGAGAGGGGAAAGATATAAAAGAGACCTACGGGGCAACCTTTTCACGCAGAGGGTGGTACGTGTATGGAATGAGCTGCCAGAAGATGTGGTAGAGGCTGGTACAATTGCAACATTTAAGAGGCATTTGGATGGGTATATGAATAGGAAGGGTTTGGAGGGATATGGTCTGAGTGCTGGCAGGTGGGACTAGATTGGGTTGGGATATCTGGTCGGCATGGACGGGTTGGACCGAAGGGTCTATTTCCATGCTGTACATCTCTGACTCTATCACTGTTTGCTGTCTCTATTTCCACCTGTTAAATGCACCCTTATTATTAAAGTACTGAAACTTTCATTCCACTGTCTCTTATTTAAATATCTTAAGGTTTTGTGCAGAAGCTGCAGGACAAGTTGTCCAATCATGGACTGAAGCTTGCTTTCTCCGGCCTACCAACTGGTGTGACCACTGCTGCTGGAACCACTGGATCTGAGAAAGGACTCCTGCACATGCTCAGTGTACTGTGTGCTTTAGACCTGAATGGGAATCTTTGGTCAGAACTGCAGCAAACAGTAGAGACTGAGAAAGATTGTCTACGTGAGGATGAGTTACTGAATGGATTACTGGATAGTCCAGCACTGAAAATCTGTCTTGATATCTCCTTGGAAAACATTGTGAACAAAAAGATGAAGGTTATAGAGGTAAAGGCATGATTTTCACTTCCTAACAAAGTTTATATTCAGTAATTTAATATACAATAATTTCATGACTCTTTGGATAGAGTTAGGAAAGTGGATGGAGTTGGAAGGGGACAAGTCTTTTTGACCACTTTAGCGATTGGTTGATAAGATAATGTGATGGACGAGGTTGAGGTTGTTGCAATAACTTCAGAGACCATTATTCTGTCACTAGTCATTCATTAATAATCAGTGAAGAGTCCTTGACACTGATCCAGCTTCCTCAGAACCAGTTCTCACAGTGACACTCCCTGTTGTTTTTTCCTTTCTCCCCCACATTACTGCCGAACAGCAGTAGCGCTTATTTTTTCAGATTTGTTTTTCTTGCACTACCTCCTGACAGCGGTAGTGCTTATTTTTTTTCCCCAGCACCCATGTCGTGTGTGCAGGTGTCAGAAAAATGACAAATGTTTCAATCTTTCTTTATATTCCACCACGGGGAAGAAAGGAAACACCCAAGTGGCCAGAGACGAGCAGTGCTGTTCTTGAGAGAGGACAATGCTGTGTGACACTCCGTTCTTACCTGTCAGCCATGGCTCCCTGATTGGACCAGATTAATTGCCCTAATCAAGGCACTCCTATCCTATAAGGTCAACTGGGCTGACCTCGTTAAAATCATTACAGTTGTGAATATCATCTACTTTTTTTAATTTAGAAACTGATTTGCTTATGTCACATGTCAGATGTGAGTTGATTACCATAAGGCATAGGAGCAGAAATTAGGCCATTCAGCCCATTGAGTCTATACTACCATTCAATCATGGCGGATAAGATTCTCAACGCCGTTCTTCCACTTTCTGTTTGTAACCCTTGATACTCAAGAATCTATCTTAAATATACACAATGACCTGGCCTCCAGAGCTTTCTGTAGCAAACCACTCACTCACTGAAGAAGTTTCTCCTTATCTTTGCTGTGAAAAGGTCTTCCCTTTACTCTAAGGCAATGCCCACTGCACAGATGGAGAAAAAGTGGGGATTGGGTTATGGTAGGGAACAGTCATGATATTTGAAAAGAAATCCATGAACTGATCAATTATTATCAGGAGCTCAGCTCAGAGGAGGAAAGCAAAGATATACTTGGTGATTGAGAAGGAGATTCTGGGAATGGCATCTGAATATTTTTTTTGTGACGTGTAGGATTTGACATTTTCGTAATAGTAATTGAGACCTTTCAGGCATGATCATCCAAATACAGCTCTCCTTTTTTCAAACTGTATATGTTTTTTGGAGGGTGTTTTGAAGGGATTTATTCTGTATATACTCTACAGGTGCTTGCTGGTAGAACATGTGCAAAATATACACACTGGAAATATTTTAACTTTTTAATACTTTGTTTGATTTGGGCATCACTTTTTACCACATTTTTACACTTTGATATTTTCACAGCTACTGAGCGAGTGTTGTAAGTCAAGAATTGAGATCAAAGTTAACTGGTTTCAATGTGCTTTAATGATTAACATGGAGTCTGTCTTTTCAGGGAGGAGAATAAACAGCTCACTCGAAGTGCTGTTCTAGCTTTCCTTGGGCTTCAACAAGCATGCAGTGCATTATAAAGATGTGTGGGCTTATTATAGGTTGGAACATTCCTTCTATCTGGGCACTCAAATTCCTCCATTGCACAAAAATTTCCACAGTTATGATTTGTACTCAAGAAGTCGTGGTGTTCGTCTGTGTGCAGGAGGTCACCCTCAGTAGTGGGAGGAGGGGCTAGGGTGGATAAATGTTACACAATGAATGCCTTGTGACTGATACCAACAAAATTGGCACAAACATTCAGAGCCCATTGGCAATCCTATCCAGTTAAAATACCATTGGGTTTCTAATGACAGCATGGAATCTGATTTGCATGGATTAACAAGACCCGCCTGCTTTGATTCAACCATCTCCATGAAACACAAAATTAGAACTAGAACCAGTAGGATTGGGGTCACAAGGTTTCAGTTGATTGGGTTAAATTTTAGCAGTAGAATGAACTTCAGAATTCTAATTTTTGTTCCCTATCAATTCAGACTCTTTTATATGTAATGTCCTTGAGAAATTGTTAGGGGAGTGCTGTCGATTATTATATGATGTATTGTACTTTTACCAAGACTCCAAGATATTTTTCATTATTTGTTTTACAGATTCATGCTGCTTAATCAAATATAATGAGCTTGACGTAAATTTTCCAATGCAGTTGAATCTGCAGCTATACCGACTTGTTTGCACTTGGACTGCCTGGTCTCCAGATATGACTGCACCCTGTCTGATTAGTAGCATACCTTGAATTGTATAGTTTATTGAGCAAAGAGTGTTGTGGCAATTACATTTCTTAAAACACAACAATTCTGATTTTAAAATTAAAGACTGTCCTTTTTAAATTAATGGCACAATTTTGGTGACCTGTGCACCCAGTTTTGGGTGTAATGGGAATGCCAATAGTAGTTTAAGTGGAACAGCAGTAACAAAGCAGCTAAAGTGTAGACTCTATCACCACCCTTGACCAGGAGTTATGAGCTATTCTTACCTGGACTGCTGTAGGCCCCATCTTCTCTACTTCAGGAAACTGGAATTGATAGCCTTGTTGGACAGGAATATTCAGGGTTATGGAACAGAGGTAGTAAGTGGAGCTGGGGAGATAGTAATAAAATGGTAAGCTCCGTGGCTAGTAATCCAAAAGCTCGAGTCAGTGCTCAGTCTATATGGTGAATGGCCGCCTCCTGTGCTTTTGTTCCAGGATTTGAATCCCATTGTGTTAGCTGTGACTAACAAATCTGAAATATAAAGCTTGTCTTATAATGGTGAACATGACAACAATCATAGATTGTTGTCAAAGCCCTCCCAGTTCAGTAACTGCTGCAGAGGCACCTATGACCAGTTTAGGGCAGAGAGTCTGCATGTGGAGGTCCTGGCAGGCAGCTTGGACGTGAAATGTGTTTGCACCATCTTGCCAGGCATGCTGTAATGCTGGCATATAAGATGGTGCCAAGGAGTAATATCAGGGCAGCTTCCTTGCAAGCATCTCCTGCATTAATTGTCAGACTGAGTTTAATGATTTTGCCACTTGGTATCTGCATTTAGGATTTCCAATGCCTTTTCTTTTGTTTGCTTGCCATATAATCCCCTGCCACTTTGGCCTGGCCATTGCTGATAATGAGCTGAGATGCCAGTATGCACTCCCAACGTTTCTGAATGCCTTCCCCTGCTTAATGATCCTCCCATCCAAGCATCTCCTCCTTCTTTCTAAATCTCAGACTTTTCTTTTTTTCACTCTCGCCAATAATGAGGAACATGAATTACATTTCAGACTTCGATCTATCCACAATTTGTAAATATTTAAAACAAAGACATCTGAAAGTGAAAAAAGCTGCTTCAGATCCTCTAATTATTCATATGCTATGGACTGTTATTAGCACACTTGCATGAATATATATCTGTTCCACTAAATGTGCTATTTGCCTCATGTAGTCATTATTGTAACACAGCTCATTTTGGGTGGGTAGGGGGGCTTTCCCAGGGGCAGAAACCAGTAATGCTTGGAAGTGGAAGTACTGGTCATACTGGAGCTACATTTTGAGATGCAAAGTTTTTTGTTTTGTATGCAAAGTTTCATACAAGCAGATCACTTACTATACAAAGTGCATAGGTGTAATAGAACAGAGCGAGGAATAGTGTGTTATGGATGCAGCGGAGGTGCACCTAAGAGTGAGATCAATCTTAAAGTAACTGAATTCAGTGAAATGAATGCATCATTTATAAATTCTACTGGTCTTTTCCTCTGGCGAACCTCTCAAACATTAACATGTATCTATCTACCCTCCACTTACCTGCCTTTGAGCTCTTTTTATCCTTCCTCAAATTGAGCATTGCTAGAAATTAGCATATTCATTAAGTATTATCGTAATCCCATTGATCTATCGGCATTATACAAATTTGGTTCAAATGAACCACGGAAACAGGAATTCCTGGCATTGGAACTCTGGCTCCTGAATGGCATTTACTTTGGAAGAAATGAAGAAGACTGGGAATCTCTCAGAAGCAAGTAGAGACTTGGTATAACAGGATCTCTGTCATGCTGCTTTACCATAAGACCCTTGTGCCCTGCCAAGAGTGGGTGTTTGACTGTGTGTACACACACACACACACACACACACACACACACACACACACACACACACACACACACACACACACACACACACCAAGAAAATCAATGCCAAAATATTTAATTTCACTTCCATAATATTTCCTAGGATTTTCACAGCTGAAATATACAACAAGAGATGACCCAAGAGTGTGTCCATTCATTTAAATGATGGAGTTTATTTGGTTAGTTACCAGTCCTGACATACTTACATTAAAGAATTATGCTATTGCCTTCCTGCAGTCCTGTACACTTGTAAAATGAATATATGAAGACTTTTTTCTTTGAAAGCTTGTTTGGAATTTTCCATCATTTTGTCCTGGCTGTTGTTCAGGAACCTACGGGTACTGTCAAAGTCATCAACATTGAGCATCATCTTTCTAGTTGGGGCTTTGCTGGTTTACCTCTGAAACATCACCCACCAGGAACAGACCTTTTTAACAAAACTTGTTAAGCTTTAAATGTGTGAAATGCAAGTCAATTTTTATTTGCTTATTTTCTGAATTCTGCATATGGAACAAAAAAAATTAATTTTATTTAACTTTGCTGTTTAAATTGGCATAGCTATCATACACTGAGTTCAATCTGATCCTGTGAATAAAAGGACTGAAGATGGAATTCCTAGAAGTTAACCCCACCCCCAAACTTTTGTTTTTTATGATTTTGGATTTGCATATCTCTGGAGAGATTAATGATTCAGGTAGTTTAGGGAAAGTGTGGTGTGACACATAAAATAACAGTATTTGATGCCTGAGCCCACATGAATCACTTTTTTTTTCCTCCCTTGACATTTTAAAAAAAAAATTTCATATGTTGCTTCATTTACAATTCCTTTTTTCTTTCATTTTTGCCCCTTTAGGTTTCAGCTGCCAGTGGAAACTTGTACTCTCGCATTGTTCCTTTGCTGAATAACCAGCCAGTCATTAATCTTGATTATATTGCCACTGATCTGAACCCAGAATCCCTGTCGGCCAATCACGATCAGCTCCAGGAAATGGGTGTTTCCATTGATCAGTGGAATCCCCTGAATCCTGCCTCTTCCAATCTGGCCAATGCTCAGCTGGTTGTCTGTAACTGTTCAGCATTCCTTTTTGAGGACCCTCAGACTGTTGTCTCCAATATGGCTGCTGCTGTGAAAGATGGTGGATTTTTCTTGCTGCACACCGTTCTTAAGGGCCAAATCCTTGGTGAGACAATTGCGTTCCTTACAGGAAAAGATCCGAAGCAATCACAGGGGCTTCTAACGCAGGTAAAATAATTTTGAAATACATAGTTATGTTTATTCTTTTACGCATATCATATACAGCAAACCCAAGATTTTTAAAAAATATATATTTTCGTAGTGGTTCTTCAGATGATTTCATAAGTTGAAGAAATAGAAAACACAAAATATCAGCATGAACGCACATTTTAAATTTTTCACATTGCTGTTAGGCTGCAATTTACTGAGTAAGAAAATATGTTTGCCATACAAACAGCTCACAACTATACATTATTTATATAAATCACCGATTTGAATTTGAGTAATGTTTTTGGAAATCTTGTCTTGACCGGTGTACCTTTTTATCATTACCTACAAAAAAAACCAAGGAGACCTTTTTTTTTAGTAAACATTCAATGCAGAGATCCTTTGTTCTACTGAGTTGTGGTTGTTTGTTTTTCTTACTGATCTAACTTCTTACAGAACTCAGATATGATTGTTTGCATGGTAATATGAACGTACCTTTTTTTCCTTAAGCTGTGTATTTAATTTCATATACAAAATGTCCTGATTGTTCTCCAGATTTACTGATACAAGCTAAATAAACAATTTTGTAGTACTGATGTATTTCTTTCTGTTTTGTGATATTGTGTTGAATGCAAAACAAGAAAGAAAAGTATCTTGGGGTTGAATGTCATTTTAGTAAAATTTAAATCCAAATATTTAATTAAATCCAAAACGCCTAGATTCTATACTTTTGTTAAATAGTGAACAGAGAAAATCTTCCGGCTGTACCTAGAGTTTCGTCTAAACTGAGTGACTAGGGAAATCCCCACCAAAGACTAAGTCAGTAATACAACTGAGAATAAATCAAAGTTCGTTAGAACTTTCAAAGCAAGGAGTTTGTGTCTACTTGAAAACCATTGGGTGAAATGTTTTCACTTTTCTTTCCTCCCCATTTCGGTACTTGATCATTTGGTTTGAAAGTGAAACTCCAGATATAATATATACAATATGGTCTCCAATTTGAATTATCGCTTCTGGCAAACTTACAATTTTACAAGTTGCCTTTTCTTTTCCACAGGGTGAGTGGGCAGAGGTATTTGATCAGGCTTCGCTTGACTTGGTTAGCATGAAGAAATCATTCTACGGTTCTGTCATGCTGCTGGGCCGCAAGAAGACCGAACCCAAGAACCCAATTTTCCTGACAGCCCACGCAACAGATTTCAGCTGGATTGAGCCTCTAAAAGTAAGGAAAATATCTGCATTTTCCTGAGTAACATGCAATCAAATGGTCATCCTGGCAATTATATCCAACAAAATATTTAAAGATGTTTTGGAGATTCTCCTTTTATTGTATTAAATGAGACAAGAGCAGTGGTCATGTCAGCTAGATGCAACAATGGTGAAATTGTTATCTTTCTTTACTGTTTTCTCTCTCTGTTCTTCTTGATAAGGTAGTGTTCCAATGATGTAATTGAATACCTAAAGCAGGATTTGTGTATGAGCCTTGACAGGCAAATGATACAAGTGAGCTCATCACTGACCTTACCCAGTGTTTTCAGGCCTTCATCCTAGTGAGGAGGGATGGTGACACAAACTAGATGTCCACTCCCTAGCCTGAAACCAAAAACTTCATTCTGTTTATGGATTGGAAACTCGCTGGACAAAGTCTGAGCCAGCAAAAGTTACCTTTGGGTGACTTGACTTGTATGCAGAGCCAGACGATGCCAAATGTTTGATTTTAGTCCACTTCTTTCCACTTACTGTGTTCTATAATGAATCATAAAGGTTTCCCCACTGTTGGCACCATGACCACTTGGGGCTTATGCTGTGTAATTCCCACCCTAAGCTCCTGTGGCTCACAGGGCACACAATCCATCATAAGGAACCTCCTTAAAATCCACTTCTATTTTATGTGGTGAATCTTCCTATAATCTCCTCTATTGGCGCCATTTTTATTTGGTTTTGCATCTGCGAACCACCTTGCGCTATTTTTCAATGTTAAATGCTGTTGTTAAGTAGAATGAGGTCATGTGAATTAGCATTTTTGCATCAATGGCCCTGAATTGAAGGATCTAACAGCTATGAGGCTAAGGTTTCTATAAATGTTTATTTTCTTCCTGCAGAAGATCTTAGAAGAGCCTTCAGAGGATCCAATCTGGCTTACAGTTGCTAATTGTGGCAATTCAGGAATTGTCGGAATGGTGAATTGCCTTCGTCAGGAACCACGTGGGCATAGAATACGGTGTGATTTTTATCCATTTAACAATTAATTAAATGTTTTTAAAAAGGGGATTCAGGAGAGGGTACAATCCAGCTGAGATTTATGGTCCCACCCAATTGAGCACCTTTCTTTAAACAATTTGTTCTTATTATATTTAATAAGATCCTTTTGTGTTTTTTATATTTTCTGCCAGTTGAGAACAATGACTATACTACTTTCAAAAATAAAGCCCTTTAGCATTTCCTTGAGTAGAAACTTACCATATCAAAAGCACTTTAAAGTTCTAATCTAGAATAATCTATTCTGAAAGGCTGTGGAAGCAAACTTCATGGGAACGTTCAAAAGACGTTGGGCACATACTTGACCATCTCAGTTTCTCCAGCACTTGCTGTTTTTATTTCAGGTTGCCAGCATTTTGCTTTTATTTAGGATATGTAGTGAGGTTTTCATTTTGGCTCTGTTTAACCTTGCCTATTTTCTGGAAATGTAGCTGGGCCTTGGTACTTAATAGGTTGATACTTAAATTTGGAAAATAGCTGGTGTAGTGAGATATTCTTTGCCACAGGCAAAAGAGAAATTATTAGCATATGGTAAGATAGCACATTTCAAGCTGAATAACATGAGATCGATCTGCATTATACTGAAAGGTGTCAAGGTCCTTGCAGAGGTTTTGGGGGCAAAGGGTCTATGGCCGAGATTAGAGATGGAGAACAGGACTAATACAGCTATTACATAAGAAGTGGGGGCTTAGCAGAAAGGTATATAAGTGAGAAAATATCATCAATGGAAGAAAAGAAAGCAACAAACAACATTGTTAAATGACTCGAAAACAGTGTCATGGAAAAGGGAAAATGTTGTTTTCAAAGAAAACAAATGAA
Organism: Chiloscyllium plagiosum; assembly: GCF_037043375.1. Taxonomy (NCBI): domain Eukaryota; kingdom Metazoa; phylum Chordata; class Chondrichthyes; order Orectolobiformes; family Hemiscylliidae; genus Chiloscyllium; species Chiloscyllium plagiosum. The sequence continues at coordinate 33,826,357 of NW_028270163.1, forward strand.
AGCATGAAAAATCAGGGTAAATATTTTAAGAAATTGCAACCAGGATTGACAGGTATAAATGTGAACGCACAAAACATTCACACCAAAAATTGATAAGTTAAATGTATCAGTTACTAAAATAATTAAGAGGCAGCTCTTCTGAAATAAGCTATTAATGTCGATGGAACACAGAATAAGAGGGTAGGATGAATCAGGAAGCTATAGACTAGCATGAGCTATACTTAATTAAAAATACATGGGTTGGTTAGTGAAGGGCAGGTATACACCTCCTTAAGACAAAAGCTCAATTTTTAACATTCATTGGCAATAGTGAATTCAATTGTGTTATACTTATGATTTTCCTGTTAATGAACTGCATCTTAATACGCAGTAAAACAACTTCCAAAACAGCAGAGAAAAGCTGTCAAAGCAACAACATCTGAAATATATTCAGGTAGTCTAGATTTGTCTGACTTGTGCTTGAGTTGATAGGTTTTACAGTACACTGGCATGAATCTGCAGAAATGTTTATTTTTTTTAAAAATTATCTGTCCTCAGGTGTGTATTTGTAACAAATTTAATCTCTTCCTCGTCTGTTCCATCCCTGGATGCATGTGGAAAGGACATGAAAGCCATTCTCCAAAATGACTTGGTGATGAACGTCTATCGTGATGGACATTGGGGGAGTTTCCGACACACTTTCATACAAGGTATACAATTGTATGTTTATAATGTCAATATCATGAAATGAACTTGGTCTGTTTAACAAAGGTTAATTTATGCTGTACATAGAAAAGTATGGATCATTCATTGAATTTATGGCTTTCCATTCTCATTGTCGCAGTGTAACTGACTTGATCTCACTGTTAACTGCATCATACACAAATGGAATACTTTAGGGCTAGAACTGAGAAATTTGAAATCCTCCTTTTTAGTAGGCTGAGAGAGAATGGGACAGATTTTCAAATGTCAGCAGCATTGGCATGTGGTCTGGGCATGATTTCATAATTGGGTCCCAAGGATCATCTCTGGATTTGGATTCCAGCAGATTTTCAAACTTTTCAAGCAGCTGGGATAATGGGAAACATGCTTTATTCCGACTAATAGCCCACTGATCTCCTTCAAGTGCTTGTTAATAGGTCAGTGATGAGATTTTGAAAACTGTCTCTGGTGAAGTCAACTATTCTGATAAACTTTAGTGCCCGACTGTAGAGATCATCAGAAGGTTTCTCAACTTTTGATTAATTGAGCTCTGCCAGTTTAAGCACTGTGCCTTCGTCCAGCCTTTATGGCCACATTCATTCACCTCAACAATGCTGGCCCTCTGACAAGTTGTCTACCCTCACTTCAATGATGCCGACTTTCTAACAGATTGTGTACTCTCACAGGCAGGCCCTGTTATAGCTGCTACTTCCTTTCACTAGGGCACCAGAGAGGCCATTCATGTACTGCTGGATGTCAATACTTGGGCTCAACAATTTAGGGTATTGACATTTAAAAGTAGCATCACTGAGCAACATGATACACATCTAGCTGCAAGATCTAGAATTAACCTGGATACTGGGTCTGCTCTGAAAACCTGGTCCACTGTCTCCATGTTTATCCCCATTCAGTTGCCCTCTGTCATATATCTAAATCAAGGAGCTGACAGTAAACCTCAGTAGCTCTTTATTATCTTGAGAGTCCTGTTTTTCCAGCTTGTGGATATGAACCTTTTAGAGTGGGCGATAGCAACTCCCGGGGGATTTTTCTGGTGGAAAAGGAGTAGCTCAGCTAATTGATGCCTTAATTTAGTAGCTTGTTATGAGAGGAACAACCTTCATGATCTCAGGTTTTCTTCTTTTGTAGGTTTTTTTTTTAATATTGCATTGCTAGCAGGAAAGAAGAGATATGAATGTGAGAAAATAATAGGAATGAGGAAACGGCACCGTTACAAATTTTTTTAAGAAGGGGAGGGCCAAAGCAGGTGTATATAATATCTTGCTATCTTGTTTGCTCTGTTGTGTTGCATTAGAAGGGTGAGCCATTCTAAAACAAACTTCACTATCTTTGTGCTTCAGTTTCCATTGAGTCCAGTTGCTTTTGGGCATATTTTAATGTCCGAGTGAAATTATTTCATGACCTCTGGAAGATTAAAGTGGCTCCAGCCATTTAAGCATTCCACTGTTTTCTTTTCAAAAATTAGATAGAATTAAAGCCCCTAGTGTTCTCTTATAGATAATCCACATTGCAGAATGCCTTACATTAGTGGACAATGAGAATATTTAAATCATTAAAGATTTACCTGCAAGTGTCAATAATTATGGTTTAATACAGCAACCTGCCAGCATGACAGTTATTTCACATTGTGGGCATTTCTGATAAAGTTTCTGAGCCTTCTACAGCACTTAGCTATTCTAAACAGTGTCACAAAGGACAGCTTGTGTTGCTGTAGCTGTGGTATATTAATCCTGCATTGTCCTTCACAGCCGTTGACTCAACCAATCAAACCATCAGGTTTCCTCTGCTGTTCGGTTGAGCAGGATTGACATTGTTTTGTTTCACTTTTACATACCTGATCATAGCCTCAGTATTGCTATCAATTACTTGCCTTCTCACCTCTGCACTGTTGATGTCCCCAAAAATCTGTCCATTACACATCCTCTTCCTTATATGCTAACCCCTTAGCAACATTGTCTACCAACATGGGGTCAGCTGCAATATCAAAGATGGTAACATCATTTGGGGAAGTGGTGGCATCGTGGTAATATCACTGGACCAGCAATCCAGAACCCCAGGCCAATATTGTGGGCATGTATGTACAAATCCCACCATACTAGAGGGTGAAATTTGAATTCGGTTTAAAAAAAATCTGTAAGAAAGAGTTGATGTAATGGTGACCATGTAACCATTGTCAATTTGTCATACAGACACATCTAGCTTATTGATGTAGTTTTGGGAAAGAAATCAATCCTCTTTACCTGGTCTGGCCTACAGGTGATTCCAGACCCACAATAATGAGTTTGACTCTTAACTGCCCTTTTGGGCACTTTGGGATTGGCCAGCATTTATTGCCCAGTCAGCAGTGCTGAAATTAAAAATAAATCTTCTGCCTTTCTACTTCCAATTGTGACCCATCAACTGTCTTTGCATTATTAAAAGTCCTCACCTGACACTCGGTCTCAAATGAGCTACAATTGAGGTGGCCTGCAAACAAACCTCTACCATATAGATAGAAAAAAAATGGAAGTGAGGTAATAATATTTGACTTAATAAGAAAAGCCTGCTTACCTTGGGAATGAAATGTTTTCCATTAACATGCCCTTGCTTTCTAACATCTTGCTTTCAAATTAAATTAGACACAGTGAAAAAATGGGTTTATCCTTTCAGATCAAAATAAGGAGCAGACGGAATTTGCCTATGTAAATGTGCTGACTCGTGGAGACTTGTCATCCCTCTGTTGGATTTTATCACCACTGCAACACTTCAATTCCAATGATCCTAACATTCAGCTGTGCAAAGTGTACTTTGCATCTCTCAACTTCCGTGATATCATGCTGGCAACAGGCAAGCTACCACCTGATGCCATCCCGGGTAAGACCATTGAAGTGACATTTTACTCTATAGACTTTAAAATGATTGTACTGTTGTGCCTCCTTGGATTTCAGAATCAACACCTCCAAAAATGTTCTGAATGAAAGTGCAAGCCAGAATGAGATACTGCTGTAGGGATTATGGTGGGGGTGCGGGGGTGGGGTGGGGAGAGTGGGTGGCTGAGGAGACTTAGGCAGATTACGAGGGAAAGATGTGAATGTGTTTCTCCTGTTTTTAAATAGAAATTGGAAATAAAATCAAAAAATGCCTGAAAAAAATTAAATGAATGCAAAATATTGTAGATGCTGAAAATCTGAAACAAATATTGCAAATGCTGGGGAAATTCCATCAGATCTGGCAGCATCTTGAGAGAGAGAGAGAATTTCAAGTCCAGTATGATTCTTCAGAACTCCTGTTTCTTCTCAGAGTTCAGAAGAAGAGTCACATCAGGCTTGAAATGTTAACTCTGTTTCTCTCTCCACAGATGCTGCCTGTCCTGCTGAATTTCTCCAGCAATTTCTGTTTTTTTGTTCCTGAAAATATTCCAGGTCAGGTAAGAAATGGAATTAATGTTTATGGTTATGATTATCTTTTGGTTCTTGTGAGCTCAAATGTTAATTCTCTTTCTCTCCACCAGTGTTTTCTGCGCTGTTGAGTTTTCCCTTGTGTTTTTTGTTTTAGTTTCAGATTTTCAGCATGGCTAACATTTTAGCTCCTGTATAAATGGAAGAAGTTCTTGGGTTGGATGAGCCTACCTCTCCTGCCTTTATGCAGAGTTTCCTTTTGACACGTTTAATTGCAAGCACCGGATGCTTCTAGAATTGCTGCTTTAACCTCGCTGTTTCAGAATGTACTGTTGCAATGTAATGCTGTGGGTTTAAACTAAATCATTCGGCAATTCGAGAGAAGAAAATTTTAAGCAGTGTCCCAAGCCTGCATATGAATGGAAGTGTACGTCATATTAAAATGAATGAGAGATACCCACTGGTCAGGTCCTGGCCAAAATTATTCCACATTAACCTGCGTAAAGAATAGGATCAGAAGGGGTGTGAAACCAACACCTAACTTGATCCCAAGGGCTCACCATTAAAACTGCAGCAGAGTCTGGGAGAGAGGTGCAGAGTTACCATGCCCACTCCTTGCTAAGTTGTCAGTACAGTTCAGATTTTCGAGCTTCTTCTCCCGTCGTTTTTCCTTTCAAACATCCAGAATCAAGCTTCATTTCTTCTGCACTGTGAAAATTTAAATTTTGTTTTCTAGGTGATGCAGCTTTGCAGCACTGCCTGTTAGGAATGGAATTTTCAGGTCGTGACCCCAGAGAGAGGAGAGTGATGGGACTGCTCCCTGCCAAGGGTTTGGCCACAGTCGTTGACTGCGATATGCGATTCTTGTGGGATGTCCCAGATAACTGGTATGTGTTTAGCAGCATTTCTGAAGAACATTAACTTGTAACATTGTCAAAATTGCACTTATTTAGACAACATTGTTTGGATGCTGTAACGCTCCACCTCCAAAAATTACTGGGTCAAGTGATCAGCATAAAGAACTTTGAATAAAAACCTTGAACCCAATATGCCTTTAAAACAAAGAAAGGAACAAAGGAATTATGTTTGAGTTTGTGCAGAATATTCTTCCAATGAGTATCAACTTAAATTTGCAGAGACAGTGGGCGTTTAGAAATTTAAATATAAGAGCTTCCGTTTATAAAGCTTTGTTTACCATGTCTTTCTGATGTCCCAAAATTTTGTTTAATGAGTTACTTCTAAACTTTTTGAATTTATCCATGGGATTTGGGCATTGCTGGCTGGGCCAATATTTATTGCCCCTTTTGAGAAGGTGGTGATGAGCTGCTTCCTTGATCTGTTGCTGTGTATTTGACATAGTATACCCACAATGCTGTTGGGGAGGGAATGCCAGGATTCTGAAACAGTGACATTGAAGGAACAGCAAGTTGGGATGCTGAGTGGCTTGGAGGGGAACTTGCCAGTAATGATGTTCTCCTTGGATCTGCTGTCCTTGTGTTTTTAGTAGTTGTGGGTTTGGGAGGTGCTGTCTAATGGGCCTTGGTGAGTTTCTGCAATGTATCTTGTAGGTGGCACAGATTCCTGCTATTGAGTGTTGGTGGTGGCAGGGCTGAATGTTTGTGGATATGGTGCCAAACAACTGGGTTGCTTTGTCCTGGCTGAGCGAAGCTTCTTGTATTGTTGGAACTTCACTCAGGCAGGCACTGGGAAGTATTCCTGACATGACATGTCTTGTAGGTGCTGGACAGTCTTTGGAGAGTCAGGAAGTGACTCCAGTTCAGTTTCTGGCCAATGGTAAACCTCAGGGTATTGAATCTGGGGGATTCAGCAATGCCAGTGACATTGAATGCCAAGGGGTGGTGGTTAGGTTCTTCCTTGTTGGAGACAGGCATTTGACTGGTATTTGTAAGGTGTGAATGTTACTTGCCACTTATCAGCCCAAGCCTGGATACGGTCCTGATCTTTGTTGCATTTGAACATGGACTGCTTCAGTATCTGAGTCATCACAAATGGTGCTGAACATTGTGCAATCATCAGCGAACATCCTCACTTCTGACCTTTATGATGGAGTAATTGAAGATGGTTGGATATAAGACACTACCCTGAGGAACTCCTGCAGAAATGTCCTGGAGCTAAGATGACTGACCTCCAACAACCACAACCACAACCATCTTTGTTTTTCCCAGGTATGATTCCAGCCAGTGGAGAGGTTACCCTATGATTCTTATTGACTCTGGTTTTGCTAGGGTTCTCCAATGCCTCCCTCAGCCAAATATAGCTTTGACTCAAAGTCACTCTCGCCTCATCTCTGGAATTCAGCTCTTTTTGTCCATGTTTGAACCATGGCTGTAATGAGGTCAGAAGCTCTCTGTGTCTCTGTGTCGCTCCCTAAACTGGGTGTCACTGAGCAGGTTGTTGCTAAGCAAGTGTTCCTTGATAGCACTGTTGACCTCCCTTTTTTTTCCACCAGTTTTTACTGATGATTGTGCACAGACCGATGGGTATTATCTGGCAGGATATACCTGGACAATTTTCCACATTGTTAGGTAGGTGCCACAGCTGTAGCTGTACAAGAACAGCTTGACTAGGTGTGCAGCAAACTCTGGAGCACAAGTCTTCAGTCCTATTACCTGAATGTTATCAGAGAAAATAGCCTTTGAGGAATCTGTACTCGATCTCTCATCAAATTGGCTACAGACTGGTATCTGTGATGCTAGAATCTCTTGAGGAGACCCCAAAATGGATTATCTACTCAGCACTTCAGGCTGGCGATTTAAAGCAAATGCTTGTATATCTTGTATTTTTGCATTGATGTGCTGAGCCCCCCCATGAATAAGGATGGGGATATTTGTGGAGTTTTATTCTTGAGTGAGTCAGTTTAGTTGTCCAGCATCAATCGTGACTGAAGGTGGTAGGGCTGCCAAGCTTAGATCTGATCCATTAACTGTGGAGGTAGTTAACCCTACCTATCACTTGCTATTTATGCTGCAGTCCTGTTTTGTAGCTTGGCCAGGTTGACCCCTCGTTCTTGGTCTGCCTGGTGCTGCTTTTGGCATGTTCTCCTGCACAGTTCATCGCACCAGGGTTGCCCCCCCCCCCCGGCTTGATGGTGTCAGTAGAGTGGGGAATGTGTCAGGTCGTGAAGTTTCAGATGTTTTTGGAGTATAATTCTGCAGTTGCTGATCGCCCAAAGTGTCTCATGAGTGCCTGATCTTAAGTTGGTGGATCTGTTCAAAATCCATCCTATTTTTCTCTCACTCACACTCACTCGCGCGTGTACACACACACACACACACACACACACACACACACACACACACACACACACACACACACACACACACACACACACACACACCTGTTGACTGTAACCTGAACACAATGTGTTCTGAATACAACAAAGATCTCCCAACACAGGCTGTGATATAGTTTGTTCTTTTTTTTAAAACCTTCTCTTGCACTTTTATGTTATTCCCCCAGTAATGTTCATTCCCGGTTGTCTACTCTCTGTCTAGCGCATTGTTAGCTGAAACCTTAGGACAGAGTTACTCCTGTTTTTGACCCATTGTGATGTTCCCTCTGGTGGTTTTTCCTGATTTATACTCAACAGGAATGAATTTTATGTGCAGTGTTAGATTTTGGTAGTGATCCCAACAATTGAATCCTTTTGACGAAGATACCGGATTACCGTGGGAGCTAAGGTGGCGCCTTAACTTTACACACCAACATAAAACTGAATGATATTGAAAATGGTTGCACATTCATATGCTCTATTATATGGGAGTGTCTCATCCAAAAATCATTAGATTTCTCACATAGTATGACTTTTCTTTAAAACTTTGATGTGCAGGTGAACACTTGTACATTAACATTTTCCTCCTTTTTGCTTCCCTTCTTTCATGAAAATTAATGGCAACAGTAACCCTCTCTGACCATGTGGTTGTTCTTTTGGATTGAGGCTAGACAAGTGTTTGGCTGTCTAATTGGGAACTTATTCTGTACTCGTTTCTCTTTCTCATGTGTATACAAACAGTTGGGTAGTTTTTAAACAGCATTCTTTCCTTCTTACATGAGATGTGGCTATCACTGGCTAGGCCCAGAGGCCCAGTTAACCACATTGCTGTGGGTATGGAGTCACATGTAGACTAGACAAGGTAACCACCTGGAAATCTAAAGAGTTGATGTTTGGTTGTTTCATTATAGCTTTCTAATAAGCAGAAAATTGCAATGCCACTTACTCACTCTTTTTGGCCTTTATTAAGGACTTTGGAGGAGGCTGCTTCAGTGCCAGTTGTTTATGCAACTGCATATTATGCACTGGTGGTGAGAGGTCGCATTAAAAAGGGTGAGAGCGTACTTATCCATTCGGGATCAGGTGGAGTTGGACAGGCTGCTATTTCAATTGCTCTCAATTTGGGATGTCGTGTCTTTGCTACTGTTGGTAAGTGAAATTATATTATTTGTGGTCTGAGTGGGTTTGATTATTAGGCAATAATATTAAAAGGGAATAAACCCATCCTTGATATATCTACGTTGGTGGGATGAGTTACCTAGTTTTAAAGACCCCTTTTTAAAAGAAACCTTGCTAATTATGTATTGGCAGGTATGTGCATATGACTGTAATGTGAGTGACAGTTAGTCATTGATATACCAAGTTGGAATTAAATCTATTAAAAGGTTTGACGTTTGTTTGTATTCAGTTAATCTGGTCTTTAACATGGTTCAGGATCAAGCAAAGTTCTTTTCAATGAATAAAGCTTTCAGTCAATGTGGCTGTATGTTGGGATATCTAGTATTTCATACCAGCTGCTAAAGAACATCAGCAATTACTCTGCAACAAATATATCACTTTGTCAATTAAAAGTGACAAGCTTGTCCAACCGACATCAGGTATGCAGAAGACATAGCTGTTATGGATGACTCATTGGAGAGGGGACATTTGAGTGTAGAAAAGCAGCATCAAAGGATGTATTGGAGCTTTATTATAATGCAAGAAAGTTGGTTTAAATTTATTGGACAGTGACTGACCGTTGTCTAATTACATTCTTTTTAGGTTCAATGGAAAAGCGTGTATATCTTCAGCAACATTTCCCACAGTTGAACGATGAATCTTTTGCAAATTCTAGAGACACTTCCTTCGAGCAGCATGTGCTGCGAGCAACTGGTGGCAAAGGTGAGGTCTTGGATATTTGCTTTAGAAGGACTATATCATAAATAGCAAGTACCATTGTGGTAAGAGAGCTTGCTAACTTTACAATGCAGCGGATGTTGATTAAAGACATTGAGCTATCTTGCACTTGATTTGCCCGCTTTAAGCAAATTCTGATAGTCAAGGATAAGAGATTGATTTGTGTACATTAGAACACTTTTAAATTAGATTATTAGAACCTATCATTAACTGTCTTCTACCTATCACTTGCTATTTATGCTGCAGTCCTGTTTTGTAGCTTGGCCAGGTTGACCTCTCGTTCTTGGTCTGCCTGGTGCTGCTCCTGGCATGTTCTCCTGCACTGTTCGTTGCACCAGGGTTGCACCCCTGCATATGGTGCGTAATTATGTTGCAGAGCAGTTTGTAATTACATCCTAAAGGAAAGAAAAAGATAATCTTTGAATGCCAGTTGTTTTGATGAACTGAAATTTGGTTTAACACTGGCTCATTCATCTTGACAGAAGCAATGGATTAAGTTTTTTGATTCCTTTCAAGTCTCATAAAGAAACTGTATTTGCCACCCTTTTACATGTTGGGAAGAAAGCCTCAAGTTGATCATGTATCAGGAAAATTAGTTTTTTTTTAATCTTCCAAATCACAATTATGACATTATCTAAAAACTACCACTTTAAATCAGATTTAAGTATTTAAATTCTCTGTGCTGCTACCTGGATCTAAAGCAGTTCCTGTGGCTTGAGAGTATTTGTTATGGATTTTGCCAACTCTGACATTTTTACTTTTGAACAGACTTCCTGCAAACTTGGCACTTATGATAGTTAAAGTATCCATTTTAAATGACTATTTTATGAATTGTTCCTTTCTGATAGTCTTGATGGAAACATAAAGGGTTGTAAATTATTCATACAATTGCCTAGATCATGGAGAGGTTTAAAAGCAACTGGTAAAATAGAGAAGTTCTTAAATTATTCAAATAATTTTTAGATCAAATAACAGGTTTTGGAATTGAAATTAATTAGTAGAAATCTCAAAATTGATCCTAGGTATATCCCTGCTGTGGATACATAACCATAGACCCGTATGAAAACAGAGCGTGGGTCTGCACTTTGATTAGAAAGAGACAGCGGGTGGTTTAACCTGAGGGTTACCACACTTCGGTCAAAGGAAAAGGTTGAGAAAGAGAGTCCTTCATCATAACATCAGCCAGTGATAGGAATTGAACCCACACTGTTGATGTCATATTGCATCATAAACTAGCCATCAAGCCGACTGAGCTAACCAGCCTTGAATAGATTTTTTTTTTAGTGATTGCTTTCATGAGATGCTCTCTGATGTCTTTACTACATTAATTATTGGTTCATGCAGAATAATGCCCCCTGTACTTTGTTAGATAATCTAACTGTGATGTCATTACCCACAGGAGTGGACCTGGTACTGAACTCATTAGCTGAAGAGAAGCTACAGGCTAGTCTCCGTTGTCTGGCTCGACATGGACGTTTCCTTGAGATCGGCAAATATGACCTTTCTAATAACAATCCACTTGGTAAGCACTCTGCAATAAAAAGCAAATTGAGTATTGACTAATAAAACAATGGGCCCCAAACTGTTGTTAATTTTTTGTAAGCTTACATTCCAAAACATTTTAATCAGGATAAATTGAACTAAAGCCATTTCCAATATTCACTTGTCCCTTTCTAGTTTAAGTCAAGGGCTCAATGTTAGAAGGTGCTGGTAATGAATACACATAATTTTCAGGTATGGCTGTCTTCCTGAAGAATATTGCATTCCATGGAATTCTCCTGGACGCTCTGTTTGAAGAAGGAAACAAGGAATGGGAAGAAGTATCTGAGCTGCTGAAGGATGGAATACGCAGTGGAGTGGTGAAACCCTTGAAGACTACAGTTTTCGACCGAGATGATGTGGAGTCTGCTTTCCGTTTTATGGCACAGGGTAAACACATTGGAAAAGTTGTGCTGAAGGTGAGTGGGGAAAAGCACTTTGGTTGCATTGCTTTTCACTTCTGGAGAAAGCTCTGTCTGAGCTAACTGCTTTGACAAAAACCGGTTAGAAACCCCTTTGTGAGACTGTACTTTGCCAAATATTTTGGGTCCATCTCAGATTGTGTCAAATGTTGGCTACCTTCTAATTACTCCACCGAATATCCATGTCAAAAATTGAGGGAAGTAATTGTGTGTCTCTTGTAGTGAAAGAATTGGGAATGGGACAAACCCAGAAATTGAATCTGGAAAGACAAGTTTGTGAAGAAAATACTTTAATCTTTTTAAATAGTATAGGTTAGATGACCTACAGCATGGAAACAGGCCCTTAAGCCCAAAAGTCCACACGGACCCTCCGAAGAGTAACCCACCCGGACACATTCACCTACAGTTATTTCTGACTATGCACCTAACACTATGGGCAATTTAGCATGGCCAATTCACCTAACCTGTGCATCTTTGGATTGTGGGAGGAAACCCACGCAGACACAGGGAGAATGTGCAAACTCCACACACAGGCAGGAATTGAACCTGTGTCCCTGGCACTGTGAGGCAGCAGTGCTAGCCACTGAGCCACCATGTATAATTTGAATCTCCTTTACTGCTTTCAACAGAAGTGTTCACCACCAAATAACTTCTGTCACATCTATAAGGAGAAAGCCATGATGTCAGCAAACCTATCATTCTGGCCTTTAGGCTTCCACACTGGTGTGTTTTAAACCTGGGGGGGCACTGAGGAATTAGCAGGAAGTCTGCCCACCATCTGTTTTATGCTGGGTGGAGAGGGTGCAAGCACCTGGCAGCCAGTCTGTCCTTGGGTTTATTGAAGTTGTGCCTGCTGAGACCCTTTTTAAGTGGCTATTAATTGGACTGCTGAGGGCTCATCCTGTATGGCATGTACCTGTACAGGCTGGTGTTGAGGCTGGCAGAGGGGAAGACTGCCTCTTGGGGCTGTCCAAGGTACCTTGCAAGCACCCCTCGTGCTCATGGACCAGAAATGTTAGCAGTTTCTTTCCCCACAGATGCTGTCAGACTTGAGTATTTCCAATGATTTTTGTCTAATTTATTATAATTGAATAGCAGGGTTAGGTTTGGATTGATTTAACAGAGCAGAAGCTCAAACGGAACAAGACAAATTTACTTCCTTCTATGTGATAATCCTCCAGGTATCTGGGATTGTGCAGCACTTTCATTATCTCATCAGCTGAGAAACTGGAGTCTGGGGTGCTGCCATGTATATTAAGACTGCTAATACTTACTGTGGGATGAATGGTTTAAAATATATTTTGGTGTTAAGTAGGTGGGCTTTTTATTATGACTGTGTTATTCTTACAGCACCTGAACTTTTCTGTTGAACATTTTGTTCGAAGTAAATGAATAAGGGAAACTTTCTTTTTATCCCTTGCTCCTTTGTCAAATATTTATCCATCATTTCTCAAGACTTGTATGTGGTCTCATCTGCATGTTGCCACCTATGCATGAAGAGATTTAACACACTAGTCAAAAGATAGGTTTTTTGAATTTTCAGTCAATTATACAGATTTTAGATTTGTTTGCAATCTTAGACTGGTACAAGGTTTGTTTTTCCAAACTCACTAAAGAAACATAATATTTAACAATTGCCCTTAAGATGTCCATTCAGCTGTGACCGGCTTAGTTTTGTATTCCTTTTTGAGCCCGTCAAAGGTGAGTGTTCTGTTGTCCTTTTGCAGTCTTATTCTCCCTTCCGCATGAGTAATTTCTATATCTGCCTTCTCTTTCTCATCTTTTTAAGTTGCAACTTTGTTTTGGAAATGGACATCTGTAGATTCATTTTGTAAATGCTAACAAGTAAGTCAAGACATATTTTGTTACTGGTCATCATGTTCCCCATTATTGCCTGTTTCCCTGATTTGTTTATATAACTGTTCTTTCCCCATTTTTTTTGATAATCCTTTTTTCCTTTCCTCATATATCTCCTATCTATGATCTTATTTTTGGTTTTAAAAATATTCCTCTTAATCCCTTACTTTCCCCTGTTGCTGACATTATCCATTGTCCTTTATTGTGCCTTTACATAACTAAATATATTTTCCTGCAGTTCCTTGTCAAAGCAAACTGCGTGCATACATGTTTCTCAGTTAGAAGGTGCAAGTGTTTCAGACTGCATGGGCCAACATTTAAAGCCAGTTGCCTTAGATGGATGGGTCTTGTATGTCATTAGCTGACTTGTGAGCTGGAATTTGGAAGTGAGAGAAAAGAGGGAAACTTATTTTTGATGTCCACTCTGTGGTATTGGGACGTCCTCTTCTGCTGGCTGGTGGTAAAGCAGTTTTAATGATGAAGTTAGTGATGAATAGTTTTAATAATCAAATCGCATTTACAAGAAATGGAATTGCATGTCACTAATCAGGTTCGAGAAGAAGAAGGCAGATCCCCTTCTGCAAATTCAGAACAGCTCGCCATTGCTGCCGTTCCCCGTACTGCCTGTCCTGCAGCAAAGTCCTACATCATCACTGGAGGTCTCGGAGGGTTTGGTTTGGAGCTGGCAAATTGGCTGATTGAGAGAGGTGCTCACAAACTTGTCCTGACATCTCGCTCTGGAATACGCAATGGCAAGTGGTCACATTTATTGCTGATTGTGAAATCTTAGTCTGTCATCTGGCTGTGTGTTTTTGTCAACCAGTAACAGTGACTTTGGAGTAATTAATTTAGTTGTATCTGGAAAATTATATTTCAGAATGAAGGTGCCAAATCAATGCAATTCTACTGGTCAAACATGAAGTGTGCATGCTCTATCGGATATGGTTTCTTTTAACATTTTCTATTGCAGCTACTTGGCTAAAAACAAGTTAATTTTTTTTGTGTGTTTTTTTTTTGAAAAAATCCAGTTTAGTAAAGGGTAATCTTTGGGTTATATATTACATGTTTTGACCATTGCTACCCTTCTTGTAGAATTATTGTGGTGTTACAGACACAAAGTGTGACTTTAATTTTCTATGAGCTAGACTAAAGTTTCTATTGTTTGCTTTTTTTTTAAAGTAAAGAATACAAGCATTGACAATAATTTGTGATGGCTGAATGTTTCGTCATGTGTTGTCTACTTGTCCCATTTTGCAACTTGTAATTTGCCTTTGCCCTTGATGCTTCTACTCAAGAACTTTAAGCTCCTTTTTACCTTTATCCCTCAAGAGTTTGAGGCAATAGTGGAACCTTGACATCATTGATTAGCAGCATTTTTTTGAATTGGGTTTATTTAATGGTTACACTGCCATGGACAGAAATGTGTAACTTGATCATTAATTCTCTGTTACAGGGTACCAGGCTAAGCGGGTACGTGAGTGGAGGGAAATGGGCGTTGAGGTCCTCGTTTCTACCAGTGATGTCTGCTCTTTAGAGGGCACACAGCGTCTCATTGCAGAGGCCTCTGGTCTTGGTCCTGTGGGTGGCATTTTCCATCTTGCCATGGTGAGTTCAGAGTATAGCATTGTGTTGTAATTAAAACAGATCATCCTTGCATCCAGGAATAATTTAGTTAGACTACCTTCCAGAAACTAACTCACTTGGGCACAATGTTTCCTTTTGGCAACAGCTTATACTTCTGCCTGTTTTCAGGTCCTGCAGCACTAAAGTGAATAAAGAGCAAGAATAACTTCTACACTGTGCTACCAGATGTGTGAACATTAGAACAGTAGTAGCTATCCAAAGTGAGGATATTGGATGTGATCCACATGAAGCTGCTCCCCATGTGGATACCAGTTTCACTTGGAATCTGTAGTGAATGTTTTTTTTTAAAAATGTGCAAGTATTAAATCCTGTTTGTTTCTCATCTCATCACCCCATAAATACGCTTGACAAACTTTTGCAGTTTCCAGAAGTTAGCGACTTATCTCATTCCTTGCTAATGAGGTAATCATTTCCTTGCTTTTTCAGCAGCAGACTGGCATAGTAGTTACATATTGGGACTAGTAATCCAGCCACACAGTTCAAAGCAGCTTGAGAATTGAATATTGATTAAATCTGCCATTTTTACTTGCTCTGACTTGTATGTCACTCCAGACCCACAGCAATGTGATTGCCTCTCACTGGCCATGAAATGGCCTAGAAAGCTGGATGGTTGTATTTACTATCTTTTCAAGACATTTCATGGTTTAAAAATCAAAACTATCAGCTTCTGACC
Organism: Chiloscyllium plagiosum; assembly: GCF_037043375.1. Classification (NCBI taxonomy): domain Eukaryota; kingdom Metazoa; phylum Chordata; class Chondrichthyes; order Orectolobiformes; family Hemiscylliidae; genus Chiloscyllium; species Chiloscyllium plagiosum. Next base: position 33,841,756 of record NW_028270163.1, read on the forward strand.
TCATTACAATTTTGGTTCAAACATGTACAAAAGAGCTGAACTCCAGAGGTAATAGTCATCAAGGCCATCTTTGATCAAGAAGCTTCAAAGAGACCTAGCAAAGTTGGAGGCAGTGTGAATCATAGGGAAGCTCTCCCTGCTGGTTGGAGTCCTACGTAGGAAGATAGGAAGATAGTTGTGGTTACTGGAGGTCAGTCAGTTCAGCTGCAGGAGTTCCTCAGGGTAGTGTCCTAGGTCCAACCATCTTCAGTTGCTTAATCACTGACTCATTCTTTGCTGTTATAAGGTCAGAAATGAGGATGTTCACTGATGATTGCTGGACACCTCAGATACTAAAGTAGTGTGTGTCCATATTAGAAAGACTTGGACATCCAGGCTTAGGCTGCTAAGTGTCAAGTAACATTTGTGCCACCCAAATGCCCAGTAATAGACCATCTTCAACAAGAGAGAATCGAACCCTTGACCATTAACAGTTAATATCATTGCTGAATCCCCTCACCATCAACATCCTGGGTGATGACATTGACTAGAAATTGAACTGGAATAGCTATGTAAATATTGCAGCTACAAGAACAGCTGATGGACTAGAAATTCTATGGCAATTAATTCACTCAGACTTCCCATTTGCCTGGATGAGTGTAGCTGCAACAACATTTAAGAAACTTGGCACCATCCAGGACAAAGCAGCCTGCTTGATTGGCATCACATCTGTCAGCATTAACATGCACTCCTTTCACCTCCACACGCAGCAGCAGCAGTGTGTTCCATCTTCAAATAATTCAACAAGGCTCCACTGACAGCAACTTTCAAAGCCAAGATCTCTCCTACCTAGAAGGGCAAGGACAGCAGATATATGGGAACACTACCAGCTGCAAGTTCTCCTCCAAATCTCAGACCATCCTGACTTGGAAAAATATCACTGTTCCTCCAGCGTCACTGGGTTAATAGTCCTAGAACTCTCTTCCTAGGTGACTTTACATTCCAAAGACTGCAGCGGTTCAAGAAGGCAGTTCATTACCACCTTTTCCAGGGCAATTAGGGATGGCCATTAAATGCTGACCTAGTCCTCAACCCCCACACAAGGAAAGAAATAAAAACAAGCTAGTTTTAAAATATTAAAATCTAACTGCTCCCAGTATGGAACATGGCTTCCCTATATGGATACAGATCCTAATCATGGGGTGGTAGGGAGTGGAAATCTGAAATGATCTACGTTCCCGGCAATTTCTCCTGCTTGCATTGAATTTGACTTAAATTGTTGAAGGTTTGATGGTGATGAGGTTGTGCACATGTTAATACACTGCCTTGTTTATTCCATTCCTTGAAACTTCCTGGAATTTGATTTGGATTTTTTCTCTCAGGTCTTAAAAGATGGCATGTTGGAGAATTTGACTCCTAATCTCTTCAAGGATGTTAATCAGCCCAAGTATAATGGCACAATTCACCTGGACAGGCAAGTGAACAGAAAAGATCTTTGGAAAACACTGTGATTATAGAAGAGTTTAAGTTTGAAATTCACCTAATCTCTGTGTTGTAAATAAGCTTTTGATCTTTCTGAATATTTTATTAACTCACCTTCACCTAATCAAACTGGTCAATGAAGGTCATGTGAACCGGATCACTCTTCACCCGTTTTATTTTTTGGTGGAATTAATATGACTTGATAGTTATTGGTTCTTTTATGATTTTACAGCCTTATGAACCATAAGAATAGAATTCAAACCATATTTCATTTTTCTCCTTAAATGGTAGAGGCAGCTTTTACCAGCCATGCTACTTTTAAGGCATGGGGGCGGTTAGCACTGCTGTCCCACAGCGCCAGAGACCTGGGTTTGATTCCACATCGGGCGACTGTCAGTGGAGTTTGCACATTCTCCCCCTGTCTGCTTGGTTTACTTCAGGTGCTCTAGTTTCCTCCCACAGTCCAAAGATGTGCAGGTTAGGTGGATTGGCCATGGGAAATGCAGAGTTACGGAAATAGGGTCTGGTGGGATGACCTTTGGAGGGTCATTATGGATTTGATGGTTCAAATGACCTGTTTCCACACTGTAGAGATTCTATGATCTTATGGTTTAGTTCCACACGCTCTTATCTAAGGTATGCCCTCCGGATACTGGGGATGCAAATTCCACATTTCATTGCCTTTACAGAATTTGTCACAGCATCCTTTTCAAGCTGCAAACAGTAACATCTTTAATTTAAGGTATCATCATAACAAAAAGTGGAATATGCAAATTAGTAGTCGCAGGGATACAGTAATAGTTGTATTCTATAACACTATATGTTAATGACTTGGAAGTCATCCGAAAAGTCAAATCATGCCAATATACACGTGATATCATCAGGAAACTTTCTGGAGATTATATTCTATGATTTAAGTGTACGATGAGTTTGACTTGTTTCTGTATAATTGTTCGTGCTTACTTTAACTTGACCATGCCTGATTTTCATGCAAATTTAATGCAGTCAATAAGGTTTTGTTACAATTTTTCTTCTTTAGAGTCAGTAGGGAGAAGTGCACGGCACTTGATTATTTTGTCGTCTTCTCTTCTGTGAGTTGCGGCTATGGTGTTGCTGGACAGAGCAACTATGGATTTGCAAATTCTGCCATGGAACGTATCTGTGAGCAGAGATGTCGCGATGGCCTGGCAGGTACGTGCTAAATGTTTGGAGCAGATTTGTTCAACTTCTCCCTCGAGAATTTTCCTGAATCTGAAAGGTACTGAAGATATTTGTTTTAAAATGAATACATATCATCAAGTAGTTAATTTATTAGCCTGGAATCTGCAGCAAAGACAGGACTGAGTTCAACAGCACTCACCATTATTTATGTTTTTCTTACTCTTCAGCTTGTGGTGAGGAGTAAGTTGTGAGTTGTACAAGTTGAAGGGTAATTTGTGCTGGTATGCCATTTGCCTCAAGTTGTTTTTTAAAAAAGCAATGCCTCAGCCTCTCCATGAGTTCAATGAGGTTTCTACATTTCCTGTTGAATTACCTGTCAAAATTGTTAATCTGTCAGGCCCACGAAAGGAAAATCAAAATCTAGAGTATCATTCTTATAGGTGTAAATTGTTAATGGATATTTAGAATTTAAAATTGTACAAGACTTTTACTATTACAACAATTGTAACATCCGGACGGGTATATGGATAGGAAGGGTTTCGAGGGATATGGACCAAGTTTGGGAGAAGATTTGTAGCTCAGGTGCTCGTTGTTGTGGTTCTGTTCGCCGAGCTGGGAATTTGTGTTGCAGACGTTTCGTCCCCTGTCTAGGTGACATCCTCAGTGCTTGGGAGCCTCCTGTGAAGCGCTTCTGTGATGTTTCCTCCGGCATTTATAGTGATTTGTATCTGCCGCTTCCGGTTGTCAGTTCCAGCTTTCCGCTGCAGTGGCCGGTAGATTGGGTCCAGGTCGATGTGCTTGTTGATTGAATCAGTGGATGAGCGCCACGCCTCTAGGAATTCCCTGGCTGTTCTCTGTTTGGCTTGTCCTATAATAGTAGTGTTGGTCCAGTCGAACTCATGTTGCTTATCATCTGAGTGTGTGGCTACTAAGGATAGCTGGTCGTGTCGTTTCGTGGCTAGTTGGTGTTCATGGATGCGGATCGTTAGCTGTCTTCCTGTTTGTCCTATGTAGTGTTTTGTGCAGTCCTTGCATGGGATTTTGTATACTACATTGGTTTTGCTCATGCTGGATAACTGTTCCTAACTGGGACAACAACTCACCAGGACGAAGGACCCGATACCCAGCATGAGCAAAACCAATGTAGTGTACAAAATCCCATGCAAGGACTGCACAAAACACTACATAGGACAAACAGGAAGACAGCTAATGATCCGCATCCATGAACACCAACTAGCCACGAAATGACATTACCAGCTATCCTTAGTAGCCACACACTCAGATGACAAGCAACATGAGTTCGACTGGACCAACACTACTATTATAGGACAAGCCAAACAGAGAACAGCCAGGGAATTCCTAGAGGCGTGGCGCTCATCCACTGATTCAATCAACAAGCACATCGACCTGGACCCAATCTACCGGCCACTGCAGCGGAAAGCTGGAACTGACAACCGGAAGCAGCAAGTACAAATCACTATAAATGCCGGAGGAAACCTCACAGAAGCGCTTCACAGGAGGCTCCCAAGCACTGAGGATGTCACCTAGACAGGGGACAAAATGTCTGCAACACAAATTCCCAGCTCGGCGAACAGAACCACAACAATATGGACCACGTGCTGGCAAATGGGACTGGGTTGCTTTAGGATATCTGGTCAGCATGAACGAGTTGGACTGAAGGGTCTGTTTCCGTGCCGTACATCTCTGACTCTCCCAATCTGCTCATTCTTTCCCTTTTGCTTCTCTTTTTTTTTTCCCCAATATGACTTTAATTCATCCTGCGTTGTGTTTCCACTAATCCTTTCTCAGACTTCAATCTTAGTGGTTAAGAATATACAATCTTGCCTCCCATTCTCACACTACCCTCACCCCCTTGGAAACTAATTCTGGCTTTTTTAAAAATCAATTTTTAGTGATTTTTATTTATTCTTTTGTTCTTGAAAATGGCAGTTTTCTGTTGGATTTTAACAAGTTTCAATTGAAGAGCAAGATATCAACCAATTTAATATGTATACATTTAATTAGAGTGAAGGAGTAGTTACCTAATTGCCCTTTTCTCCCATTGCCAGTAGAAGGCCTTACGATTGAATTTCTTCACTTCTTTTTCTGTTGTACAGCTGTTCCTAACTGGGGTAATAGAATTGGACAAAGGGCAGAAATAACTAAGGAAGCATATCCCAGAATGAGCCGGGGACTCAGTGTGGCTGCAGGACACTTCATTACTCTGTGTCTTCTGTATAATATAGTCAACCATATCAGATCCACCCCTATATTGAAGGAAAATGTCATACCCTCAATCCATTATTCATGCTTAAAAATGAAATGCAGTAGCCATCCTTGACCTTATAGGAGCATGCCAATAAGTATCATTATATCAATAAATCAGCAACAAATATGCACGCCCCTTTGTGTAATCATAAGACAATGCTGAACTCATAAAGAAGATGCTGTGAATTGAGAGGCAAGCTTTTCTGGGATTGACACAACTCTAGCAAAGAGGTTAGGAACGAAGGGAAATAAGCTGTAAACTTGAAGGAGTTTCAGCCATTTAAGTGAAAACACTTTTGTGGTACTTACAACTGGAAGTTCCTTTTATAGGAACACCGATGAGGCAATTGAAAATCATAAATGAACAAAAGGTTGAAAATCTCTAAAGATATTTTGAGCATTTCCTTTAACTTATAAAGAATATCTGTGATTTGTGCCACAGGCCTAGCCATACAGTGGGGTGCCATTGGCGACGTAGGTGTCATCTTGGAAACTATGGGTGATAATGAGACTGTAATTGGTGGAACTTTGCCTCAGAAGATCAGCTCCTGCTTAGAAGTTCTGGACCAGTTCCTGAACCAGTCTCATCCCGTTATGTGCAGTTTTGTCCTCGCACAGAAGGCAGTAGTCGTAAAGGCTGATGGCAGTGGTCAACGGGACCTTATTGAGGCTGTGGCCCACATACTTGGTAAGCGTTTTGGATATAAATCATATTGTAGAATGCTTTGCATGCATGCACATCCCACATTGCTCATCCCAGTAACAGTGAACATTATACAGTAATGTAGGACCAGTTGCTGTTGTTCTAATATTACGTGGTTGATTTTAAGACTTTTATAATGCGAAAATAAATATTCACACCTTGTGAATACTGATTTGCAAATCCATGTGTTGTGGTTTGCTTACACAACAATGCAGCTGACTAAACTGGTTTCTCAAGTATTGAAGGAAGGTACCTGTAGAACTCACTCATACGAACAATGTAGAAAAATACCTCTGCTATCTGAATACTAAAAAAAATTGCAGTATAGAGAACTTGATTTCATGTCATCTTGATTTAATTTACTTCACAAATACTGAATTAAAGGATGCATCACATTTTCTTATTGGTTTTTGAATTTTGAATTTAAAACATCGAAGGGTACAAACCATTTGTAATGGCTTCCTATAAAGATCAATGTAGTGTGATTCAAGAAGAAGCAATTTTTAAATAGTGGTCTCCCCATTTTCTCCCATCGTCTCATTTTAAAACAAAAGCCATTGGGGGTAAAGTTCAACTTTGACCTGGGCACAAAATAGGTGGTAGTTGTTTGCTACATATCCAGACTAATTTTGTTTTCCATTGATTTTAGGAAAATCGGGCTGGAGCTATAATGTTGAGTCAATACATTGCCGCCCGTTCTATGCTGAGCAAAAGTTTAACTACTTTTGACTCCTTGTTAGAATAGGGTTTCCTGAGAATATTTCTGCTGTGTAGGTTTTATTTGTGTTTAAACCTTTATGCTTTGTCAAGGTATACAGTAAAGCTCTTTGGGTGAATAACTGACAAACTTTACTGTTTCCTCATCCAGTATCCTGAGAGATGGATTTTCTATTTGTTAGTGTTTAGGAGCCTCAGCCATTGTTCTTTCCTATAAACTGGTGCTGAGTTGTACTGTCTTAGTTCTATAGCACTGGAAACTGAAAAGGGTGCAAAAAAGATTGATAACGATATTACTGAGACTGGAAGGTTTGAGTTAGGACTTCTTTCCCTGGAGTGTAGGAGGTTGAGGGGTGACCTTTATAGAGGTTTATAAAATCATGAGGACAGTAGATAAGGTGAATACCCAAGAGTCTTTTCCCAGCATAAGGGAGTCCAGGGCATAGGTTTAAGGTGAGAAGGGGAAAGATTTACACAGGACCTAAGGGATAACTTTTTTTTCATGCAGAGGATGGCGCATATATGGAATGAGCTGCCAGAAGTAGTGGTGGAAGCAGATACAATCTGAAAGGCATTTGGACAGGTTGTATGGATAAGAAAGGTTTAGAGAAAATGGGCCAAATGCACGCAAATAGAACTAGCTTGGTTTAGAAAACCTGGACAGGTTGGACTGAAGGGTCTGTTTCCATGCTGTATATATTTATGATTCTATCTAATATCAGTTATGTCAAAATCACAGCTGGGAATTGATTCTGCCATTATCTTGATCTGTACTTATAGATATCAGGGGAATCTAACAAGAAATTTTAAATGCCATACATTGATAGATATTCATAACTACAATCAGCATATACCACTGGTATCAGTGTCAGAAAGCTTATGTTACCTGAGTTTGATTTTTAGTAATATATTTTTATAGCAGTCATCATTTGGAATAGAATATAGTGAAACTGTCTTGAAAATCCTGGTCAAGTGACCAGATATTTACTATTAACACACAACATTTGTATCAGCTTCCCACTGATGTTGAGAAACAGACATTGGTTGGCAAAAATTGTATATTTACACTTGTTTGAGTAAGGCTCTTCTTTCTCTCTTGCTCGCTCTCTCTCCCAAAGGCGCACGAGACATCAATGGTTTGAACCCAGATACAACACTTGCTGATCTTGGTCTGGATTCACTGATGGCAGTGGAAGTACGACAAACACTTGAGAGGGATTATGAAATTGTTATGACAATGAGAGAAATCCGACAACTCACCATTAATAAATTACGTGAACTTGTGAATAAATCTGGCAGTACAGGAGGTAGGAATGTAAAGATATTGAAATATTCTCTGTTCCAACATTGATTTTGATGTTCTGGCAAAACTGTGACTGTACATACCTGTGACAGTACATATCTGTGTTGTGAATATGTCTGTACTTGTAGCATGGGTGTAGCCAAAATGTGCTTTGTAACGACCAGCTCTTAATTTTCAACAGACTTGCAACAGAGGAAAGACTTAGCCAATAGCAAACTTGACTGGGAAATGTAAATTCAGTCAACACAGATCACTTGCTTGGACTGAACATTGTTATAAAAGGGGAAGTTGTAACCACAAATTAATTCTTAGCGAGACCCGAGATGTCAGGGATCTGTTACAGTAGCTGCAACAAAACAGGATTAAAATGGAAGGCCAACCTTCAGCAAAAGCATACTTGTCAGCTGAATGGAAGAAGCTGACTTACTGAGCCAATGCAGATTCTCAGGTATTTTCTGCATGGTTGCAAACATACCTGCTAGTATTGACACACCTTTCACATTTTTGAGAACCAGTGCTTTTCAAGAAATTGGGCCAAGCTAAAGCACTTTACAGACAATGGGCATCAGAAGAACAGGAATAAGAGGAGGCCATCTAGCCTTTTGAGCTCATTCCATCATTCTTTTAGACCATGGTTGATCTCTCCCAAAACTCCATTTATCTGGCCTTTCTCCATAGCTCTTGATACTGTATCTAGCAGAAACCTGTCAATCTCAGTCTTGTGGAGTTCAATTTTTATGTGAGAGTGATCCATATTGCCACTACCCTTTTGAATGGATACAATGTTGGCCAAATTCATTCTTCACTGGCCTGGAAGGAAAGGGAGTGTGCTCCCACATGAAGCTCTCTGTTATGGGCCTATTAAAATGGAGTTAGGCACAAACCGAGAGTTAGGTCAGGGGAATTGGCCATGCTCAATTGTCCGTAATGTTATGTGCGTAGTCAGAGGAGGGTGGGTTACTCTTTGTAGAGTCGGTGTGGACTTGTTGGGCCGAAGAGCCTGTTTCCACACTGTAGGGAATCTAATCGAATTGGAGACTGGAATGGCTGTATGTCTGGAAGATGGCATTTGAGGCACCTCAAAAAAAAAAAAAAATCATGGAACTTTTTCACATGAACTTTCATTGTCACTCTCTTGAATTGTTTTTTCTTGAAGATGCAGGTAAGGATCAATCGTAGATTAATCCACACCAGACTTTTTTTTAAGCTGGAGGATTAGTGTACATATTCTCTGCCTCAATATAACACATGAAATCATCATGTGACAAAAGTATGTGTCCAAAAATGAAATGTTCCTTGATATTCAGGTAGATATAGCATTTATTATTTTACTAATATTTCAGTGTTTTGTGAATAGGCTCAAGTTTTCTTTGGGAAATTTATTCTCTCATATTAATCAAATGTCCATTGCTATTACGTAAATATTGTGAACTTTTAATTTTGCAGGCTTATCTTTTAAAAATTGCAGTAGAATTAGGCATTAAGAAATAGTGCAAATGCTTTCTCCGTGCTCTGGATAAGATATATGCTTATCTTTTGTACAGAATCAAAACCCACACCGCTGTCACCGGTGGACTCCCCGTTAAAAGATTTGGACCTTCATGTTCTACTTGTCAATCCTGAAGGATCAACCATTGCCAAGCTAAATAATGTAGAGAGCAATGAACGACCTCTCTTCTTTGTGCACCCAATTGAGGGGTCAGTTGAGGCCTTCAAAGCACTTGCATCCAAAGTCAGCATTCCCTGCTATGGCCTGCAGTGCACACAAGGTACAGGACCATTGTTTTCCATTGCTGTCAGCTTGGTCAATTCTTGGGAGCCATTTCAGTGAATACAACTCACTAAAAAATGTTCTAGAGTTGTTGTAGTGTTAGCTTATTTTGTTGTGATCACTTTCATCTGAATTCTGAGTTTGTATATTAAAAAAAAAAAGTTTTAACAAAAAAGGTCAAAATGTTAGCCTTCAAAAATGCGGCTCAGAACAACTCAACAAAAGTAAACATGGACCTAGTATTTCTGTTTCATTTAAAATACTCTGCCAGGTTAGTCTATGGGTTGCTTTGCCAGTTCTTTGAATAAAAAAAAACTAATTGATGCTAACCAGGTTTTGACATTTAAATTGCCCTTGCAGTGTGTGACACCAGAGAGAAACAAGTGTCCCTCTGCATCCAGATCACTATAGATTATAAGACCATAAGATGTAGGAGCAGACATCGGCCATTCAGCCCATTGAGTCTTCTCTATCATTTGATGAGATCGTGGCTGATTTTGATAACCTTCAACTTACCCGTCCTGTCTTTTTCCCCATAGCCCTTAATTTTTTTTTAAACTGATTACAAGCTGCCTATCTCTGCCTTTGGTATACTTAATGACCTAGCTTCAACAGCCCTGTGTAGTAACGTATTCCACAGATTCACCATTCTCCAAAAGAAGAAAATTCTCTCCTCATAATCTCAAATGGACAACCCTATGAACTGAGGTTATGTCCCCAGTCCGAGATTCTGCCACAACCTTTTTGTATCTACCCTATCAAATTCCCAATAAATCTTATGTTTCAATAAGTTTACCTCTTACCTTCCAAATTCCGAGTGCAGGCCCAACCTACTCAGCCTTTTCTCATAAGACAGTCCCTCCATACCTGGGATCATCCTGTTGAATCTTCTCTAGACTGCCTTCAATGTAAGTATGCATCCCCTAAGATTAGGGGCCCAGACTGTTCACACTATTTCAGCTGTAGTCTGACTACTGCCTTGTTTTGTTCAAGCAAGACTTTCCTATTTTTATACTCCATTTCCCCTTAAAATAAAGGCCAACATTCTATTTGCCCTCCCTGTTTCCCGCTAAACTTGTATATGGACTTTTTGTGTTTTATGCATGAAGACTTGGAATCTCACTGCTGGAGCTCTCCACAGTCTTTCTCCATTTTAATAATAATCAGCTGCTGTACTCTTCTTGCAAAAGTGCATAACATGACATTTTCTCACATTATATTCCACCATCCAAGATTTGCCCACTCGCCGGACTTGTCTATATCTCGCTGCAGACTGAACACTTGTCTTTCCACCAATTTGTGTGCTATTAGTGGGCGGCACGGTGGCACAGTGGTTAGCACTGCTGCCTCACAGCGCCAGAGACCCGGGTTCAATTCCCGCCTCAGGCGACTGACTGTGTGGAGTTTGCACGTTCTCCCGGTGTCTGCGTGGGTTTCCTCCGGGTGCTCCAGTTTCCTCCCACAGTCCAAAGATGTGCAGGTTAGGTGAATTGGCCATGCTAAATTGCCCGTAGTGTTAGGTAAGGGGTAAATGTCGGGGTATGGATGGGTTGCGCTTCGGCGGGGCGGTGTGGACTTGTTAGGCTGAAGGGCCTGTTTCCACACAGTAAGTAATCTAATCTGATCTATATATAGTGACTATAGTGCATTCAGTTGCCTCATTCAAGTATACAACCAATATAAAAAATTATTACTGATCCCTGTGGCACTCCACTAGTTACAGATCCTGTGGAAATTACCTCCTTATCCCAACTCCTTGTTTACTTTTAGTTAGACAATCCTTTATTCATGCTATTATACAATCCCAACACCATGGATTTGTGTTATTCTGATGTGTGGTAACTCATTAAATGCCTTCAGAAAGTCCAAATATATAACAATCACTGCTTCATGTGTGATGTATTTCCCTTGTCTGAGCCCTAACTTTTGTACAGCAAAGGCAGCAACTTCATGGGAACACCACCACATTTCTGGTGAATCTCCTCCACACCCTCTCTAGTACAAACATAATCTTCCTATACTGTAGCGAATAGTGTTTCAAGAAAATAACCCACCACCACTACCTTTAGAGCAATTAATGACAGGTAGTAAATGTTGGTCTGGCACGTGAACAAATTGCAGGAATTGCTGGTCTTGCATGAATTACAATGGGTTACTGTTTTGAATGGAGTGAACAAGAACTCCACTGTCCATCATTTCTCATTGCCCCACTCGATTCCATAGAGGGAGCTCAGAGTTGCATACTTGGTGACAAGGTGAATGTGAAATAGACTGGGCTTGAATACTGTGGATTACTACATTGCATTAACCTAGTCTTTTTTTTTGGTGTAGCTGCGCCACTGGATAGCATTCCAAACTTGGCTTCCTATTATCTTGGCTGTATTAAACAAGTTCAGCCTGAGGGGCCCTACAGAATTGCTGGTTACTCCTTTGGAGCCTGTGTAGCTTTTGAAATTTGCACACAGCTGCAAACACAGGCAAACATGCCTCGTCCTGTTGACTGCCTGATCTTACTTGATGGTTCCCACTCATATGTGGCCTCCTACACACAGGTATCACACTGTCTAAGATTCACCTCATTGTTGTCTGTTAATCAGAGTGCTAGTCATTTGGTCGGTGGAGCTTCTGCTTCTCTCCCCACCCCTTTCGTTTGCTTTATATATCTTAAAAAAGTGCCTGTTCATCTGTCATTCTTCACTTTTAATAAAGGCACAAGCCTGAAACCTCGAACCTTAAGACGTTGATTGACCTTGCTGTGCATTTATGATGATTCCCTTTACTAATTTGCTGTGAATGCTCAGCCTGACTTCCTTGTCCATTGACTTTGATGTAATTAGTTTTTAATTCATCATTGGATCCTTTAAGAGCAGCAGCCGTGGTGTGTAAAATGGCTGGAACTGACTCTATCACCTGTGTTTCTCTTAAGTCTGACTGCTTTGCATATTGTCGTTATGGAAAGTATTAAACCATTTTATTGGCTAAAATGAATTGCGTGGATAAGATCATTAATTGATAACTACCATGCTTTATCTTTGACCCTCCACAGAATTATTTTAATAAAACTATGCCTAAACCTTAACATGAAAAGAAAGTACTGCAGATGTTGGAGATCTGAAATAAAATTGAAAACACTGGAGAAACTCAGCAGGTCTGGTAGTGTTAAAGTAACAGAGTTAAAGGTTTGAATCCCAAATTACTCTTCTTTGGAACCCAAGAAGAGGCTTGAATGTGATACGTAGAATCACGTGGAACAGATGGTAAAGGTGTCCTTGAACAAAATTGATAGCATAAAGAAAAGGATATAGATGAAGAGAGATGTGAATGGTGGTGTTATTAGTAATCCAGCCATTCACACCTACTCTTCATTTCTATCTCTTTCATACTATTATTAATGCTCACTTCACCTTTTACCAGTTGTTCCATCTGCTCCACTACTTCCATTTTACTTGTATGCGAAGTATACCACTTTTCCAGGCCACTTTAGTTGTGAAGAAGAATCAAATTGATCTGGAAGTATTAACTCTGTTTTTCTCAACGTGATGTGGAGGTGCTGGTGTTGGACTGGGCTGGACAAAGTCAGAAGTCACACGACATCAGGTTATAGTCCAGCAGGTTTATCTGAAATCTCAAGCTTTTGGAGTGCTGCTCCTTCATGAGGTTCACTTCATCTGATGAAGGGACAGTTCTGTTTCTGTGCTGTACATCTCTATGACTCTACGACACTCTGTAAGCTTGATATTTCAAATGGATGTGTTGGACTATAACCTGGTGTTGTGTGACTTCTGACTTTGTCTCTCTCAACAGATTCTGTTGGATTTACTGAGTTTCTCCAGCACGTTCTACTTTTAAATCCTGCTTATTTTGCTATGATCAGCAATGATATACTTTGCTTTTCCTGGATTTCTAGAGTTACAAAGCAAAACTTACAACTGGAAATGATGCTGAAGCAGAAACCAAAGCAATGTGTGCATTTGTTGGGCAGTTCACAAACACTGAACATAACAAGGTAATAACTGAGTATATTTCTAAGAAAACAATCTGTGGGAAAAGGAGATGAATGATAACAAAACTGAGAAGTGTGTATTGAAAGGAACCTGACTGTTCCCACACATACATAATTTATTTTGATGTCTGTATAAACTTCCCATTGTATGGCCAGACAATTGTGACTGAAAGGGTGTGGTGTCCCTGATGTTGCTGTGGTTTCTCTTAAAATTTGCTTCCTCCTAACAATGAGAGGGGGCATGATTTCAACCTGAATGTGATGTACTTTGATTTTGCTTCTGTCAAGAACTTGCTTAGCTGCTTTTGTTGGTAATTTGAAGCAAAACACGTTAATAAAGACTGACAGTTAAGTTTTGTCATGAAGTAGCAAGGAGCTCTTATGGTGCAATTAGAAGAAATGTCAAGCATAATTGGAACGTGATTATTCCAAACTAAATGAAGATAAAATGTTAAAACCAGATTCTATTTGTGCTAGATTTGCCAGTAAACTGGGTCCTGCAAGTTAATTGGAAATTATGAAGTCAGTCAATAATTATTCACAGCATAAACAAATCTTCCTTTTTCTAAACTTCTTTTGACAACATGTTTTGGCCAGGAAGTAAAATTATGTTGTTAGCTGTTTGTTTCATTAGATTTCTGGGGGCAGCATCGTGGTTAATACTGCTGCCTCACAGCGCTAGGGACCTGGATTCAATACAACATTTAAGACCATAATATAACCATAAGACCCGATCAGGGATAGTGGAGGGAACTTGTGCCAGGAGTCTGAAGAGGTAGGGGAGGCCCTAAATGAGGTTTTGCTTCAGAAATCACTAGAGAGAGGGACTTTGTTGATAGAACGTCATGGACAAGATTAATAGGCTTGAACAGATTGATATTAGGAAAGTGGATGTGCTGGAAATTCTGGGAAGCATAAAGATAGATAAGTCCCCAGAGCTGGACCAGATATATCCAAGGTTACTGCGGGAAGCAAGGAATGAGGTTGCTGCACCTCTGGCAATGATCTTTGCATCCTCACTCTCCATGGGAGTAGTACTGGGTGATTGGAGGGAGGTGACTGTTGTTCCTCAGTTCAAGAAAAGGAATAGGGAAATTCCTGGAAATTACAGACCAGTTAGTCTTACATCTGTGGTAAGCAAGGTACTGAAACGGATTTTGAGAGAGGATTTATGACTCTTTGGAAAAACATAGTTCGATTAAAGATGGTCAGCATGGCTTTGTGAGGGGCAAGTCATGCCTTACAAGCCTTATTGAGTTCTTTCGAGGATGTGATGAGACAAATTGAAGGTCGAGCAATGGATATTCTATATATGGATTTCAGTAAAGCATTTGATACGGTTCCCCATGGTAAGCTCATTCAGAAAGTTAGGAGGTATGGGATGCAGGGAAATATGCATGTCTGGATACAGAATTGGCTGGCCAATAAAAGACAGCGAATGGTAGTGGATGGAAAATATTTCGCCTGGTGGTCAGTGACCAGTGGTGTCCCGCAGGGATCTGTTCTTGGGCCTCTGCTTTTTGTCGTTATTTATTAATGACTTCGATGAAGGAATAGAAGATTGGGTTAGTAAGTTTGCCAATAACACGAAGATTGGTGGTGGTGTAGATAGGAGGGCTGTTGCAGACTACAAAAAGACACTAATAGGATGCAGAGCTGGCCTGAGAATTAGCAGATGGAGTTCAACCTGGATGACTGTGAAGTGATTCATTTTGAAAGATCGAATTTGAATGCGGAGTACAGAGTTAAAGACAGAATTCTTGGCAGTGTGGAGGAATAGTGGGATCTTCGGGTTCGTGTACATAGATCCCTCAAAGTTGCCACCCAAGTTAAGAGTTGTTAAGAAGGTGTATTGTGTTTTGGTTTTCCTTAATAGGGGGATTGAGTTTAAGAGCTGTGAGGTTTTGCTGCAGCTCTATAAAACCCTGGTTAAACCACACTTGGAATATTATGTCCAGTTCTGGTTGTCTCATTATAGGAAGGATGTAGATGCTTCAGAGAGGGTGCAAAGGACCTTTACCAGGTTGCTGCCTGGATTGGAGGTTTGTCTTATGAAGAGAGGTTGAGTGAGCTTGGGCTCTTCACACTGGAGAGAAGAAGGAAGAGAGCTGACTTGATGGAGGTGTATAAGGTAATGAGAGGCATAGTCAGAGTAAATAGCCAGAGACTTTTCCCCAGGGCAGAAATGGCTGTCACGAGGGATCATAATTTTTCAGGTGATTGGAGGATGGTATAGGGGAGATGTCAGAGGTAGGCTGTTTATGTAGAGAGTGATGGGTGTGTGAAATGCACTGCCAGCGTTGGTAGTAGGGACATTTAAGCGACTGCTGGACAAGCACATGGATGGCAGTAAATTGAGGTGTGTGTAGGTTAGATTGATCTTCGATTAAGATAAATGCTCAGCACAACATCGTGGGCCAAAGGGCCTGTACTTTACTGTTCTATGTCCTAGAAGATCCAAGAGCAGAAATTAGGCCATTCGGCCCACCAAGTCTGCTCCACCATTCAATCATGGCTGATAAGTTTCTCAATCCCATTCTCCCACTTTCTCCCCATAACCCTTGATCCCCTTTACAATCAAGAACCTACCTATCTATCTCTGTCTTAAATATACTCAATGACCTGGCCTCCACTGCCTTCTGTGGCAGTGAATTCCATAGATTCACCACCCTGTGGCTGAAGAAGTGTCTCCTTATCTCCATTCTAAAAGGTTTTCCCTTTTGCCCTGAGGTTATGCCCACTGGTCCTAGTTTCTCCTACCAATGGAAACATCTTCCCAACATCCACTCTGTCCAGACATTCAGTATTCTGTAAGTTCCAGTTATATGCCCTCTCATCTTCTAAACTCTATCGAGTATAGTCCTCAAACATTCCTCATATGTTAATCTGTTCATTCCTGGGACCATTTTCGTGAATCTCCTCTGAACATGCTCCAGGGTCAGTACATCCTTCCTGAGATATGGGGCCCAAAACTGCGCACAATACTCTGAATGTGGTCTGACCAGAGCCTTATACAGCCTCCGAAGCACATACCCTCTTTTATATTCAAGTCCTCTTGAACTAAATTTAATCATTGCATTTGCCTTCCTAACTACTGACTCAACCTGCAAGTTTACCTTGAGAGAATCCTGGACTAGAAATCCCAAGTCTCTTTGCACTTCAGACTTCTGAATTCTCTCCCCATTTAGAAACTCGTCCATGCATGTATTCTTCCTACCAAGATACATGACCTCACATTTTTCCATTTTGTACTTCCTCTGCCACTTCTTTGCCCACTCTCCTAATCTGTGCAATCCCTTCTGCAGGCTCCCTGCCTCCTCAATGTATCTTTGTACCATCAGCAACATAGCCAGAGCGCCCTCAGTTCCTTCATCTAAATCGTTAATGTATAAAGTGAGAAGTTGTGGTCCCAACACTGAGCCTTGCGGAACACCACTTAACACCGACTGCCAACCTGAGAAGGACCATTTTATTCCCACACTCTGCTTTCTGCCAGACAGGCAAGCCTCTATCCATGTTAGCATCTTGCCTTAAACTGACTGAAATGTGAAAATATTTTGAGTGACAGTAGTTTTTTTAGATTAGATTACTTAGTGTGGAAACTGGCCTTTCGGCCCAACAAGTCCACACCGACCCTCCGAAGAACAACCCACCCAGACCCATTCCCCTCCATTTACCCCTTCACCTGACACTACGGGCAATGTAGCATGGCCAATTCACCTAATCTGCACATTTTTGGACTGTGGGAGGAAACCGGAGCACCCGGAGGAAACCCACGCAGACAAGGGGAGAATGTGCAAACTCCACAGAGACAGTTGCCCGAGGTGGGAATTGAACCCGGGTCTCTGGCGATGTGAGGCAGCAGTGCTAACCACTGTGCCACCGTGCTGCCCCTGAATCATATTTCTGCACACTGGTCTGAAACTCTTGGATTGGAAATGATTAACTTTGCACTGTTCCTTTTTACAGCTCTTTGAAAAGTTGCTACCACTGGAGAACTTGCAAGCGAGGGTCAATGCAGTTGTTGATATGATCACCACAAGCCATAAAAGCATCAACCGTAACACACTTAGTTTTGCTGCTACTGCTTTCTACTACAAACTTAAAGCAGCAGACGAGTATGTCCCTGCTTCTAAATTCGGTGGAAACATCACGTTGTTGCGAGCAAAGACCACTCATGAACTTCAAGAGGGTATGGGTGGAGATTACCAACTCTCCGAGGTGAGCTGTTGTTCTCTGGAAATATGATATTCATTCCTCATTCCAGTTGAATTGCTTTTTCTATGGGCTTGGATTTTTTTAGATAGAAAATCTAAGCACTTTTTTTTTAAGTCCTGGAGCTCCACTATTAACAACATGGTGGGTATTCTCTCACAAAGTGGACTGCACCAATTCAAGAGGCAACTGACTGTCACCTTTCTTGAGGACAGTTAGGGATGACTAATAAAAAAAAAAAAGCCTGGCCAGCAAAGGCCACATCCTGGGAAATACTTAAGTTTATCCAGTTTTTCATTTTAAAAACTATGGTTTCAGAGGCATTTCATACATTTTGACTTGTTGGCAGGGTGAGGGATGCAAAATCAAACTCCCTTGTCTATCAACTTACTTATTCCTCCAAATACATTGATTCAAGGCTTTCCCATGGAATATGCAGATAGACACAGCGATATCATTCCCTTTCCCATAGAATCTCCTGTAGGATTTAAATAAAAATTCATTCACATATGACGATGTTAGCAAGATCAATATTTATTGCCCATCTTTAGTTGCCTTTGAGAAGGTGATGCTGAACTGTCAGTTTAAATGGCTGTCACCTGTGTGTAGTGAAAGTATTTCCAAGCTACTGTTAAGAGAGTGAGTTCCAAGGGTTTTAATGCAGCAATGATGACAGAATGGTGATGTTTTACCAAGCCAAGTTGGAGTGTGACATGGATGGAGAGTTTGCAGATAGTACTATTCAAATGTATCTGTTACCCTTGTCCTTCCATTTGAGTAGAAGTGGTGGGTGTAGTATGTGCTGCCATAGGATGCTTGCTGCTGTGTATCTTAGACAGTAAGAGCAGTGAGTAATGAGTGCCAGGAAGGGATGGTGTTTAAGGTGGTGGTGGTTGAGCTGCCAATCAAATAGGTTCTTTCATAGAATCCCCACAAAGAAGCCATTCAGTCCATCAAGTCTGTACTGATACTCTGAAGAGCATCCAATCCAGACCCAACCTCCTACTCCTCACTTTATCCTCATAACCCTATAATTACCATGGCTAACCCACCTATCCTGCACATCTTTTTAGATTTGCCTTTTGCGCAGTCAGTGGGTTCTCCCAGATTACTGAATTATTTTGTAGTCTGGGGTCTCAAACACCCCAAATTCATGAATAAATTGTGGTGTACTTTATCTCATCACTTGAGTGGAAAACACAGTGAGGTAGCCAACTTCATTATCATGACTCATATCAAAAATCTTTTAGAATGCATTATTCCAATATTAAAAATCACACAACACCAGGTTATAGTCCAATAGATTTAATTGGAAGCACTAGCTTTTGGAGCGCCACTCCTTCATCAGATGGTTGACAACCACCTGATTGAAGGAGCGCCGCTCCGAAAGCTAGTGTGCTTCCAATTAAACCTGTTGGACTATAACCTGGTGTTGAGATTTTTAACTTTGCACACCCCAGTCCAACACCAGCATCTCCAAATTATTCCAATATTCTTTGTTCCTGAAAGTCTGAATACTGATATTGTCATCTGATTCTGTATCCAATATTTTTAAGTCTTTTGCAGTGAAATCTCTTCACAAATGTGCCTCGATAGCTACATTCCAAAGCTAATTGTTTTGGGTTAGGACTCTGCAGAAGCACTGAGCTGATGGTTTATTGTATCTCGTGTATTATTTAAATGAAAATGAGAACTTTTACCTTGGGAGATAACAGTCACCTGGGTTCACAATACCAGATGAAGTTAATCTGTTGTCAGTGCCCCAGAGCTGAGGATGTAGAAAAGGTGGAGCTCTTAGCAATAATTGTCAGCAAGATGTTTTACTGTATAGTTAGAAGGACTGTTGGATTAGGTCAGTGATACAAAATGGAATTCTAATTTTATATGAATGCAAAATATTGTTAAAATAACTCCATAGAGGCTGACATCCCGTCACCAAGCCACCCTTTATCTACATTTGAAGAGTCCTTGATACTGATCCAGTTCCCTGAGACTTCAGTGTGAATAGGATGTTAGACACGCCTGTTCTTTCTAGAGAGGAGAATCAGAATTTTTTTTTTGTTTTCCTCTCTCCCCCCCTCCAAACTCTGTGTGTGTGTATATACACATGTGCAGTGGCTTAGTAAAGACATCATTGTGCAAATAATTTCATTCAATATTTCTACCACCCAGGAAAATTAACCATGTGACTGAACTAGTAACAAGTAAAGTCCAATAAGGGCAAAGCTTACATGAGCATTTCTGTTTTTTTTTAAAAAGTGAAGGGAAGGGAAGGGACTAAATCAAAATAGAGTTGGAGGGGGAAATAATGTTCTCAAAACTCTTGTTTTTTTTCTTTGTATTTATTTTTTTTTATTAACCCCCACACTACCGCCTAACTGCGGTAGTGCTTATTTTTCCCCAGCACCCATGGTGTGAGTGTAGGTGTGAGACACAGTGAGAGACATGAGGTGCACGAATCTTTATTCAGCATTTCTGTTCTTACCAGTGAGCCAGGGCTCCCTGATTGAGGCTATTAATCTGGTCCAATCAGAGAACTCTTATTCTGAGGTCCACCTGGCTGACCTCACTATAATCACTAGTGTTTAACCAAATTTTCAGATGCAAAATTGATATTGCCTCAAATCTTGTCAGTCTCCTGTCGGGCTGTTTAGATTACAGTAAACCTCATCATGTCTTTCTATGTCTTTCATTATTATTTTCATCTCCTTCTTTCACTTCCAGGTTTGTGATGGAATGGTCTTAATTCATGTAATCGAAGGAGATCATTGGACATTCTTAAAGGGAGCTTCGGTAGATTCTGTTGTCAGCATCATCCACAACACTTTGGCAGAACCACGAGTTGCTGCCCGGGAGGGCTGAATTAGAAAATTTTCTATGTTGACCAATCAGCCATGTTTCCTGGCGCGTGCAATAGATTGTACAGCTGTCAAGTCTTTTCACACAATGATGTTGCAAAAACTGTAATTTTATGTTGGCTTTGTTGTAGTTCAATGCAGTAAATATAGTGCTTAACGGAGAAACTGGTACATAGCTGGACCAAAATGGGCAAACAAGAAAAAACTGACTGATCTATTTCTGAGACGTTCATTGTCTATGAGGAAATAGAAGTTGTTGATGCTGCAGTTTTTGATTTGTCCAGTTGAATAGCTTGTAAAAGAACAATGTAATGTGGAACCTACCAAGAGCATGATCCATTCCTCTGTATTTTTTTTTCTTTTCACAAAAGTAATGTTTATAATTTTTTTTCTCCCAAACTGTAAACTGTGTTTTTCTGTGAGGAATTAAATAAAGGTCAAGTCTGTTATTTTTTAGTATGAAGTCTGGTTTGCAAAAAAGGGTAAATTAAAACTGTTACATGTGAAATGGTTCAGATGTGAAGTGCCTGACTCCAAATCAGAAGATACTGAATTCGAGTCCTGGGAACCTCATCAGTTTGATTCATCTGTCCAGAACAAATGAAGCCACTGGATGAAATAAGTGAGCCTGTCCATGGTGTAGGGTAAGAAACAGGCACCTTTACCCTTGGGCTGTTCCTATGGCAGCAAATGACAGCTATAACAAATCTAGGAATTGGGATCTTGCTGGCCTTGGAGGTGAAAGAAACTGAGGACATGGGATGGTGGCTGAAGTCTTTTACTAAAGCAACTAATGACACCGAGCCAGAATTGTAAAACTTTTGCTGACGCAGAGGAGAATTCATGGCTGATTAACAGAGAGTTGGAAAAATTGTTTCTTTTCCTCCTTTTCATGCTTATCATTTCCCTTCACCCCCCCCCCCCCCAAAAAAAAAGAACTGGGTCAGATCATTAGTAAATATTTCTGGTGCACTCTAAATAATTTGCAGATTCAACAGAACATCCCTCTAAGAAATCCAAGTCACATGGGAGTCTCTAATTCAAGACAAGAGACTTAAATGATGTGAGCATTTTAAATGGCCAATTAATGTTTCTGCATTTTGTAAAAAGCTGAAGTAAATCAGGAAAGCACCAATGTGTGTATCTTGTATGTTAAGGTCATCCTCCTTTCAACTGTTGAAATGTTGAGTTTGAAAATGTTGAACATAAAGAGGTACTACATAATTTTTTTTTAAACATAATGCGCCAAATAGTTTTATAGGGAGGGATGAACTTCCACAAATTCATGGAAGTGGTCAGATCCTGCTGTTTGAAGTGTAATGGCAAATGCTTGTCTTTGAATTTGTTTCATGTATTTTGTGACTTAACACATTTACCCTGGTTTTGTAAAACAACTACTTTAAGTCATATTCATGGCTTACGTTTTATGTTGTAATAAAAGCAATATCTGGTTTAAAGTCCAATTAAAGAACCGAATAATGATTAAAGATTGACTTTTTAGGAGGCATTTCACTTATATAGTTGAAAAGATTATATAGCTTGTCAATGTTTTGACAATGCAGTACCTATGCCATTAACACTGCTTTTTCCAAGTGAGGATGTAATTTAAATTTGACTAACTACAAAGCTTAATTGCTCTCTGCTCCTCTGTCCCAGCTCTCTTGACTACTGTAGATTATGATCGTACAAGACAAATTGTAGTTATAACATGTATTATTCTAGCCAAGACATTGCAATTTGTAGCATCAAATATCAAATAAAACTTCAAATCACTTTCAATTTAAATTAAATGGTTATCTCTGATTCTGATTTGTTACAAATTTTATAATTTTTAAAAATTTCTTCCTCTTAGATTTAAATTTTTGTATTGCTTTCTGAATTGCACTTGAATGAGTTGCAATGTCATCTTTAATGCATTGGAGCCTTAAGCTAATTTATTGTGATCTTTGTTATGCTATTGATTCTTTGAACATTTTTATTATGAAGCAGCTCCATGGCTCTTTCCCATAAATGGAATGCATTGACACTCAACCTGAAATGCCTTGCATGATAATTAACTCATGCACAACTGTTACAAGCAGGTGAGAAGGCATAAACTGAGCCCTTCTGTTCAATTTTCTCTGGTCACAACAAAGGTTTAATTTATTTTTTGCACACAACTATACTTCTCTCCTATTACTAAAAATAGTTAACGATTTCCACTTTGATCATAAGCCAATCAACAAGTTTTCTTTAATCAAAGAGAGCAAATTAATTAACTGTTTAAACCAGAAGAAAATATAAAAATGTGATTGCAAACAGACAGCCTAAATGCAGTAAGATCAGCGCACACAAACACCCATAGAAAATTATGGGGGGAGAAAAGTCAAACACGAAGATAAAATATATGGCTTAGGACCCTTTGCTAGTTCTTTAGGTGTTATGATCCCATTCCTATTACTGTAAATGTCAGATCCCAGATTGAAATATGGCTTTGAAAGATTATGTTTGAGTTTTAATGAGGTGTTCTCTCACTAAAGCAGAAGCATGCTATTTTAACAATAAAACAAAATTATCAGGGAAAGCAAAAGCTAGAATAGCTAAAAAAAAAAGTTCTAGCATGTAGTAAAAGTGTAATCCCACTAGTCCCCAAAAACTTTTAAAACATCCTTGTACAGAACTCACACCCGAATCTCTTTCTCTAACATGTCCATAGATTTATGATAATTGTGATGTTAACTCTTCGACTGGAATTTCTGAAAGCTTATTCCTGAAGCTATAACACAGTTGTGTTTCAATAGACTGAACTTCGTCATCTTTAGGTTTTAGCCACCAGAATACATGGACATCAACAAGCCACAAAATGACATTACTCTCTCTCACTAATATCCTTACATACAGATAAGGAAGGACACCACTTCGACTGGGACAACACATCCATCCTAGGACAAGCCAAACAGGAGACATGTAAGAGAATTCCTAGAAGCATAGCATTCCAACCGGAACTCACTCAACAAACACATTGAGTCAGACTCCATCTACCGCCCCCTGAGAAAAAGAACAGGAAATGACAACGCCAATGCAATAAAACCCAAACATATAAATAGAAAGCAGGAATTATCAGCAGTGCTTCAGCTGGAGGCCCACTGAAGCTGTTACCTAATAGGTTGATGAAACAACTGGAAATGAACCTTCCAGCTCAGTGAGCAAACCTACATCCAGAACTTCTTTAGGTTTTTATTCCAACACATCCAATCTGGAACTATAGCTAACTCCTAACTCTAAAATAATCTAGTTTACAATATTCTCCCTGTTTAAAGGAGCACTGCCCCATAGGTGCATCTCTATCCAAAATATTCACAGATTGCCCAAAACAAAATAAGACTGAAACAAAAGTGTCTCATCTCTATTATAGGCTTTTCCCATAAGTTAAAAAAACTTCCAGTCCAAAATTTTCTGCCAAAAACGTTTAAGTACAATTGTTTACCTTAATAGCTTGTCAAATCCTAAAGTAAACAAAATCTGTTAGGCAGTCGAAGCAGCCTGCTCAAACTGTTTTAAAATAAATTACCATGGCTACAGAAAAATAGATTAATTACTGATTACAGATATACAAAAAACCCATATGTCATTAACTCATGTGAATGATATTTTTAATGTATGTACATCAGAATTTATATCACTTGATCATAAAGTTTTAAGCTGAGATTAATTTTAAACATTGGTTTCTTGGATGCACTCAGTTATAGCAAATGTTGCAGTTATTGAAAATTGAGTTTGCAGATCACTTTTAACAGAACTGACACCACTACCAAAGAGAAAAAAAGAGTCCTTATTATTGATGTTGCTACAAATTCCTTGAGGCTTTTCCATGTGTCTGGGTGTGTCTCCCTCTACAGCAAAAATCACAGATTTACAGTCATGGCTTCCTAGAGATATTTCACTGTGCCAAAACTGATTGGCTGCATACAATGAGGGCAATGCATTTTGATAAAGAATTTAAAGGGTCCATTGTCAGAGATCTCCTGTGACCCTCCAGATTATGGATGGGTGGGTGGTTGTGGGTGGGGGGGGGGGGAAGGTGGTGTCAATTCTCTTCTTTGCCTAATTAGTTTGGGGTTTAAGTCATACCTGTAAAGAGGAATTTCATCCCCAGAGTCTTTTGTAGGTCTTATAATTTGGTAGCTATTTTCAAGTGTCTTAGATAATTTTTAACCTTTTTATTTTCACTCAACCCCAAAGTTGTTAATCCCAGATGAAAAGCCAGTAATACTTAGAAATGAATGTACTGATCATTGTGGAGCTCCAATTGTATTTTCTTTAGATTAGATTACTTACAGTGTGGAAACAGGCCCTTCGGCCCAACAAGTCCACACCGACCCGCCGAAGCGCAACCCACCCAGACCCATTCCCCTACATTTATCCCTGCACCTAACACTACGGGCAATTTAGCATAGCCAATTCACCTGACCTGCACATTTTTGGACTGTGGAGGAAACCGGAGCACCCGGAGGAAACCCACGCAGACACGGGGAGAATGTGTAAACTCCACACAGTCAGTCGCCTGAGGCGGGAATTGAACCCTGGTCTCTGGCGCTGTGAGGCAACAGTACTAACCACTGTGCCACCGTGCCGCCCACATCGTGTCAGTTGAATCCAGTGAGACTGTCTCATTTGCGAACGTTATTATTTTCTTCCTTCTGAGAGTTATTCAATGAGATGGAATGATTTTTAGTGAGAATTTTATATCATCATGACACAGAAATAAACCCAAAATATAGTAAATTTCATAGCAACAGTCACATAGGGTTTCTATTATGTTTCAATTCATTGGATGGCTGATTCACAAGCTAAACTAGATCTAAAACTTTTTTTTACGTTCAGCTAAGAGATTGAAGCAAAGCTCTTCAGCATTTGTAGAGAAGTGCCAGTAACTTTAAGCCACAGACATTTTTCTTTCTTTAGCAATTGCATGGAATCAAATTTAAAAAGAAGGAACCAATGAGGGAAAAGATGACAAGTGGCCAATACATCCTTCAACCATTCAATGTGTATTATTTATAATGGGTTAGCGTGTATAAAAACTACAGTCATGCAAATTAATGGAAACAATATGAGAAAAACATCCATCTATCAATTTTAGTTAAAATACCTACTTAAACTTGGTTCTGATTAATTCCCAAAAATTCCAATACAAATGTCAAAAAGAACACATTGTCTATTTTATAAGAAACACAAACCAAAATTATTAGCAAAACTTAGCAGGTCTGACAGCACTTGTGGGGAGAAAGCAGAGTTAACATTTAGAGTCTGGTAACTTTATCACAACTGATAGCAGCCAGGAAAAATGACATTTATGCTGAAAATGAGGTTGGGGAGTGGGGAAAAGAAGTAGTGAGCAGATGGTGGAGACAGAGATATGAATGGGGTAGGCTGACAAAGGGATTATTGACAGTCGACCAGGATAGAATAGAAGCTGAGTAAGTGATTGAGAGCTGAGTGTAGGAGAGAATGAGGAAGCTATTATAAAAGCAATCTGTATTGTGACAGGACCAGAGTGTGGGCATGAGTTAAAATATGGAATCAGGCTCTAAAGCTGCTGGGCTCAATGCTGATTTCCCAGGCAGAAAATGCAATGTCGTTCTTTGAGCTTGCTCTAAGGCTCACTGGAACACTACAGAAGGCTTGTGATGGAAATATTGGCATGGAAACATGTGATATGCTGAAGTGACAGACAACTGGAAGCTCATAGTCATTTTTAAAAGTAAAATGTAGGTGTTCTGCAAACAGTCACCCAGTCTGCATTTCATCTCCCCAACAGAGAGGTGACCACACTGTGAACAATGGATGCAGTGGACTAGATTGAATGAAGTGCATGTAAATCACTGCTTCACCTAGGAGGTATGTTTTGGGCCTTGGATAGTGAACAGGGAGGAGGTAAACGTGGTGTTGAATCTTCTCCAATGAAAGGGAAGATGCTGTGGGTGTGGGGAGGTGTTAGGAATGGAGGAGGAATGAAAGAGTCACTGGACTAGAAATGTTAACTTGGCTTTCTCCCCACCGATGATACCAGACTTGCTGAATTTCTCCAGCAATATCTGCTTTTGTTTCAGAACTCCAGCACCTACAGTTCTTTGTTTTATTTTAGTGCATATTTTACAAGCTTCATTTATGCAGGAACAGGTCAGTCAATTTATCGAGTATGTAATTCAATTTGTCCTTCATCCTGAAACTGGTCATAATGACAGCTATTTATCACTTCATCGGGGACAGCGTGTGTCATAAAACTCTGCCCTGACAGCGACTGAATTAAAATTGAAAATTGACTTGCACCTGTAATCAAAGTAAAATACTGTGGATGATGGAAAACTGAAATAAAAGCAGATTTGTTGGAGAAACTGAAGAGTCATAATTTTTATTCTGGTTTTAAAATTATGAAAAATGTTGCAAGTGCAGAGACATTTGCATCACTAATTGTAGCCTAATATCCTCCCATATCTATGAACTTGATAATATCAAGTTGTATCACAGACTTAAAAGAAATTATTTTGCTCGTACAACTGAGTTTGGCCTGAGTTATTGACATTCAAATATGCAAAGGATACCGATGGTGATCCACAATTCCTACAGTAAATATTCCAAGGGATGGAGAGGAAATTAAAATCCCAGTTTAATAAATGAATAATCTTTTGGTGATATTGGCTGTCTTTGGATGAGCAGTTCCAAGTCAGTCCGTGTAGTTCCCGGCGTGGCCACTGGTGGTGCTGTAGGCGCCGGACGGAATGTGATGAGGGGGCTTTGGTTTCCAGTCGGAACCGTGAAGCTGAGGGACCGGGCGGCGGACAGTGTTCAGCAGCGGATCCGAAGCCAGGAGCAGGTGAAAAGGTAAGGAGGGAGGAAAAGAAAGAACGAAACTAACAGGATCGAGCGGGATAAAGAATTCCAGAGAGAAAGGCAGTTCAATAATACCAGGCGGCGTGGGGGGAGGAGAGGTGGAAACGTAAAGGGAGGGAGGCGGCAAGAAAGTCTGGCATTGAGGTGGCGCCTAGCTTTCGCGGTGTCCCAAAGTCCCTAAATGACAAAAAGTACTTTTATTACATTAAAAGTGTTGTCACTATTATAATCCAGAAAATATAGCAGCTATTTGTGCACATCAAGATCCCACACCCAACAATGTGATCTTGACCATATTATTGTTTACTGGTGATGATGGTGGGGGAGTAAATACTGGTCAGGGTGCTGGGAGAACTCATCTGCTCTTTGAAAAACGACACGTGGGAAGGAAAGGTTGGAAAGTGCCTTATGGCTCACTATCAGTTCGGACAGTGCATCTCCCTTGTTGCTGTGTCAGGAATAGGGGACTTGAATTCTCAATCATTGGATTGGAAGAAGTGGATGTTCTGACTAGAGGGAGGGAGAGATAGTGAAAGGGAGAGATGAGAAGGAACGTGAGGAAAATGTCAGAAAAAGATATGTTGAAAGTTTTCAAAATAATGATGCTCACCCACTCCCAATTGTCTTGATCGACTGGCCCTGTGCTTTCTGTTTCATTTAAGTGAACAAAATCTTAACCGATATAACTGGAGCACTGTAGAAAGCTCTATGCCCAAACTATTTAGAAGGCATTAGGTAATTGGTTATACAGTATGATTTTGTTAATAAAGTGCAGATGTAAACTATAATTTTTCCCTGAATATTGTTGGGGGGAACAAAACAGAAACTGAGAGAGAAGGTCAGCATGACTGTCAGCATCTGGAGAGAAATCAGAATTAACGTTTCAGGTCCAGTGACCCTTCCTCAGAATTGTTTGGGGGAAGCTGAGATGCTCAATTTAAGGTTTTTTTTCAAAATAAATGGATGTCTTCCATTCATTGATGCTTAAGTGGAAATGGCAGTTGTATTATCACCACAAGGTCAGAATAGAATTGTTATACAAGCTTGTGACAATATGTGAAGTTTTATCACAAGTCAGGATCGAGGGAGAGACTAATAAAGTTTAATATGGAATTGGATAAGGGAAATTTCACATTGCAGTTGACAGCTCCAGCTGAAGGGCTATCCAGGGACAATTAATGATGTGATCGATATATATTTGGACTCATAACGTCATGTACCAATTAATTTGTTTTAAGTGTGGCAAACGTTTGCGCAATTGACAAGTTCCTTGACTGAAAAAGGTGCCAGTTTGCATGTATCTGTGACAAAATTGCTTTTAGTGTTATTAAATCAAAAATTATAATATGATTTGTTTATTCAGCAATTTGCATTAAAGAAAAAATACAGTTGTAAATAATCCATTCTACATCAATAATTATTTGTAGAAATGGCAAGTACAAAAGGAAATTGAAGTATGAAAGGAAACTGGCTGCCTATTCTTAAAATGTTTCTGAACTGTTCCTCCAATTTATTTGAAAACCTAATTAATGTAGAATGCTTCCTGAGTAAATAATTCAACTGAAAATTCCTTGCAATGTTATCATGTATTGGTAATTATTAACTTGAAAAGCCTTGACATTTCGCAGTGTATTCATCTTGTTTGAGCAGTAAAAAGAAAAGAATCTTTGTCATATCTAGAAACAGCCATAGTGTGAAATTGAACCTTTTTGCATTAAATTTGGACCATTTCAGTGTGCTTTTAGATTAGATTAGATTAGATTAGATGACTTACAGTGTGGAAACAGGCCCTTCGGCCCAACAAGTCCACACCGACCCGCCGAAGCATATACCACCCAGACCCATACTCCTACATTTACCCCTTCACCTAACACTACGGGCAATTTAGCATGGCTAATTCACCTAACCTGCAAATTTTTGGATTGTGGGAGGAAACTGGAGCACCCAGAGGAAACCCACGCAGACACGGGGAGAATGTGCAAACTCCACACAGAGAGTCGCCTGAGGCGGGAGTTGAACCCGGGTCTCTGGCGCTGTGAGGCAGCAGTGCTAACCACTGTGCCACCGTGCCGCCCACGGGAGGAAACCGGAGTACCCAGAGGAAACCCACACAGACACGGGGAGAATGTGCAAACTCCACACAGACAGTCTGAGGCTGGAATCGAACCCGGGACCCTGGTGCTTTGAGGCAGCAATGCTAACCACTGAGCCACCGTGCTGCCCCTTTCGACCATTACTTAATTACCTTTTGACAACTCCAATTTCCATACTAGAAAGCTCCCACCCTCCCTCTCCCACACACGCTCCCCCGCATTCTCCCACCCTCCCTCTCCCACACACACTCCCCCGCATTCGAAATAGCTGGTTGTGTGTGTGTAAAATGAGGGGAGAGTGTAGGGGTGTGGTTGTGTATGTGGGGGAGCGGGAGGGAGTGTGTGTGGGTGTGCATGTGTGGAGGAGGGAGGGAGGGGGAGAGTGTGGGGGAGCATGTGTGGGAGAGGGAAGGTGGGAGAATGCGGGGGAGCATGTGTGGGAGGGTGGGAGAATGTGGTAGAGGGAGAGTGGGAGAATGTGGGGGAGCGTGTGTGGGAGAGAGAGAGGGTGGGAGAATGCGGGGGAGCGTGTGTGGGAGAGGGAGGGTGGGAGAATGCGGGGGAGCGTGTGTGGGAGAGGGAGGGTGGGAGAATGCGGGGGAGCGAGTGTGGGAGAGGGAGGGTGGGAGAATGCGGGGGAGCGTGTGTGGGAGAGGGAGGGTGGGAGAATGCGGGGGAGCGAGTGTGGGAGAGGGAGGGTGGGAGAATGCAGGGGAACGTGCGGGAGAGGGAGGGTGGGAGAATGCGGGGGAGCGTGTGTGGGAGAGGGAGGGTGGGAGAATGCGGGGGAGCGTGTGTGGGAGAGGGAGGGTGGGAGAATGCGGGAGAGGGAGGGTGGGAGAATGCGGGGGAGCGTGTGTGGGAGAGGGAGGGTGGGAGAATGCGAGGGAGCGTGTGTGGGAGAGGGAGGGTGGGAGAATGCGAGGGAGCATGTGTGGGAGAGGGAGGGTGGAAGAATGCGAGGGAGCGTGTGTGGGAGAGGGAGGGTGGGAGAATGCGGGGGAGCGTGTGTGGGAGAGGGAGGGTGGGAGAATGCGGGAGAGGGAGGGTGGGAGAATGCGGGGAGCGTGTGTGGGAGAGGGAGGGTGGGAGAGGGCGGGGGAGCGTGTTTGGGAGAGGGAGGGTGGGAGAATGCGGGGGAGCGTGTGTGGGAGAGGGAGGGGGACCGTGTGTGGGGGGGGAGGGAGGGGGGAGCGTGTGTGGGAGAGGGAGGGGGGAGCGTGTGTGGGAGAGGGAGGGGGGAGCGTGTGTGGGAGAGGGAGGGGGAGCGTGTGTGGGAGAGGGAGGGGGGAGCGTGTGTGGGAGAGGGAGGGGGGAGCGTGTGTGGGAGAGGGAGGGGGGAGCGTGTGTGTGGGAGAGGGAGGGGGGAGCGTGTGTGTGGGAGAGGGAGGGGGGAGCGTGTGTGTGGGAGAGGGAGGGGGGAGCGTGTGTGTGGGAGAGGGAGGGGGGAGCGTGTGTGTGGGAGAGGGAGGGGGGAGCGTGTGTGTGGGAGAGGGAGGGGGGAGCGTGTGTGTGGGAGAGGGAGGGGGGAGCGTGTGTGTGGGAGAGGGAGGGGGGAGCGTGTGTGTGGGAGAGGGAGGGGGGAGCGTGTGTGTGGGAGAGGGAGGGGGGAGCGTGTGTGTGGGAGAGGGAGGGGGGAGCGTGTGTGTGGGAGAGGGAGGGGGGAGCGTGTGTGTGGGAGAGGGAGGGGGGAGCGTGTGTGTGGGAGAGGGAGGGGGGAGCGTGTGTGTGGGAGAGGGAGGGGGGAGCGTGTGTGTGGGAGAGGGAGGGGGGAGCGTGTGTGTGGGAGAGGGAGGGGGGAGCGTGTGTGTGGGAGAGGGAGGGGGGAGCGTGTGTGTGGGAGAGGGAGGGGGGAGCGTGTGTGTGGGAGAGGGAGGGGGGAGCGTGTGTGTGGGAGAGGGAGGGGGGAGCGTGTGTGTGGGAGAGGGAGGGGGGAGCGTGTGTGTGGGAGAGGGCGGCGGAGCGGGCGGGGGAGCGTGTGTGGGAGCGGGCGGGGGAGCGTGTGTGGGAGAGGGAGATGGAAGGGGGAGGGGGCATGGGAGCACGTGTGGGAGAGGGAGGGGGGAGCGTGTGTGGGAGGGGGAGAGGGCGGGGGACCGTGTGTGGGAGAGGGAGGGGGGAGAAGGCAGTGGAGTGTGTGTGGGAGAGCGAGGGGGGAGAGGGCGGGAGAGCGTGTGTGGGAGAGCGAGGGGGGAGAGGGCGGGAGAGCGTGTGTGGGAGAGCGAGGGGTGAGAGGGCAGGGGAGCGTGTGTGGGTGAGGGAGGGGGGCGAGGGTGGGGGAGCGTGTGTGGGAGAGGGTGGGGGAGCGTGTGTGGGAGAGGGAGGGGGAGAGCGTATGTGGGAGAGGGAGGGGGAAGCATGTGTGGGAGAGGGAGGGGGGAGAGGGCGGGGGAGCGTATGTGGGAGAGGGAGGGGGAGCGTGTGTGGGAGAGGGAGGGCGGTGAGTGCGGTGGAGTGTGTGTGGGAGAGGGAGGGGGGAGCATGTGCGAGAAGGAGGGAGGAGAGTGCCGGGAAGCGTGTGTGGGAGAGGGAGGGGGAGTGTGTGTGGGAGAGGGCGGGGGACCGTGTGTGGGAGAGGGAGGGGGGACCGTGTGTGGGAGAGGGAGGGGGGACCGTGTGTGGGAGAGGGAGGGGGGAGAGGGCGGTTGAGTGTGTTTGGGAGAGCGAGGGGGGGGGAAGCGTGTGTGGGAGAGGAGGGGGGAGCGTGTGTGGGAGAGGGAGGGGGGAGCGTGTGTGGGAGAGGGAGGGGGGAGCGTGTGTGGGAGAGGGAGGGGGAGAGGGTGGGCGAGCGGGCGGGGGAGCGTGTGTGGGAGAGGGCGGGGGAGCGTGTGGGAGAGAGGGAGGGGGGAGAGGGCAGGGGAGCGTGTGTGGGAGGGGCAGATGGAAGGGGGAGGGGGCATGGGAGCACGTGTGGGAGAGGGAGGGGGGAGCGTGTGTGGGAGAGGGAGGGGGAGAGGGCGGGGGACCGTGTGTGGGAGAGGGAGGGGAGAGAAGGCAGTGGAGTGTGTGTGGGAGAGCGAGGGGGGAGAGGGCGGTGGAGGGGGGAGAGGGCGGGGGAGCGTGTGTGGGAGAGGGAGGGGGGAGAGGGCGGGAGAGGGTGTGTGGGAGAGGGAGGGGGGAGCGTGTGTTGGAGAGGGAGGGGAGAGAGGGCCGGGGGGCGTGTGTGGGAGAGGGAGGGGGAAGCGTGTGTGGGAGAGGGAAGGGGGAGAGGGCGGGGGAGCGTGTGTGGGAGAGGGAGGGGGGAGAGTGCCGGGAAGCGCGTGTGGGAGAGGGAGGGGGACCGTGTGTGGGAGAGGGAAGGGGGAGAGGGCCGGGGTGCGTGTGTGGGAGAGGGAGGGGGAAGCGTGTGTGGGAGAGGGAAGGGGGAGAGGGAGGGGGGAGCGTGTGTGGGAGAGGGAGGGGGGAGAGTGCCGGGAAGCGCGTGTGGGAGAGGGAGGGGGACCGTGTGTGGGGGGGGGGGGGGAGAGGGAGGGGGGAGCGTGTGTGGGAGAGGGAGGGGGGAGCGTGTGTGGGAGAGGGAGGGGGGAGAGGGAGGGGGGAGAGGGAGGGGGGAGCGTGTGTGGGAGAGGGAGGGGGGAGCGTGTGTGGGAGAGGGAGGGGGGAGCGTGTGTGGGAGAGGGAGGGGGGAGCGTGTGTGGGAGAGGGAGGGGGGAGCGTGTGTGGGAGAGGGAGGGGGGAGCGTGTGTGGGAGAGGGAGGGGGGAGCGTGTGTGGGAGAGGGAGGGGGGAGCGTGTGTGGGAGAGGGAGGGGGGAGCGTGTGTGGGAGAGGGAGGGGGGAGCGTGTGTGGGAGAGGGAGGGGGGAGCGTGTGTGGGAGAGGGAGGGGGGAGCGTGTGTGGGAGAGGGAGGGGGGAGCGTGTGTGGGAGAGGGAGGGGGGAGCGTGTGTTGGAGATGGAGGGGAGAGAGGACCGGGGGGCGTGTGTGGGAGAGGGAGGGGGAAGCGTGTGTGGGAGAGGGAAGGGGGAGAGGGCCGGGGTGCGTGTGTGGGAGAGGGAGGGGGAAGCGTGTGTGGGAGAGGGAGGGGGGAGAGGGCGGTGGAGCGTGTGTGGGAGAGCGAGGGGGGAGAGGGTAGTGGAAGGGGGAGAGGGCGGGGGAGCGTGTGGGAGAGGGAGGGGGAGCGTGTGTGGGAGAGGGAGGGGGGAGCGTGTGTGGGAGAGGGAGGGGGGAGCGTGTGTGGGAGAGGGAGGGGGGAGCGTGTGTGGGAGAGGGAGGGGGGAGCGTGTGTGGGAGAGGGAGGGGGGAGCGTGTGTGGGAGAGGGAGGGGGGAGCGTGTGTGGGAGAGGGAGGGGGGAGCGTGTGGGGGAGAGGGAGGGGGGAGCGTGTGGGGGAGAGGGAGGGGGGAGCGTGTGGGGGAGAGGGAGGGGGGAGCGTGTGTGGGAGAGGGAGGGGGAAGCGTGTGTGGGAGAGGGAGGGGGGAGCGTGTGTGGGAGAGGGAGGGGGGAGCGTGTGTGGGAGAGGGAGGGGGGAGCGTGTGTGGGAGAGGGAGGGCGGAGCGTGTGTGGGAGAGGGCGGGGGGGCGTGTGTGGGAGAGGGGGGAGCGTGTGTGGGAGAGGGAGGGGGGAGCGTGTGTGGGAGAGGGAGGGGGGAGCGTGTGTGGGAGAGGGAGGTGGGAGCGTGTGTGGGAGAGAGAGGGGGGAGCGTGTGTGGGAGAGGGAGGGGGGAGCGTGTGTGGGAGAGGGAGGGGGGAGCGTGTGTGGGAGAGGGAGGGGGGAGCGTGTGGGGGAGAGGGAGGTGGGAGCGTGTGTGGGAGAGAGAGGGGGGAGCGTGTGTGGGAGAGGGAGGGGGGAGCGTGTGTGGGAGAGGGAGGGGGGAGCGTGTGTGGGAGAGGGAGGGGGGAGCGTGTGTGGGAGAGGGAGGGGGGAGCGTGTGTGGGAGAGGGAGGGGGGAGCGTGTGTGGGAGAGGGAGGGGGGAGCGTGTGTGGGAGAGGGAGGGGGGAGCGTGTGTGGGAGAGGGAGGGGGGAGCGTGTGTGGGAGAGGGAGGGGGGAGCGTGTGTGGGAGAGGGAGGGGGGAGCGTGTGTGGGAGAGGGAGGGGGGAGCGTGTGTGGGAGAGGGAGGGGGGAGCGTGTGTGGGAGAGGGAGGGGGAGCGTGTGTGGGAGAGGGAGGGGGGAGCGTGTGTGGGAGAGGGAGGGGGGAGCGTGTGTGGGAGAGGGAGGGGGGAGCGTGTGTGGGAGAGGGAGGGGGGAGCGTGTGTGGGAGAGGGAGGGGGGAGCGTGTGTGGGAGAGGGAGGGGGGAGCGTGTGTGGGAGAGGGAGGGGGTAGCGTGTGTGGGAGAGGGAGGGGGGAGCGTGTGTGGGAGAGGGAGGGGGAAGCGTGTGTGGGAGAGGGAGGGCGGAGCGTGTGTGGGAGAGGGAGGGCGGAGCGTGTGTGGGAGAGGGAGGGCGGAGCGTGTGTGGGAGAGGGAGGGCGGAGCGTGTGTGGGAGAGGGCGAGGGGGCGGGGGGGCGTGTGTGGGAGAGGGAGGGGGGAGCGTGTGTGGGAGAGGGAGGGGGGAGCGTGTGTGGGAGAGGGAGGGGGGAGGGTGTGTGGGAGAGGGAGGGGGGAGGGTGTGTGGGAGAGGGAGGGGGGAGGGTGTGTGGGAGAGGGAGGGGGGAGGGTGTGTGGGAGAGGGAGGGGGGAGGGTGTGTGGGAGAGAGAGGGGGGAGGGTGTGTGGGAGAGGGAGCGGTGAGGGTGTGTGGGAGAGGGAGGGGGGAGCGTGTGGGGGAGAGGGAGGGGGGAGCGTGTGTGGGAGAGGGAGGGGGGAGCGTGTGTGGGAGAGGGAAGGGGGAGAGGGCCGGGGTGCGTGTGTGGGAGAGGGAGGGGGAGCGTATGTGGGAGAGGGAGGGGGAAGCGTGTGTGGGAGAGGGAAGGGGGAGCGTGTGTGGGAGAGGGAGGGGGGAGCGTGTGTGGGAGAGGGAGGGGGGAGCGTGTGTGGGAGAGGGAGGGGGGAGCGTGTGTGGGAGAGGGAGGGGGGAGCGTGTGTGGGAGAGGGAGGGGGGAGCGTGTGTGGGAGAGGGAGGGGGGAGCGTGTGTGGGAGAGGGAGGGGGGAGCGTGTGTGGGAGAGGGAGGGGGGAGCGTGTGTGGGAGAGGGAGGGGGAAGCGTGTGTGGGAGAGGGAGGGGGGAGCGTGTGTTGGAGATGGAGGGGAGAGAGGACCGGGGGTCGTGTGTGGGAGAGGGAGGGGGAGCGTGTGTGGGAGAGGGAGGGGGGAGCGTGTGTGGGAGAGGGCGAGACGGCGGGGGGGCGTGTGTGGGAGAGGGGGGAGCGTGTGGGGGAGAGGGAGGGGGGAGCGTGTGTGGGAGGGGGAGGGGGGAACGTGTGTGGGAGAGGGAGGGGGGAGCGTGTGTGGGAGAGGGAGGGGGGAGCGTGTGTGGGAGAGGGAGGGGGGAGGGTGTGTGGGAGAGGGAGGGGGGAGGGTGTGTGGGAGAGGGAGGGGGGAGGGTGTGTGGGAGAGGGAGGGGGGAGGGTGTGTGGGAGAGGGAGGGGGGAGGGTGTGTGGGAGAGGGAGGGGGGAGGGTGTGTGGGAGAGGGAGGGGGGAGGGTGTGTGGGAGAGGGAGGGGGGAGGGTGTGTGGGAGAGGGAGGGGGGAGGGTGTGTGGGAGAGGGAGGGGGGAGGGTGTGTGGGAGAGGGAGGGGGGAGGGTGTGTGGGAGAGGGAGAGGGGAGGGTGTGTGGGAGAGGGAGTGGGGAGGGTGTGTGGGAGAGGGAGGGGGGAAGGTGTGTGGGAGAGGGAGGGGGGAGGGTGTGTGGGAGAGGGAGGGGGGAGGGTGTGTGGGAGAGGGAGGGGGGAGGGTGTGTGGGAGAGGGAGGGGGGAGGGTGTGTGGGAGAGGGAGGGGGGAGGGTGTGTGGGAGAGGGAGGGGGGAGGGTGTGTGGGAGAGGGAGGGGGGAGCGTGTGTGGGAGAGGGAGGGGGGAGCGTGTGTGGGAGAGGGAGGGGGGAGCGTGTGTGGGAGAGGGTTGGTGGGAGAATGCGAGGGAGCGTGTGTGGGAGAGGGAGGGTGGGAGAATGCGAGGGAGCGTGTGTGGGAGAAGGAGTGGGGGAGAGGGCAGGGGAGCGTGTGTGGGTGAAGGAGTGGGGGAGAGGGCAGGGGAGCGTGTGTGGGAGGGGGAGATGGAGGGGGGAGGGGGCAGGGGAGCACGTGTGGGAGAGGGAGGGGGAGAGGGCGGGGGACCGTGTGTGGGAGAGGGAGGGGGGAGAGGGCTGTCGAGCATGTGTGGGAGAGCGCCGGTGGAGGGGGGAGAGGGCGGGGAAGCGTGTGTGGGACATGGAGGGGTTGCGTGTGTAGGAGAGGGAGGGGGAGCGTGTGTGGGAGACGGCGGGGGAGCGTGTGTTGGGGGGGAGGGAGAGTGCCGTGGAACGTGTGGGAGAGATGGAAGGAGAGAGTGCGGGGGAACGTGTGTGTGTTTGAGGGAAGCAGAGTCGGGTGTGTGTGAGGGGGAGGGAGGGAGAATGGGGTGTGAGAGGGTGGGAGAGTGGGTGAGAGGGTGGGAGAGTGGGTGGTGTGTGTGTGAGGGTGGGAGAGTGGGTGGTGTGTGTGTGAGGGAGGAAGAGTGGGTGGTGTGTGTGTGAGGGAGGAAGAGTGGGTGGTGTGTGTGTGAGGGAGGAAGAGTGGGTGGTGTGTGTGTGAGGGAGGAAGAGTGGGTGGTGTGTGTGAGGGAGGAAGAGTGGGTGGTGTGTGTGTGTGAGGGAGGGAGAGTGGGTAGTGTGTGTGAGGGAGGGAGAGTGGGTGGTGTGTGTGTGAGGGAGGGAGAGTGGGGGGTATGTGTGAGGGAGGGAGAGTGGGGGGTGTGTGTGAGGGAGGGAGAGTGAGTGGGTGTGTGTGAGGGAGGGAGAGTGGGTGTTGTGTGTGAGGGAGGGAGAGTGGGTGT
Source organism: Chiloscyllium plagiosum (assembly GCF_037043375.1). Lineage (NCBI taxonomy): Eukaryota > Metazoa > Chordata > Chondrichthyes > Orectolobiformes > Hemiscylliidae > Chiloscyllium > Chiloscyllium plagiosum. Next base: position 33,879,029 of record NW_028270163.1, read on the forward strand.
TGTGTGTGTGAGGGAGGGAGAGTGGGGCGTGTGTGTGAGGGAGGGAGAGTGGGTGGTGTGTGAGGGAGGGAGAGTGGGGGGTATGTGTGAGGGAGGGAGAGTGGGGGGTGTGTGTGAGGGAGGGAGAGTGAGTGGGTGTGTGTGAGGGAGGGAGAGTGGGTGTTGTGTGTGAGGGAGGGAGAGTGGGTGTTGTGTGTGTGAGGGAGGGAGAGTGGGGCGTGTGTGTGAGGGAGGGAGAGTGGGTGGTGTGTGAGGGAGGGAGAGTGGGGGGTGTGTGTGAGGGAGGGAGAGTGGGGGGTGTGTGTGAGGGAGGGAGAGTGGGGGGTGTGTGTGAGGGAGGGAGAGTGGGGGGTGTGTGTGAGGGAGGGAGAGTGGGGGGTGTGTGTGAGGGAGGGAGAGTGGGGCGTGTGTGTGAGGGAGGGAGAGTGGGTGTTGTGTGTGTGAGGGAGGGAGAGTGGGGCGTGTGTGTGAGGGAGGGAGAGTGGGGCGTGTGTGTGAGGGAGGGAGAGTGGGGGGTGTGTGTGGGAGGGAGAGTGGGGGTGTGTGTGGGAGGGAGAGTGGGGGTGTGTGTGGAGGGAGAGTGGGGATGTGTGTGTGAGGGTGAGTGGGGTGTGTGTGTGAGGGTGAGTGGGGTGTGTGTGTGAGGGTGAGTGGGGTGTGTGTGAGGGTGAGTGGGGTGTGTGTGAGGGTGAGTGGGGTGTGTGTGAGGGTGAGTGGGGTGTGTGTGTGGGAGGGAGAGTGGGGTGTGTGTGGGAGGGAGAGTGGGGTGTGTGTGTGGGAGCGAGAGTGGGGTGTGTGTGTGGGAGCGAGAGTGGGGGGTGTGTGCGTGGGAGCGAGAGTGGGGGGTGTGTGCGTGGGAGCGAGAGTGGGGGGTGTGTGCGTGGGAGCGAGAGTGGGGGGTGTGTGCGTGGGAGCGAGAGTGGGGGGTGTGTGCGTGGGAGCGAGAGTGGGGGGTGTGTGCGTGGGAGCGAGAGTGGGGGGTGTGTGCGTGGGAGCGAGAGTGGGGGGTGTGTGCGTGGGAGCGAGAGTGGGGGGTGTGTGCGTGGGAGCGAGAGTGGGGGGTGTGTGCGTGTGTGCGAGAGTGGGGGGGGTGTGCATGTGTGTGTGAGGGAGAGTGGAGTGTGTGTGTGAGGGAGAGTGGAGTGTGTGTGTGAGGGAGAGTGGAGTGTGTGTGAGGGAGAGTGGAGTGTGTGTGTGAGGGAGAGTGGGGTGTGTGTGTGAGGGAGAGTGGGGTGTCTGTGTGTGGGAGAGTGGGGTGTGTGTGTGTGAGGGAGAGTGGGGTGTGTGTGTGTGAGGGAGAGTGGGGTGTGTGTGTGAGGGAGATTGGGGTGTGTGTGTGAGGGAGAGTGGGGTGTGTGTGTGAGGGAGAGTGGGGTGTGTGTGTGAGGGAGAGTGGGGGTATGTGTGGGAGGGAGAGTGGGGGTGTGTGTGGGAGGGAGAGTGGGGGTGTGTGTGGGAGGGAGAGTGGGGTGTGTTTGTGAGGGAGAGTGGGGTGTGTGTGTGTGTGTGAGGGAGAGTGGGGTGTGTGTGTGTGTGAGGGAGAGTGGGGTGTGTGTGTGAGGGAGAGTGGGGTGTGTGTGTGAGGGAGAGTGGGGTGTGTGTGTGAGGGAGAGTGGGGTGTGTGTGTGAGGGAGAGTGGGGTGTGTGTGTGAGGGAGAGTGGGGTGTGTGTGTGAGGGAGAGTGGGGTGTGTGTGTGTGTGAGGGAGAGTGGGGTGTGTGTGTGAGGGAGAGTGGGGTGTGTGTGTGTCTGAGGGAGAGTGGGGTGTGTGTATGTGTCTGAGGGAGAGTGGGGTGTGTGTGTGTGTGAGGGAGAGTGGGGTGTGAGTGTGTGTGAGGGAGAGTGGGGTGTGTGTGTGTGTGAGGGAGAGTGGGGTGTGTGTGTGTGTGAGGGAGAGTGGGGTGTGTGTGTGTGTGAGGGAGAGTGGGGTGTGTGTGTGTGTGTGTGAGGGAGAGTGGGGTGTGTGTGTGTGTGAGGGAGAGTGGGGTGTGTGTGTGAGGGAGAGTGGGCTGTGTGTGTGTGTGTGAGGGAGAGTGGGGTGTGTGTGTGTCTGAGGGAGAGTGGGGTGTGTGTGTGTGTGAGGGAGAGTGGGGTGTGTGTGTGTGTGAGGGAGAGTGGGGTGTGTGTGTGTGTGAGGGAGAGTGGGGTGCGTGTGTGTGTGAGGGAGAGTGGGGTGTGTGTGTGTGTGAGGGAGAGTGGGGTGTGTGTGTGTGTGAGGGAGAGTGGGGTGTGTGTGTGTGTGAGGGAGAGTGGGGTGTGTGTGTGTGTGTGTGTGAGGGAGAGTGGGGTGTGTGTGTGTGTGAGGGAGAGTGGGGTGTGTGTGTGAGGGAGAGTGGGCTGTGTGTGTGTGTGTGTGTGAGGGAGAGTGGGGTGTGTGTGTGTGTGAGGGAGAGTGGGGTGTGTGTGTGAGGGAGAGTGGGCTGTGTGTGTGTGAGGGAGAGTGGGGTGTGTGTGTGTGTGTGTGAGGGAGAGTGGGGTGTGTGTGTGAGGGAGAGTGGGGTGTGTGTGGGAGAGGGAGGGGGAAGCGTGTGTGGGAGAGGGAAGGGGGAGAGGGCCGGGGTGCGTGTGTGGGAGAGGGAGGGGGGAGCGTGTGTGGGAGTGGGAGGGGGGAGCGTGTGTGGGAGTGGGAGGGGGGAGCGTGTGTGGGAGAGGGAGGGGGGAGCGTGTGTGGGAGAGGGAGGGGGGAGCGTGTGTGGGAGAGGGAGGGGGGAGAGGGCAGGGGGAGCGTGTGTGTGGGAGAGGGAGGGGGGAGCGTGTGTGGGAGAGGGAGGGGGGAGCGTGTGTGGGAGAGGGAGGGGGGAGCGTGTGTGGGAGAGGGAGGGGGGAGCGTGTGTGGGAGAGGGAGGGGGGAGCGTGTGTGGGAGAGGGCGGGGGGAGAGGGCAGGGGGAGCGTGTGTGTGGGAGAGGGAGGGGGGAGCGTGTGTGGGAGAGGGAGGGGGGAGCGTGTGTGGGAGAGGGAGGGGGGAGCGTGTGTGGGAGAGGGAGGGGGGAGCGTGTGTGGGAGAGGGAGGGGGGAGCGTGTGTGGGAGAGGGAGGGGGGGAGCGTGTGTGGGAGAGGGAGGGGGGGAGCGTGTGTGGGAGAGGGAGGGGGGGAGCGTGTGTGGGAGAGGGAGGGGGGAGCGTGTGTGGGAGAGGGCGGGGGAGCGTGTGTGGGAGAGGGAGGGGGGAGAGGGCAGGGGGAGCGTGTGTGTGGGAGAGGGAGGGGGGAGCGTGTGTGTGGGAGAGGGAGGGGGGAGCGTGTGTGGGAGAGGGAGGGGGGAGCGTGTGTGGGAGAGGGCGGGGGGGAGCGTGTGTGGGAGAGGGAGGGGGGAGAGGGCAGGGGGAGCGTGTGTGTGGGAGCGGGCGGGAGAGCGTGTGTGGGAGAGGGCGGGGGAGCGTGTGTGGGAGAGGGCGGGGGAGCGTGTGTGGGAGAGGGCGGGGGAGCGTGTGTGGGAGAGGGAGGGGGGAGCGTGTGTGGGAGAGGGAGGGGGGAGCGTGTGTGGGAGAGGGAGGGGGGAGCGTGTGTGGGAGAGGGAGGGGGGAGCGTGTGTGGGAGAGGGAGGGGGGAGCGTGTGTGGGAGAGGGCGGGGGAGCGTGTGTGGGAGAGGGAGGGGGGAGAGGGCAGGGGGAGCGTGTGTGTGGGAGCGGGCGGGGGAGCGTGTGTGGGAAAGGGCGGGGGAGCGTGTGTGGGAGAGGGAGGGGGGAGTGGGCAGGGGAGCGGTGTGTGGGAGAGGGCGGGGGGAGCGTGTGTGGGAGAGGGAGGGGGGAGAGGGCAGGGGGAGCGTGTGTGTGGGAGCGGGCGGGGGGAGCGTGTGTGGGAGCGGGCGGGGGAGCGTGTGTGGGAGAGGGCGGGGGGAGCGTGTGTGGGAGAGGGCGGGGGAGCGTGTGTGGGAGAGGGCGGGGGAGCGTGTGTGGGAGAGGGAGGGGGGAGCGTGTGTGGGAGAGGGAGGGGGGAGCGTGTGTGGGAGAGGGAGGGGGGAGCGTGTGTGGGAGAGGGAGGGGGGAGCGTGTGTGGGAGAGGGAGGGGGGAGCGTGTGTGGGAGAGGGCGGGGGAGCGTGTGTGGGAGAGGGAGGGGGGAGAGGGCAGGGGGAGCGTGTGTGTGGGAGCGGGCGGGGGAGCGTGTGTGGGAAAGGGCGGGGGAGCGTGTGTGGGAGAGGGAGGGGGGAGTGGGCAGGGGAGCGTGTGTGGGAGAGGGAGGGGGGAGCGTGTGTGGGAGAGGGAGGGGGGAGCGTGTGTGGGAGAGGGAGGGGGAGCGTGTGTGGGAGAGGGGGGGGGAGCGTGTGTGGGAGAGGGAGGGGGGAGCGTGTGTGGGAGAGGGAGGGGAGCGTGTGTGGGAGAGGGAGGGGGGGAGCGTGTGTGGGAGAGGGAGGGGGGAGCGTGTGTGGGAGAGGGAGGGGGGAGCGTGTGTGGGAGAGGGAGGGGGGAGCGTGTGTGGGAGAGGGAGGGGGGGAGCGTGTGTGGGAGAGGGAGGGGGGGAGCGTGTGTGGGAGAGGGAGGGGGGGAGCGTGTGTGGGAGAGGGAGGGGGAAGCGTGTGTGGGAGAGGGAGGCGGAGCGTGTGTGGGAGAGGGAGGGCGGAGCGTGTGTGGGAGAGGGAGGGCGGAGCGTGGTGTGGGGAGAGGGGCGAGGGGGCGGGGGGGGCGTGTGTGGAGAGGGAGGGGGGAGCGTGTGTGGGAGAGGGAGGGGGGGAGCGTGTGTGGGAGAGGGAGGGGGGAGGGTGTGTGGGAGAGGGAGGGGGGAGGGGTGTGTGGAGAGGGAGGGGGGAGGGTGTGTGGGAGAGGGAGGGGGGAGGGTGTGTGGGAGAGGGAGGGGGGAGGGTGTGTGGGAGAGAGAGGGGGGAGGGTGTGTGGGAGAGGGAGCGGTGAGGGTGTGTGGGAGAGGGAGGGGGGGAGCGTGTGGGGGAGAGGGAGGGGGGAGCGTGTGTGGGAGAGGGAGGGGGGAGCGTGTGTGGGAGAGGGAAGGGGGAGAGGGCCGGGGTGCGTGTGTGGGAGAGGGAGGGGGAGCGTATGTGGGAGAGGGAGGGGGAAGCGTGTGTGGGAGAGGGAAGGGGGAGCGTGTGTGGGAGAGGGAGGGGGGGAGCGTGTGTGGGAGAGGGAGGGGGGAGCGTGTGTGGGAGAGGGAGGGGGGAGCGTGTGTGGGAGAGGGAGGGGGGAGCGTGTGTGGGAGAGGGAGGGGGGAGCGTGTGTGGGAGAGGGAGGGGGGAGCGTGTGTGGGAGAGGGAGGGGGGAGCGTGTGTGGGAGAGGGAGGGGGGGGAGCGTGTGTGGGAGAGGGAGGGGGAAGCGTGTGTGGGAGAGGGAGGGGGGAGCGTGTGTTGGAGATGGAGGGGAGAGAGGACCGGGGGTCGTGTGTGGGAGAGGGAGGGGGAGCGTGTGTGGGAGAGGGAGGGGGGGGAGCGTGTGTGGGAGAGGGCGAGACGGCGGGGGGGCGTGTGTGGGAGAGGGGGGGAGCGTGTGGGGGAGAGGGAGGGGGGGAGCGTGTGTGGGAGGGGGAGGGGGGAACGTGTGTGGGAGAGGGAGGGGGGAGCGTGTGTGGGAGAGGGAGGGGGGGAGCGTGTGTGGGAGAGGGAGGGGGAGGGTGTGTGGGAGAGGGAGGGGGGAGGGTGTGTGGGAGAGGGAGGGGGGGAGGGTGTGTGGGAGAGGAGGGGGGAGGGTGTGTGGGAGAGGGAGGGGGGAGGGTGTGTGGGAGAGGGAGGGGGGAGGGTGTGGTGGGAGAGGGAGGGGGGAGGGTGTGTGGGAGAGGGAGGGGGGAGGGGTGTGTGGGAGAGGGAGGGGGGAGGGTGTGTGGGAGAGGGAGGGGGGAGGGTGTGTGGGAGAGGGAGGGGGGAGGGTGTGTGGGAGAGGGAGAGGGGAGGGTGTGTGGGAGAGGGAGTGGGGAGGGTGTGTGGGAGAGGGAGGGGGGGAAGGTGTGTGGGAGAGGAGGGGGGAGGGTGGTGTGGGAGAGGGAGGGGGAGGGTGTGTGGGAGAGGGAGGGGGGAGGGTGTGTGGGAGAGGGAGGGGGAGGGTGTGTGGGAGAGGGAGGGGGGAGGGTGTGTGGGGAGAGGGGAGGGGGGAGGGTGTGTGGGGAGAGGGAGGGGGGAGGGTGTGTGGGAGAGGGAGGGGGAGCGTGTGTGGAGAGGGAGGGGGGAGCGTGTGTGGGAGAGGGAGGGGGGAGCGTGTGTGGGAGAGGGTTGGTGGGAGAATGCGAGGGAGCGTGTGTGGGAGAGGGAGGGTGGGAGAATGCGAGGGAGCGTGTGTGGGAGAAGGAGTGGGGGAGAGGGCAGGGGAGCGTGTGTGGGTGAAGGAGTGGGGGAGAGGGCAGGGGAGCGTGTGTGGGAGGGGGAGATGGAGGGGGGAGGGGGCAGGGGAGCACGTGTGGGAGAGGGAGGGGGAGAGGGCGGGGGACCGTGTGTGGAGAGGGAGGGGGGAGAGGGCTGTCGAGCATGTGTGGGAGAGCGCCGGTGGAGGGGGGAGAGGGCGGGGAAGCGTGTGTGGGACATGGAGGGGTTGCGTGTGTAGGAGAGGGAGGGGGAGCGTGTGTGGGAGACGGCGGGGGGAGCGTGTGTTGGGGGGGAGGGAGAGTGCCGTGGAACGTTGTGGGAGAGATGGA